>NW_026596440.1:7809867-7871117 GCF_907164565.1 Psammomys obesus | reverse complement strand
TTTTTTTTTTTTTTTTTTTTTTTTTTTTTTTTTTTTTTTTTTTTTTCAGATTCTGGCTGTTAGGAATAAAGCTACTATGAAGATAGTTGAGCAAATGTCCTTGTTATATGGTGGGGCATCTTTTGACTGTATGCCAAGGAGTGATATAGCTGGGGGTGCTATATCCCAATTTTCTGAGAAAGCGCTAGATTGATTTCCAAAGTGGTTGTACAAGTTACACTCCCACCAGCAAGGCATCCTTGCCAGCAGGTGCTGTCACTTGAGTTTTTGATCTTATTAGTTCTGATGGGTGTAAGATGGAATCTCAGAGTCATTTCGATTTGCCCTTTCTTGAAGACTAAGGACTCTGAGCATTTCTTTTAAGTGTTTCTCCACAATTTTATATTCCTCTATTGAGAACTTTCTGTTTAACTCTGTAAGCCATTTTTAATTGGGTAATCTGGTTTGTTGGTCTTTAATTTCTTGAGTTCTTTCTATATTTTGGGTATTAGTTCTCTGTCAGATATAGGATTGGTGAAGCTATTTTCCCAGTTGGAAAGAGCTTTGAACTCTTTGGCACAAGAAACAGCTTCCTGAACAGAACACCAACAGCTCATGATACTTAAAAGCTTCTGTAAACCAATGGATACTGTCAACAAAACAAAACAGCAGAATTTTTTTGGCAAGGCAATACCCAAACAGCACTATCACCGGGAGACCAAGTTTTCATAAGCCTGTGGGGAAACTCTATCTCAATCCATCTCTATCTCTATCATCCTCTATGTCTATCTATATAAAGGGAATTTATTGGAATGACAGGCTTCAGTATTATTAATGTCTGTCTGTAAAGGGAAAGTCCAAGAATCTATAGTTGTTTTGTCTCAGTTGGTCTTGTGAATGAGCTGGAATCCTGAAGAAGTAGGTTCCAATGTGAGTGAAGGAGTAGGTGTGCTGTGGGTTAGGTAAACTGTGGGAAACATCTAATTTAAACAATCACTTTATTTCCACCTAGTAACCTTAATTCACTTGCAAAAGTCATCATAGCTTTTTAGCTTTAATAATATTTAAAAGTCCAAATTCCACAGTCCCTTCTGAGACTCAAAGGGATCTTTTAATTGCAACCCTGTGTACAATCATGAAGCAAATTACAAATTCTAATATATAATGGCACAAAATATACTATATCATCCCAAAATGGAAGGATGAGTCATACTGAGGCAATACTGACATAAAGACTAAAAGTCAGAAGGACAAAAATCAAATTGTTTAGCTCAAAGCACAGTGTTTAATAACAAATATTTTCAGGATGAAAGCTTTGTGTTGTTGCTCAACTCTGTGAATTCAGCTCTCCTTAACAAATATTTCACAACCCTGGTATCACCAACATCTTGGGTCTCCAATACTACCTTGGCTTCACTTCCACAGTTTCACACAATGGTGTTCAGGCCTCTTGCTCTCTCAGTGTATTCATATAAAGACTCCCTTGCCATAAAATATTCAGCCTCAGTAGATTTATGAAACCATGGACGATCCCACAACCCCTTAATTTCTACTCCTTCAGGATTCTAAAGCTAGCACCACATGCTAATTTGGGCTGCTAATTTTGGCTTCCAGTTTGGAATGAACCATAGCTCCTTGTACCTTAGTGTTGCTTTTGAATGTACTTTCTTCCAGGAACTCGCTTTCACAAACTGGACACTTTACTGGTAATGCCTTGTGATGAAGGCACCTTTTTTTTATTACAATGCAAATCAGGTCTCTTCTTATTGGCCCTAATCTCCTCAAATATTATAAACTCACTTACAGAATAATTCTTGAATGTAACATCAATCTTGTCAGTGACCCTTTCCTATGAGAACTCTAAATGTTGTATTTCTTTCTGTCTTATTTAATTTACTTTTTTCACTGTAGATCAGTGTAAGTGATTACTAATAATCACATAACAAGTGAATATAAGGCTGATTTGAAATCTCATGTTCTAAAGTAATCAGTTCACTGCTTTTAAATTTAGCCTAAGGCAAATTCTTAGGACAAGGTTAGAAAACATACACATTGCTCAATATGTCTATTGCTCAAAATTTCAAGAATGGTCTCTGGTGCAGTTGGTAATATTGTTTCCATATTTAATTTCTAAAGCTTTGCCTTCAGGGATCATTTGTCTTTCATCTACTGTTTTATTAATGACCCATTAAACTTTGCTTATAGCTTTCAACCTCTTTTCTAGTCCAATGTCTCAAAGTCTTCCACATTTCCCAAAAACATAATCTGGGGAAATTCTTAATACCACATTAACAAAAGTGAAGTATAAAAATTTTTCTGAACTTTTATGAATGTTTTCTCTAAAAAAGCTAGTGTATTGTCTAGCTGATGCAGAAAATACACAAGAAAGAAAGTATGGTTCCTATTGTGTTTTCCAACTTTTGTCTGTATGTTATCTATAAAAAGAAGAGATGATGGAGGAGTATGAATGTAGTGCCAACAAAGAAACACACATGGCTCTATTTGGACATTCTGATTCAATAAAGGGAGGCCATTTTGGTGCCTACGCATCTTTGGTGCCAAGGAACAGCTTGTTTGACTTTATTGATGAAATGCTTCCTGTGGCCAGAAAGTCAGAACAACAGTGATACATCTAAGGCTCTGAGATACCTCTGAAGGCTGGATTGTGTTTTATTTTATTTTATTTTATTTTTAAAGTTTGTCCATCCATGTTTATTTCTATGCTAGTCACAATAACTAAGGTACAAACACAGTCGAAGCTTCTGTCAATAGATTAATTAATAAAGGAAATGTGGTGTAAAGAGACAATAGAGTTTCATCCAACTCCAAAGATGATGAAATTACGTCATTGTCTGGAAAATGGAGACAACTAATTATCATCATAAATGAAATAAGATACAGAAAGACAAATATCATCTATTCTCTTGTTCTTGGATAATACAGTCTAAAAATATGTAAAGAGAGGGAAGAGTCTATTTAGCAGGAGAAGAGGAGGGGAGAGAAAGAGATGGGAAGGGAAAGAAAAGGGAAAAAGGAAAGGAGACCAAGGGGTTGTAAAAGGAGGCTGTTTGATCTGATAGTAGATTCTGCACAGGAGCAGGCCACTGTGGAGGGCTCTATAGGCTAAAGTAAACTTTGGCCTGCTTATCTTAGATGGCTGTTGGTTAGGTCCTGAATGTACTGACTCATTTGTCAATCAACTTTAAAAAAGGAAAGCGGAGAGAAATTAAGCAATGACAACTCATGCACACACTCTCAAGGGGAAAAGGTAGAATGAAGTTAAAAACTTTAACCTCAACTTCAACAAATTTTCACAAGCTTACATATGATGATGATGTTGATTTCAGCTAACATCTCCTCTGTGGAAACTGCAGCACGTTTGGGCTGCCAGTTCCATAGTATCAGTCCATATGTACATATAGACAGTCAGATGTTTATACCTGTACACAAACATTCATACACACATTCAATGGATGTGTGGTGGATGATACAATGGATGATACAAAAGGAGCTTTTCACATACAGACAGAAAATTGGCATACACTCATGTAACATATATAAAAATACCAGATCAGATGGAAATATATATATGCAAACATATATCTATATACATACTTATAACTCATGGATGAAATGCATTTTAGTGGGCTTCAACCCCAGCAGGCTCCAACCAATATTTATTGTCTGATCACAATTTTTATCCTTCTAAGACAAAGCTCTCAGAAAAGGTATTACCTCATAGTCAAAAATTCAATTAATCACAAAAACAGATAAATTCTAAAATACAACAGGTTACATGTTTTTTTCATTAAAACTAAACATTTCTTATCTATGTATCCACTACATAAGTTCATAATAACAAAGGCTGACGAGACCTAAAGGTTAGCAGGCTCCAAAAAGACACAAGAATATGTCTTTTAAATTAGGACTGACCTGGCTACTCATTCTCCAGCTATTTCTTAGTTTATAGTGAGTTCAGGACAATAATATTATCTGTCTCTCATTCCAAGAAACAAAGTAAATTTAAAATGACAGTATATTATGCCATTAAGCTGACAAGGTAAAAGGAATTACAGTTTGTATTTAATGACAGTTAAATAAAAACCAGTTTGTATTTAATGACAGCTAACTTTATACTTAATTTAGAAATTCCTTGGTAGCCCCATTATATTTTGAGTTAATGAGAAATTTAAACTAACTTGCCCATACTTATGGTGTATACCAGGATTCATGGTGCAATTCCTAGAGTGAGAGATTATGAGACCACAAATCTGCCCCAAGCCTGTTTCTTAATGAGGCATCTGGAAGTTCACAAAAGTATTTATTACAGCCATAAATATATTCCTGATGTATATCCCACACCTAATGAAGCATGCCATCAGAGAATATGGAATAGAATATGGAGATATTTATTTTTCCACTGGAAACTTCCTCATTATTGGGTAGAGCTATAAATGCCAGAAGGTGATCTCAATGCATGCTTCCTTAGAACAAAGTAATAATCAACATCACCCTGCTACAAAATCTGAGAGATTCAACAATTACCTCCCCACAAAATCTGTTTACTGAAAGAATACTATCACAAGTGTTAAGGGAGTCACCAACCACATTTTACTGGATTAATAAATCATTCTGTGAGATGGAACCCATATCTGATACTGTTTTTGATAAAGTTGAGACAAGATAGCTCACAGGCCCAGGAAAAAAATCAACTGCTATTATTCTGCTAAAAGATACTAACAACAGATGACTACTAAGGGCACATTATTATACACACAAACTATAAATTGGTGATCCCTTGTTAGGCAATATTTATGTGGTAGAAGCCAGTTAACACACACCTGCAACTAGACAACATAGAGAGGCTTAACTACTTTAGAATGATTGGTCTTGAATAGGATGTCTTTTATAATACTCCTCATATACTCAGAAATGTATGTGGAAGTAGGTGAGAAGATTGTCAGAGCTGGAGATAATAAGCAATTTTAAGAAAGTAGTATTTTCAAACACAATTGAGCTGATACACTTATGAACTCCAAGAACGTAACATCATGTTCAAGATCAAAACAAGCTTACTCCAAATATGATTCTGGCATGAAAGAGAGGAAATGGAGATAAAACCTTGCCAAATTCAAGAAGTTATTTGCAAATGATAGCTATCTAGAGAAGGACAATCAAATTTTACCTAACATTTGACACTGGATATTTCACAAACAGTCCAAGGTAGGCCTCATTCTCTGTGATCTCAAATTGAACACAATATTTTATAATGGCTATATTTGTTTCTTCAGAAATAAAAAGAAGTTGGGTGGGTAGGAGAAAGGGTATCTGGGAGATATTGAGAGGTAGGAAAGAAAATGATAAAAATATACAAAGTGAAATTCACAAAGAATTAACTTAAAAATAAATAGTCATGAACAACAAAACAAGCAGAAGCTAAAGAAAGCCTTCAGGGCTGTGTGGTAATACAGTAAGAACTGACACATCTACTAAATGTTTTTCAAATTCTCTAAAACACATGATCACATGAAGTATGTAATCCTCAAAAAAAAACTTCACTATTTACATTTAGCAACTTCTTGATTAGTCTTGGATTTTATGCACATCTGAGAGAATAGGATATAGGGTTAGGGGTCATATATTTCTTTCCTGATCTGAGGAAGCCCACAAATGGAATAATTAATGGATAACTCATATATGGCTTCTCTGTTGCATATTATGATACCACCTCAGAAAATGAGGTAATGTAACAGTTGTTACTTTGGTATAATATATCTCTTCATAGCCTATGAGAAGAAATGTGGGTAGATGTGACTCAGAAGAAGGGTGGAGTGTTTTGGCCTAAGGCTTCTTTTCCTGTTGACCAACTCTTTCCTGATGATCTATATATCAGTGCTCAGAGAGTGCCTCACCCAAGGTCCAAAATCCTTGGTCACTGGGACACAAAATGGAAGTTCATATGTGCATCTTTTCAAGCTCAGGTTCACTGTAATTGCTAGATGGAAGGTCATTCAGTTATCTGCATGCATTCTGACCACTTTGTCACCACAACTAACGTATTCTGATAAAGGTGGGTCTTACTGGCATATGTTAGAGTTTGAAAGATGGCTCTATACATTTGGAAAGGAGCAAAATGAAGACCATATGCCTTTAGAAATCAACAAGGGAATGCAGACTACAGAGTAGAATCAGTCTTCTATGCTTAGCCATAATATTTGTTGTGTGAGATTTACTGTGTGAAGCTTCTACTGGTAAAGAGAAATAAGCACTTCCTGTCATTCCATCCTACTCAGTTCTCAGTTCTTTATTCATGATTATTTTGAAAGGTAAATTTGCTAATAAAATTTAATGTCCAAAGTGATATTTTAAAGTTATTCCAAGATGGTTCTAGCCTCAAAAAAAGATAGACATATACATGCATTCCTTATGAACGCCATGTCTCGTTTCTATAGTATTACGATCATAAAATCTGGGAGTATTTTAGAAACAGCAAGAACAGGATGAGCTATCTTTCTACCTAGTATTTCCAGGTTCTAGATATCAAATGAGAGAAATTCATGATGAAGGTTGAAATGTTTTTATTAAAGAATTTACAGGAAGCTGTAATGCAGACTCAAGTATCTCATCAAGGCATGAGTGAGGAATCCTTAAGAGACAAGCTAACATGACAGGGTTCAGTTGGTAGGCTTTACCCCATAATTCTCAGGAAATAAACAGAAGTGACTTAGGTTATGTTCAGTATTGTTTGTTGAAAAGAATATCCAATTTACTGATGGTTCAAGGAGAAGACTTGGTCAGGATCAGAAACTAGTTTTGTTTATTCTAGCTCAATGGAAGATTTTGGGTCCCACTCCTGGAAAGCACATGATGTTAAGGTGCAAGTTTACACAACCAGTTTTCTTCACTATTTGCTGCTGTTCTTTCCATTAACTTCTTCCGGTTTCTTGGTTGGATCCTATTACAAAACTAATATCACTAACATGTAAACTCTTCTATCAAGGAATTACTTGTTTACTATTTTATATAGAGACTTTTATTTTTATTTTTTTTTGTCAAATTCTGTAGAGTTTAGGTCAAATTTATAAAAATGTGTACCAAAGGAAGGACCTGTGTTCATCACAAGATAAATCAGCCTACAGGGACAATGGTTCATCTATGTCTGTTTTCAGAGAAGGCATAGTGCTCTAATGGAAAATGGTAATTAGCACTGATAAAGAAGAAAATGCTATTGGGGTCAAAACCATTTTTGTTTCCAGGAAGACACACTATGATGTTGTAGTACCTGGGTACTGTCAAGAGAATGATTTCTCTGTGCTCAGCTGTCAGCACCATTTTCATGGTTACAGTGAATAAATGTCAGAGCCAGCATTGTACTGGCATAGAAACAGACTGGTCAATCAATGGAATCAAATCAAAGATCCAGAAATAAACCCACACACCTATGGATACTTGATTTTTTTTTACAAAGAACGCCAAAACCATACAATGGAAAAAAGATAGCATCTTCAACAAATGGTGCTGGTCTAACTGGATGTCTACATGTAGAAAATGCAAATAGATCCATATTTATCACCTTCCACAGAAATAAAGTACAAGTAGATCAAAAACCTCAAAATAAAACCAGACACACTAAATCTGTTAAAAGAAAAGTTATGGAAGAGCCTTGACCTCACTGACACAGGAGACTTCTTCCTGAACTGAACACCAACAGCACAGCCTCTAAGATCAACAATCAATAAATGGGACCTCATGAAACTTAAAAACTTCTGTAAAGCAAAGGACACTGTCAAGAGAAAAAATATTACAGCCTGCAGACTAGGAAAAGATCTTCACCAACCCTACATCTGACAGAGGGCTAATATCCAGACTATATAAAGAACTCAAGAAATTAAACACTAACAAAGGACATAATCCAACTAAAAACTTGGGTACAGAGCTAAACAGAGAATTCTCAATAGAGGAATATCAAATGGCAGAGAAACACTTAAAGAAATGCTCAATTCCCGTAGTCAGCTGGGAAATGCAAATTGAAATGACCCTGAGATTCAACCTTACATCCATCAGACTCGCTAAGATAAAAAACTCAGGGAATGACACATGCTAGAGAGGTCGTAGAAAAAGAGGAACCCTCCTCCATTGCTGGTGGGAATGTAAACTTGTACAACCACTTTGGAAATCAATCTGGCACTTTGTCAGAAAATTGGAAGTAGTACTACCTCAAGATCCAGCTATAACACCTTTGGGCATGTAACAGAAAGATGCTTAACCATCTTTCTGTTACAACAAGGATATTTGTTCAACTATGCTCATAGCAGCTTTATTGATAATACCCAGAATGTGGTAACAACCTAGATGTCCCTCAACTAAATAATGGATGCAGTAATTATGGTACATTTACACAAATGGAATACTACTCAACAATTAAAAACAAGGAAATCATGAAATTTGCAGGCAAATGTATGGAAGTAGACAAGACCATCCTGAGTGAGGTAAGCCAGAAGCAGAAAAGCACTCATGGTATGTATTCACTTATAAGTGGATATTAGTCATATAATATAGGATAAAATATTATATACTAAAATCTACGTACTAAATCTATATATTATATAGACTATATACTAAAATCTATAATCCTAATGAAGCTAAACAACAAGGAGGAATCCTAGGGAAGAGGCTTAATCCTCATTCAGATGGGAAAACAGGATAGACATCAGAAGTAGAAGAAGACAAGGAAGAGGACAGGAGCCTTCCACAGGTAACCTCTGAAAGACTCAACCCATCTGGGTATCAAAGCAGACACTGAAACTCATAGCCAAACTTTTGGCAGAGTCCAGGAAATCTTATAGAAGAATGGGAAGATAAAAAAGACCTGGAGAGGACAGGAGCTCTGCAAAGAATCTAACAGTCTAAAATTCTGGGCTCCAGAGATCCTGCAGAGACTGATGAGTCAACCAAGGACCATGCATGGAGAGAACCTAAACCCCCTTCTCATATGTAGCCCATGTGCAGCTCAGTTTCCATGTGGGTGCCCTAGTATGGGGAACAGGAGCTGTTTCTGACATGGATTCAGTGGCTGGCTCTTTGATCACTTTCCCCTGATGATGTGGCCTAACTAGGCCACCAAGAAAGAGGATCCAGACAGTCTTGATGACATCTGATAGGCTAGAGTCAGATAGTAGTAGAGGAGGACCTTCCCTATCAGTGAACTAGGGGAGGGACATAGGGAAAGGAAGAGGGAGAGAGGGTAAGACCAGGAGGATATGAGGGAACAGACAGGATTCAAAGTGAATAAATTATAATAAATAATAATAATAAATAAATTTTGAAAAATAAAAAAGTTCCCAGAACACAGCCCATGAGGAAGGCAGTGTAGTTGTTGCTTGACAGCATACAAGAAAGTCATAGACTTTCATAGATAAAATTCTCTTTTTAATTTATTCATATGAATAAGAAACATAAAAGGAATACTTATGGGTCTAAACCTATTCAAGTTACATCTACTAGAATAAACTTACTGAAACTCTAGAGAGTAGATGAAGTCCTGGTTGAATGTGTGCTGTTGGCATAGGGATGGACATGTCAAGGACTCCAGTACCTCAGCCCCATGGGAACAGAACAAACTACCCTCTGTGAAGAAAAGAGGGATGGCAATCCATTCTCCTGTTCTAAGTCAGAATGCTGATTAATGATTGACCATTTAAAACCAGGGTGGACAGAAGCTATCAACCACATCTCCCTCCTTTCTGCCATTTACAGCCTGTATTGAGTTTGCTTCGCTACAGATACCTCTACCCAACACTAGTTAACGTTTCTTCCACATTCTGTGTATAATAAACATGACGAGTTTCTGCATTGAAATAATAGGTACATTTTATCAGAGTGAGCACTGTCCACCCGGTTTCTGATTTTCTGTATGTTTGTTTGTTATTTCCCTACTTTCTTTAATTTCTTTATTCCCTATCCACTCCAGTCATGTTTTCAGGACTCATCTGTGCTAGATTATACAATACATACCATTAGATGAGCAACAGTTACTTGTTATGATACAGAAACATAAACTCCTAGTCTTCCCATTGCAAATTACAAGATATCCTCATTGTTTTATGGGAGCCAATATAGATCAGAAAAGACTTTTTGACAAAAATACTAACTTCCAAGAGTATTTTACATTGTTCTTTTCATATGAGTGAACACCAGATTTCTAAAATTTGAGAAATTTGCTAACTCCAAGTTGGGTTTCATGGGAATAAGTCATGGAAACTTCAGGGTTCCATAAAAAAACAACACATTTAAAATGGGAGAATACTGGGAAAGGCAACTGAAACGAGGAGAGAGTATCTCTAGAACTATAAACCTAGGAATATCCAATAGGAATGGAAACTCTGGCCAGTATGGGGGTGATCTATGCATGCCATTTTAGCCTGCTTCCTGGCCTGCTGAATCCCTACCATCTGTGCAGTCTATTAAAATTAAAGCATGCTTTAACATGGTATTGTGCAATAGGGAAAAAGTGGGGGAAAAGACAGCAAAATTGGAAGAAAGTGAGGAAGAAATGAATGAATAAAGAAATTAAAGAAAGAAAAAAAGGAAGAGGAGGGAGGGAGACAGACTGGAGAAGGAGGAAGTATATGTCATGAAAAGGCAATTTGAGAGAATTAGAAAGATGATAGATACATTGATAAAATGTATGGCTAATAGATCATAGATCAATACTAGATACTAGATAGAAAGAGTGTGAGAGGGAGCGAGAGAGAGAGAGGATAGCACCAAACTTGTTCTGAATGAATGTTCAGTCAATCTATGGAAATACAGACTCCAACAGCAATGGAAGAAACCAGCATGGTTGCTCCTCAAAGAATTGTTAATGTGACCTTCACTGCTGTGTGTAGACAGCTCAGATAAATGACTACATTTATTTAAGAAAATTCAAGTGCAAAAATATTCTGAAACTTTTACTCATAGTAGCCTAAAATTTATGACAAATTAACACTAGTTGAAGAATTAATTGGAACACATGCTTGGAACTAAAAATATAGTTATAAAATGAAATATTGATATATGCAACAGTGTTAATGATTTTAAATTATTAAGTACAATGGAAGATCAAGACAAAATGAGGTACTTAATTTTTTTATTTATGTAGCATTATATCGTCTTCCTGAGATCTTTATAAAGTAATAGTTTTCATCTCAAAGTGAATATTTCAATGTTTTATGCCACATTTACAAGATTATATATACTTCCCTCGGTATTAACTTAGAGCACAGTATTTCAGTTAAAAATACTGCATGTTACTCAGGATAGCCAACACAATTCTGTACAATAAAAGAACTTCTGGTGGTATCAACATCCCTCATCTCAAGCTATACTACAGAGCAATAGTATTAAAAAGTGCATAGAAACAGACAGGTTGATCAATGAAACCAAATTGAAGGCCCAGAAATAAACCCACAGTCCTACGGGGACTTGATTTTTAACAAAGAAGCCAAAACCGTACAATAGAATAAAGTTTCTTCAACAAATGGTACTGGTCTACCTGAATATTTACCTATATAAAAATGCAAATAGACCTAATATAATCACCCTGCACAAAACTCAAGTCCAAGGTGATCAAAGACCTTGAAAAACCAGACCCTAAACCTATTAGAAGACAATATGGGGGAAAGTCTGGAACTCATTGGCATAGGAGACAACTTTCTGACCAGCACAGACTCTGAGATCAACAACTAATAAATGGAATCTCATGAAACTGAGACCATTCTATAAAACAAAGGACACTGTCAATAGAACAAAACAGCAGCCAACAGATTGGGAAAATATCTTCACCAACCCTACATCATCAGACAGAGGGCTGATATATAAAATATACAAAGAACTTAAGAACGAACAAATCAAAGAATCCAATTGAAAAATGGGATCCAGAGCTAAACTGAGAATTCAAAACAGAAGAATATTGAATGGCTGAAAAGCACTTAATGAAATGCTCAGTGTCCTTGGCCATAAAAGAAATGCAAATCAAACTGACTCTAAGATTCCATCTTACACCAGTCAGAATGGCTAAAAGCAAAAACTCAAGTGGCAACATAGGGTGGAAAAGATGTGGAGAAAGGAGAACACTCCTCCACTGCTGGTGGGAGTTCAAATTTGTACAACCTCTTTGGAAATCAATTTGCACTTTCTCAAAAATATAGGAACCAACTATACCACTCTTGGGCATGTACCTAAAAAATGTTCTACCATACAACAAGGATATGTGCTCAACTATGTTCATAGAGGCTTTGTTTGTAATAGCCAAAACAGGGAAACAACCTAGATTTCCTCAACCAAAGAATGGGTACAGAAATTGTGGTACATTTACACAATGGAATACTACTCAGCTATTTTAAAAAAATCATGAAATTTACAGGCCAATTGCTGGAAATAGAAAAAATCATCCTACATGAAGTAACCCAGACCCAGAAAGAAGTACATAGTACGTACTCATTTGTAAGTGGATATTAGACCTATAATATAGGATAATCATACTACAATCCACAGATGCAAAGAAGGTAAGGTAGCAAGGAGGGCTCAAGGACAGGTGCCTGAATGTCACTCAGAAAGGAAAATAGAATAGAAGTGGCAATTTCCTGACTGTTAATTAATGTACAGGTGCCCAGCCCACTGGGAATAATGACTTTCCTATACAGGTGTACCTGGACTGTACAAAAAAGATGGCTGAATGTGAGCCTGAGAGCAAATAATTATTTGGCATTTAGACATGGCTTTTCCATCAATCAAACTTGTCCCTTGAGTTTCATGCCTTGGCTTCCTTCAGTGATGTACTTTAAACTGTGAAATACCTACCCTCCCACGTTTTCTTTTGGTCATGATGTCTAGCATAGTGACAGGAACCAAAAAAAAAAAAAAAAAAAAAAAAAAAAGAACAGAACCTGGTAGCTATAAAATGGGGTATTGCTGTGACAGACCTAACAGTGTTGTTTTGGGGAGTTGTATTTTGAGGTTGGGGTTGTAAATGCCATTGAGGGCTCAGAGGTTAATGTGCTGTTTAGTGTTCTATAGATTATGGTGAAGTCTAGAAGTAAAAAAAGATACTGTCCTCTGTTATAAGTCTCTTAGCTTATGTCTGTATGTGTAGATATGAGAGAAGAAATGATTGAGGAGGATGAATATTGCATCTATAAAAGAGCACACGTTGGCCCAAAATAAGTCTGGTCTTTTTTATTTCATAAGTGTAAAAAACATAAGTTAAAAAGCATTTTGGTTAATTTAGAAACAATTTTGCATGATTAAAAATAGTGTACTGCATATGAACTAAAAGTTTAGTACTGGGAAGCTCTTGTGAGATAGGCATTGTACTCAAGCTTCAGGGAGGCTACCAGATAGCTCAGCTATGAGCCTAGCACAGGACATATCTATGATATGATAACAAGCTAAACCAGAACTGGTACTACCGTGCAAGGAAAGCAACCCCAAGCTTGAACGCTGGCAGTGTAAAGCTATTGCCCAATAAAAAGATTTAAAATAAACAGCAACAAAAAAAAAATGGAACTATGGGAATGATTGTAGGATTGCACTTCTGTGCTCCCTAAACATGGATTATCTTGCCTGTGTGTTGACACCCATATGCACAAGGACTTGATGCTGTTCATGGGCTCAGTGACTATGTCTCTTTCAGCATTGTACCTAGGCTCATAAAGGCCTATCTTTAAGCCACATCCAAAGCTCATAAGGATCTCCTGGACCTTCATCAGTGACATCTTGCCAGGCTGCCATAGCTGAAAATCTTCACAGCAGTCATGGGTCAAGCCTGTAAGCTTCCAAAGTGTCCTCAATAGAAAAGATTCTCAAGTGGAATCTTACAGAAGCATTTCTGCACAGCTTTTCTTCACGTGGTGAGGTTTCTCTTTAACTTTTATACTACCATAATATCATAAGGAATGTTGTGTGAATAAAAGGAATATATACAAAAGATGAGTCTTATGTGGACATCATAAATGCCTAGTACTTTATACCCCCATAGTCCCGAGTATTCCACAATAAAGGAAGGGTCATTTTAGTGCCTGAGCATCACTCTTGGTATGAAGGTACACATTGCTTCCCCTTACAGATGAAATGTCTCATTGTGGCCAGTGACTCAGATCAGCAGTGATGCATCCAAGACAGGGAAGTGCCCATGAAGCCTCATCACTGTTTTAGAATGTATGTTCCTTGTGGCTTATTCATGAACAATTATATTGAGGGCATGTATGTATGTTCCTTGTGGCTTATTCATGAACAATTATATTGAGTTATTTTTCTCTTCTTGGTTTTGAACAGGCAAAGGCCATTTCAATAAGGATATATATAGAAGTGAAGGAGTGTCAGGAAGGTAGAGATATGACAGTGAACAAGGACACAAGTCCTCATCATGTCTATCAAAGAGCATGTAGGTAGCTGTGACTCAGGAAGTTTGGACTGTTTTGACCCACGGCTCCTTTTCCTGTTGACTAGCTCTTTTCTGCTGATTGTGTCTATCTCTCAGTGCTCAGAGAGTACCTGACTGAAGGTCCAGAATTATTGGTCACTAGGACACAGAATGATGGAAGCTCATCAATAGATCTTTCCAGGCCAAAGTTCACTAAGTTATCTGAACACTCATGCATCTGTATTCATTTTTACAATTTTGTCCCCAATTCTAATATATCCTGTCACTATTGGTATTAATGGCATTATATTAGAGTTTAATATATATTTGAAAGGTAGTAAACCAGGCACAGTGGCACACACCTGTAATCCCAGCCCTCAGGGAAGCAGAGGCAGGTGGACCTCTGGAATTTGAGGCTGCTCATCTACAAAGCAAGTCCAGGACAGCCAAGGCTACGGAAAGGACCCCTGTCTCAAAACAACAACAACAAAAGGCAATGAAATAAAATAAAGATCAGATGTCTTAAAAGATCAGCAAGGAAATTCAGACTACAATGTGAAATCAGTCTTTTGTATTTAGCCACATACATGATGTGTGAGCTTTATGTGAAAAACTAGTGATGAGAAGAGAAAGGATATTAGCTGAGGTTTGTCATAGATGTTGCAGTGGAGAGGGGAGCTCATCAAGATACCAACTCTTCGTTTTCTGAAGGAGTAGAGGTGTTCATCCTTCTTGGAAAAATACCGACCACGACTAGCTCACTTCAGTTACTTTTATTCAATCATTACACAAAATTAATTTGGTCTGGGAAAGGTTTAAACCACCAAAGTTATCTTACCCTTGCTGCTCAAGAGAGTAGACAACCCACACAAATCTGAGTCTCTTTTGACCATGGCTAGCCATAACCAAAAGTAAGAACTCCAGGTTTGCCAGGAGTGTCTTGAGACCAAGCTTTGTGCAGCGGCAAGCTCTTACATTGCACCAAGTGCAGACTTTCCAGGGAGACAATGTTAAAAGTCACCCCCCAAAATTTCTCAGTCTCTACTTATTAATCCAAATGTAGCAAAGGCTTTGCTGAAACATTTCACTCTAAGCCAGACACAAGAGCTTTATTATACATTTCACTTAAAGCCAGACATAAAGGCTTTATTTTACATGTCACTACAGAAGAACTTCCTGTCATTCCCTCTTGCCCAGAGTCCTCAGTTCTTAATTAATAATTTTCTTTAAAAGATAAGTGAGTTAATAGCATTTAACTGGCCTACTTGATGTTAGAGAGTTGTGCCAAGCTGATTCTAGTCCATAAAAGACAGACTTACACATGCAAGTCTCTCTTCTGTTCCCTATGAATACCCTTGTCTGGGTTCTCCATGGTATTGGAGTTTATACAGAATGGGGTGTCTCAGTTCAAAAGAGACAAGAGTTATCCATCTTTCTACACACTATGTTAAGTTTCTATATGCTACATGAGAAAAATTCAGGATCAAGAATTGAAAAATATTAAAGTATTTATAGGAAATTGTAATTTAAACTGAAGTACCCACTCAAGGCATATGTGAAAAATCCTTAAGGGAAAGGCAACATTATAGGCTGTCCTTGACAGACTTTACCCCAAACCTCAACAATGAAGAAGTAGGAACATAGGTTTTATTTTTAATAATTTTTTGTTGACAAGGAATATTTATTTTACTAATGTATTAAGAAGACTGGTTGGTCAGCAGCCACTTTTTGTTGAATCTAAGCTCAGTAAAAGACTGTCAGTCCCATATTTGGAGAGCACTTGATATTTAGGTGCAAGTTTTCATATTCACCTTCATTTTCCATTTGCTGTTTTGTGTGTTTCTCATTTACCTTCTCTTGTGTCTTAGTTGGCAAAACTAGTATCACTGAGCTGTAAACTTTCCTATTATGAAATTACTTGTTTACATCTTCACATTGAAGTTTCCACTTTCTTTCCCTTTCAATTTGATTGCCAGATTCTGTGGAATTTGGGCCAGATTAATATGGACCTGTAACAAAGGAAGCACCTGTGTCCATCACATGAAGAATCAACCAACAAAGTCAGTGGTTTCTCTTTGTCTGTTTTCAGAGAAGCCATTAGAGCTCTAACAGGAAATGATTAGCACAGATGACAAGAATATTCTCATTGAGGTGTAACCATTTTTTTTCTTCTTTTTTGAGAAAAGCACATTACTTTGCTCTTGTGCCTGGGTCATGTCAAAAAATATATCTCTGTTCTCTGTGCTCATATGTCAATATCATTTTCATGGTTACAATGAGGAAATGTTGTCAGAACACCAACCATGAGGATGGCATTGCACTTGAGCTTGACAAGATATAAAGAAGTCAAAGAACTCCACACATAAAGTACCTTTGTATAAGACTGCTCAAATCACATTACTGGAATAAGTTTATCAGTACTCCAGGGAGTAGATGAAGTCCTGGCTGAATGTGTGCTGTTGACATGGGGATGGACATTTCAATAAACCCAATGCCTCAGACCCAGGAAAGAGCAAACCCTTCCCCATGTGTAGAAAAGGATGGCAAAGCCTTCCTCTGTTGAAAGTGGGAAAGCTGATAAATAATTTACATTTACCTAAAACTCATGTATGCAGAAACCCTAAACCACAGTTCCTGCCTCCATGGTGTTTACAATGAAATTTCTACAGTGAAGAGACCTACCTCAGAAGTTATCTAACACCTCTGTTTTATGCTGTATATTAAAAAAAATGTACTGGGTTTCTGGGTTGAATAGTGTGTGCCCTCCATTAGAGTAAGCACAGGCTATCCTATTACAGATGTTCTGTGTGTCTGTCTTCTCTTTCTGTTATTCTTTTTATTCCAGAGCCAACCCATTATGTTCTCCAGAAATCTGCTGTGTTGGATTTGGCAATACTCATCATTAGATTTATAGTAGTTACTTGTAATGAAACAGAAGTAAAAAACTATGACTTCCCTGTAAAAATGAACAGAAAGACTTGCTGCCTCTTTGGAACATGCCAATAAAGATATGGAAAGCTTTTGGTGATCAAAGTACTAAACTTCTCAGAGTCATTTAATCTTATTCTTGTCATGTGCGTGAACACCAGGGCCTTAAAATCTGTTTGATTGATATGATAATACACATGAGTGACCCCAAAAATTCTACCAGAAAACTCCTACAGCTGATAAACACCTTCAGACAAGTGACTGGATAAAAAATCAACTCAAAAAAAATCAGTAGCCCTCCTGTATGCAAAAGAAAAAAGGGCTGAGAAAGAAATAAGGAAAACAATACCCTTCACAATAGCCACAAAGGACATGAAGAACATTGGTATAACTCTAACCAAGGAAGTCAAAGACTTGTATGAAAAAAAAAAAAACCTTTCAGTCTCTGAAGAAATAGAAGAAGATATCAGAAGATGGAAAGATCTCCCATGCTCATGGCTTGGCAGGATTAACATAGTAAAAATGGCCATCTTACCAAAAGCAATCTACAGATTTAATGCAATTCCCATCAAATTACCAACACAATTTTTAGAGACCTTGAAAGAAAAATTCTCAACTTCATATGGAATAACAAGAAACCCAGCTAAAACAATCCTCTATAATTAAAGATCTTCTGGAGCTATCTCTATCCCTCATCTCAAGTTGTACTATAGAGCAACAGTAATAAAAACTACATGATACTGGCTTATAAACAGAATGGTAGGTCAATGGAATCAAATAGAAGACCCAGATATAAACTCACACACCTGACATTTGACAAAGATGCCAAAACTGTACAATGGGGGAAAAAAACCCCAGCATCTTCAACAAATGGTGCTGGTCTAACTGGATGTCCACATGTACAAAAATGCAAATAGATCCATACTTATCACCCTGCACAAAACTAAAATCTAAGAGGATCAAAGACCTCAATATAAAACCAGACACACTAAACCTGTTAGGAGAAAAAGTGAGGAAGATCCTTGAACTCATAGGCACTGGAGACAACTTCCTGAACAGAACGCCAACCAGCACATGCTCTAAGATCAACAATCAACAATAAATGGAACCTCATGAAACTGAAAAGCTTCTGTAAGGCAAAGGACACTGTCATCAGAACAAAATGACAGCCTACAGATTGGGAAAGGATCTTTATCAACCCTCTGTCTGACAGAGGGCTAATATCCAGTATATATAAAGAAATTAAGAAATTAAACAGCAACAAATCAAGTAACCCAATTAAAAAATGGGGTACAGCTCTTCTGGTCTCTTTGGCCTCAGTGACAGAAGGAAGATGACGAAGGGAACATCACCCTTTGGAAAGTGTTGCAATAAGACACACATGTTGTGCTGCCGCTGTGGCTCTAAGGCTTACCACCTTCAGAAGTCAACTTGTGGCAAATGTGGCTACCCTGCCAAGCGCAAGAGGAAGTATAACTGGAGTGCCATGGCTAAGAGGTGAAATACTGCTGGGACTGGTCGAATAAGGCACCTAAAAATTGTCTATCGCAGATTCAGGTGTGGACTCTGTGAAGGAATGACACCTAAACCCAAGAGGGCAGCTGTTGCAGCATCCAGTTCATCTTGAGGATTTCAATCAGTCATAAAATAAATGCTCTGGTTTCAAAGACAAAAAAAAATGGTGTACAGAGCTAAACAGAGAATTCTCAATAGAGGAATATCAACTGACAGAGAAACAAGTAAAGAAATAATCAACATCCTTAGTCATCAGGAAAATGTAAATCTAAACGACCCTGAGATTTCACCTTACACCAATCAGAATGGCTAAGACCAAAAACTCAAGTGACAACACATGCTGGAGAGGATGTGGAGAAAGAGGAACACTACATCATTGCTGGTGGGAGTGTAAACTTGTACAACCACTTTGGAAATCAATCTGGTGCTTTCTCAGACAATTAAAAATAGTGCTACCTCAAGATCCAGCTATATCACTCCTAGGCATATATCCAAAAGATGCTCAAGTATACAAGGACATTTGCTCAACCATGTTCATAGCAGCTTTATTTGTAATAGCCAGAACCTAGAAACAATCCAGATGCCCCTCAGTTAAGGAATGGATACATAAATTGTTGTACATTTACACAATGGAATACTACTCAGCAATTAAAAACAAGGAAATCATGAAATTTGCAGGCAAATGGTAGGATCTAGAAAAGATCATCCTGAGTGAGGTATCCCAGAAGCAGAAAGACAAACATGGTATATACTCACTTATAAGTGGATACTAGACCTATAAGACAAGATAAACATAATAAAATCTGCACACCCAAAGAAGCTGAACAAGAAGGAGGACCTGGGGTAATATGATCAATCCTTACTTAGAAAGACAAATGGGATGGACTTTGGAAGTAGGAGAAAACAACTCCTACCATAGAGACTACCATAGAGGGCCTCTGAAAGACTCTACCTAGCAGTGTATCAAAGCAGATGCTGAGACTCATAACCAAACTTTGCACAAAGTGCAGGGAATCATATCCAGGAAGGGGGAGTTAGTAAGACCTAAAGAGAACAGGAGCTCCAACAAGGACCAAATATATCTGGGCACAGGGATCTTTTCTGAGACTGATACTCCAACCAAGGACCATTCATGGATATAGCCTATAATCCCTGCTTGGGTGTAGCCCATGGCAGCTCTGTATCCAAGTGGGTTCCTTAGTTAGAGGAACAGAGACTATCTCTGACATGAACTCAGTGGCTGACTCTTTGACCCCTCCCCTCCACTGAGGGAGGAGCAGCCTTGCCAGGCCACAGAAGATGACAGTGCAGCCAGTCCTGATGAGACCTGATAAGATAGGGTCAGATGAAAGGGGAGGAGGAACTCCCCTATCAGTGGCATGGAAGGAGATGAGGGAGGTAGGGTGGGATTGGGAGGGAATGAGGGAGAGAGCTACAGCTGGGATACAAATCGAATAAAATGTAATTAATGTAAAAAAATAAAAGTTAATTAAAAAGCAAAACAAAACAAAACAAAGTAGCTACAAATAACATAAAGTACTTTAGTGTGACTCTAACCAAGCAACTGAAAGACCTGTCTCTGAAGAAATTGAAGATGGAAAGATCTCCCATGCTCATGGATCGGTAGGATTAACATGTTGGATTTCATCAAATGCTTTTTCAGTATATAAGGAGATGATCATTTGTTTAATTTTTTTAATTTTGTTTATATGGTGGATTATGTTGATGGATTTCTGTATATTGAACCACCCCGGCATACCTGGGATGAAACCCTCTTGGTCATTGTGGATGATATCTTTGATGTGTTCTTAGATTTGGTTTATGAATATTTTATTGAGTATTTTTGTGTCAATGTTCATAAGGAAAATTGGTCTCAAATTTTCTCTTTTTGTTGTGTCTTTTTAGGTTTAGGTATTTAGGTGACTGTGGCTTCATAACCATGTGGTCCTGAGCTTTTTTTTTTTTTTTTTTTTTTTTTTTAGGGACACTTTTGATGATGGCTTCTATTTCATTAGGAAATATAGCACTATTTAATTTATTTACTTGATCTTGGTTCAGCTTTTATAAATGGAATCGATCAAGAAATTTGTCCATTTCATTTAGACTTTCAAATTTTGTGGTGACAATGATTGTTTGGATTTCCTCAGTGTCTGTCGTTATATCCCCCTTTTCATTTCTGATTTTGTTAATTTGGATGGTGTCTCTCTGCCTTTTAGTTAGTTTGGCTAAGGGTTTGTCTATCTTGTTGCTTTTCTCAAAGAAAAAGCTCTTGGTTTCTTTGATTCTTTGAATTGTTCTCTTCGTTTCTTCCAGCCCTTTACTCTCAGGTAAGGTCTAGCTATGTGACTGAGGTGTGTTCCTTGTATGGAGCAGAATATTGGGTCTTGTTTGCACATACATTCTGTTAGTCTGTGTCTTTTAATTGGAGAGTTGAGTCCATTGATGTTCAGAAAGATTAATGACCAGTGGCTATTAGAACCTTTAATTTTGCTGTTGGTTGTTTGTTTGCTTGGCAACTTTTAGTTTTGCTGTAGTGAGGTTATTTATTTCCTGTGTTTTACTAGGTGAAGTTAGCCTTCTTGAGTTGTATTTTTCCTTTTAGTATCTACTGTAAGGCTGGATTTGTGGGTGCTTACTGTTTAAATTTTTTGTCTTTGAATATCTTGTTTTCTTCATCTATGATGATTGGGAGTTTTGCTGGGTATAGTAACCTGGGCTAACATCTGTGTTCTTTTAGAGTCTGTGTGATATCTGTCTAAGCCCTTCTGTCTTCCATAGTCTCTGTTGAGAAGTCAGGTGTGATTCTGATGTGTTTGCCATTTTATGTTATTTGGCAGCTTTTTCCCTTGCAGCTTTTAGTATTTTTCTTTGTTTTGTATATTTACTGTTTTGATGAGTATGTGGCTGGAGGATTTTTTTAGGTGTTCTGTAGGCCTCTTGTATGCTTTTAGCCCTCTGCTTTAAATTAGAAAATTTTTCTTCTATGATTTTGTTGAAAATATTTTCTGGGCCTTGGAGAAGGGAATCTTCTTTTTTCTCTATATCTATTATTCTTTTTTTTTTCCTGAGAGGCTATACTTTCTATTTTTTCTTTTTTTATTTGATTTTTATTAATTACAGTTTATTTGCTTTGTATCCCAGCTGTAGTCACCTCTCCCACCCCCTCCTAATCCCATCCTTCCTCCCTCTTCTTCTCCTATGCCCCTCCCACAGTCCAATGATAGGGTAAGTTTCACCTTTTCATGTTGTCCTTGATTTCTTGGATGGTTTGTGTCAGGAATTTTTTAGATTTAACATTTTCTTTGACAAATTCATCAATTTCTTCCATTGTATCTTCAACACCTGAGATTCTTTTTTTCCATCTCTTATGGGCTCTTGGATATGCTTACCTCTGTAGTTCCTGTTTTCTTCCCTAAGTTCTCCCTCTCCATGATTTCCTCAGTTTGTGTTTTGTTTAATTTTTCCATTTACATCTTCAGATCTTGAACCATTTTGTTGATCTCCTTCACCTGCTTGTTTGTATTTGCTGCTTTTCCTTCCATTCCTTCATCTGTTTATTTGAACTTTCCTCTGTATCTTTCATTTCTTTCAGTGATTTAATCATTTCCTCTCTAAAGGTCACAAACTGTTTGGCTGTAACTTCCTGTATTTTTTTACAGATGGCCATGATCTGTTGGACTTTGTCTTCCTGTATTAAGTATTTTATTTGTTTCCTGTATTATCATCTTTATAAACATAGGTGTTTTTTTTTTTGAGTTTTTGATCTTAGCCATTCTTTTTTTTTCTTTTTTTTTTTGAATTTTATTTTTTTCTTATCAGTTACATTTTATTAACTCTGTATCCCAGCCGTGTCCCAATCCCTCATTCCCTCCCAGTCCCTCCCTCCCTCCCTCATCTCCACCGTGCCCCGTGCCAAGTCCACTGATAGGGGGGACCTCCTCCCCATTCATCTGATCCTGTTTTATCAGGTATCTTCAGGACTGGCTGCAAAGCTCTCCTCTGTGGCCTAAGAGGACTGCTCCTCCTTTGGGGGGTAGGGAGGCCAAAGAGCCAATCATTGAGTTCCTGTTAGAAATAGTCCTTGTTCCCCTCACTATGGGAAATGAATTGGTTACTGAGCTACCACAGGCTACATCTGAGCATGAGTTCTAGGTTACATTCATACATGGTCCTTGGTTGCATGTCAGTCTCAGAAAAGACCCTGTGCCCAGATATATTTGGTCCTTGTGGAGCTCCTATCCTTTCCTCATCAGACTAACTCCCCTTCTTTCTTATGATTCTCTGTACTCTGCCAAAGGTTTGGTCATGAGTCTTTGCTTTGAAAACACTGCTAGTTAGAGTCTTTCAAATGCACTCAGTAGACTCCTGTCAATGTTCAATGTGCATCCCCTTTGTCTTTCAACATGAGGATTGATAATCTTACCCCATGTCTGCTCTCTTGATTATCTTTTTTTAGGTGTGTAGATTTGATTATGTTTATCATATCTTATAGGTCTATATAAGTGAGTATATACCGTGTTTGTCTTTCTCCTTCTGGGATATTTCACTCAGGATGATCTTTTCTAAATCCTGCAAATTTACCTGCAAGTTTCATGATTTCCTCCTTTTTGATTGCTGAGTAGTATTCCATTGTGTAAAAATACCACAATTTCTGTACCCATTCCTCTGTTGATGGACATCTGGGTTGTTTCCAAGTTCTGGCTATTACAAATAAAGCTGCTATAAACATGGTTGAGCAAATATCCCTTTTGTGTACTTGAGCAAACTTTGGGCATATACCTAGCAGTGGTATAGCTGGGTCTTGAGGAAGCACTATTTCTAATTGTCTTAGAAAGCGCCAGATAGATTTCCAGAGTGGTTGTATCAGTTTACATTCCCACCAGCAGTGGAGGAGGGTTCCCCTTTCTCCACAACCTCTCCAGTATGTGTTGTCCCTTGAGTTTTTCATTTTGGCCATTCTGATGGGTATAAGGTGATATCTCAGGGTCGTTTTGATTTGCATTTCCCTGGTGGCTAATGAGGATGAGCATTTCTTTAAGTGTTCCTCTGCCATTCGATATTCCTCTGTCGAGAATTCTCTGTTTAGCTCTGTTCCCCATTTTTTAATTGGATTACTTGGTTTGCTGCTTTTCAGCTTCTTTAGTTCTTTGTATATACTCGATATTAGTCCTCTGTCAGATAAAGGGTTAGTGAAGATTCTTTCCCAATCTGTAGGCAAGTGTTTTGTTTTGATGACAGTGTCCTTTGCTTTACAGAAGCTTTTCAGTTTCATGAAGTCCCATTTATTGATTGTTGCTCTTAGAGCCTGTGCTGTTGGTGTTCTGTTCAGGAAGTTGTCTCCTGTGCCAATGAGTTCTAGGCTGTTCCCCACTTTTTCTTCTAACAGATTTAGAGTATCTGGTTTTATGTTGAGGTCTTTGATCCACTTGGACTTTAGTTTTGTGCAGGGTGATAAATATAGATCTATTTTCATTTTTCTGCATGTGGACATCCAGTTGGACCAGCACCATTTGTTGAAGATGCTGTCTTTTTTCCATTGAATGGTTTTGGCTTCTTTGTCAAATACCGAGTATTCATAGGTGTGTGGGTTTATTTCTGGGTCTTCTATGCGGTTCCATTGATCCTCCTTTCTGTTTTTATGCCAATACCATGCAGTTTTTATTACTATTGCTCTGTAGTACAACTTGAGATCGGGGATGGAGATACCTCCAGATGATCTGTTGTTGTACAGGATTGTTTTAGAGATTCTGGGTTTTTTGTTTCTCCATATGAAGCTGAGAATCTTTTTTTCAAGGTCTGTAAAGAATTGAGTTGGTATTTTGATGGAAATTGCATTGAATCTGTAGATTGCTTTTGGCAGGACGGCCATTTTCACAATGTTAATCCTACCAATCCATGAGCACTGGAGATCTTTCCATCTTCTGAGATCTTCTTCAATTTCTTTCTTCAGAGACTTGAAGTTTTTCTCAAACAGGTCTTTCACTTGCTTGGTTAGTGTCACCCCAAGGTACTTTATGTGGTTAGTGGCTATTGTGAAGGGTGTTGTTTCCCTAATTTCTTTCTCGGCCCTTTTGTCTTTGGTATACAGGAGGGCTTCTGATTTTTTTGAGTTGATTTTGTATCCTGCCACTTTGCTGAAGGTGTTTATCAACTGGAGGAGTTCTCTGGTTGAATTCTTGGGGTCGCTCATATATACTATCATATCATCTGCGAATAGTGACACTTTGACCTCTTTCTTTCTGATTTGTATCCCCTTGATCTCCTTTAGTTGTCTTATTGCTCTGGCTAGAACTTCAAGTACTATGTTGAAGAGGTAGGGAGAGAGTGGGCAGCCTTGTCTTGTCCCTGATTTCAGTGGGATTGATTTAAGGTTCTCTCCATTGAGTTTGATGTTGGCTATAGGCTTGCTGTATATTGCCTTTACTATGTTTAGATATGTGCCTTGTATTCCTGATCTCTCCAAGACTTTAAACATGAATGGGTGTTGGACTTTGTCAAATGCTTTTTCAGCATCTAAGGAGATGATCATGTGGTTTTTCTCCTTCATTTTGTTTATGTGGTGGATTACATTGATGGATTTCCGTATGTTGAACCACCCTTGCATGCCTGGGATGAAGCCTACTTGGTCGTGGTGGATGATATCTTTGATGTGTTCTTGGATTCGGTTTGCAAGTATTTTATTGAGTATTTTTGCGTCAATGTTCATAAGAGAGATAGCTCTGAAGTTCTCTTTTTTTGTTGGGTCTTTGTGTGGTTTAGATATCAGGGTGACTGTTGCTTCATAGAATGAGTTTGGTAATGTACCTTCTGTTTCTATTTTGTGGAATAGTTTGAGGAGAATTGGTGTGAGAACTTCTTTGAAGGTCTGGTAGAATTCTGCGCTGAAACCATCTGGCCCAGGGCTTTTTTTGGAGGGGAGACTGCTTCAATTTCCTTGGGGGATATAGGGCTGTTCACTCTTTCTACCTGATCTTGACTTAATGTTGGAAGGTGGAATCTATCAAGAAAATTGTCCATTTCATTTAGATTTTCAAATTTTGTGGCATATAGGCTTTTGTAGTATGACCTAATGATTGTTTGAATTTCCTCTGTGTCTGTAGTTATGTCACCCTTTTCATCTCTGATTTTGTTGATTTGGATAGATTCTCTCTGCTTTTTAGTTAGTTTGGCTAAGGGTTTGTCTATCTTGTTGATTTTCTCAAAGAACCAGCTTTTTGTTTCATTGATTCTTTGAATAGTTTTATTTGTTTCTAATTGATTGATTTCAGCCCTGAGTTTGATTATTTCCAGCCTTCTGCTCCTCTTGGGTGTATCTGCTTCTTTTTTTCTAGGGTTTTCAGTTGGGCCATTAAGTTGTTTGTATGTGATGTTACAAATTTCTTTTTGCAGGCACTTAGTGCTATAAATTTTCCCCTGAGCACTGCTTTCAATGTGTCCCATAAATTTGGGTATGTTGTGCCTTCATTTTCATTGAATTCTAGGAAGTCTTTAATTTCTTTCTTTATTTCTTCCTTAACCCAGCTGTCGTTGAGTAACAGGTTGTTCAGTTTCCATGTGCGTGTAGGCTGTTTGTTATTTCTGTTGTTGTTGAGGTTCAGCTTAAGTCCATGGTGGTCAGATAGAATACAAGGGATTATCTCAATCTTTTTGTATCTGTTGAGGCTTTCTTTATGACCAACTCTATGGTCTATTTTGGAGAAGGTTCCATGCGGTGCTGAAAAGAAGGTATACTCTTTTGAGTTTGGATGAAAAGATCTGTAGACGTCTATTAGGTCCATTTGATTTAGGGTCTCTGTAAGTGTTTTTATTTCCCTATTTGTTTTCTGTCTAGTTGATCTGTCCCTTGGTGAGAGTGGAGTGTTGAAGTCTCCCACTATTAGGGTTTTAGGATCAATGTGTGATTTAAGCTTTAATAATGTTTCATTTACGAATGTAGGTGCTCTTGTATTTGGGGCATAGATATTCCAAATTGTGATGTCCTCTTGGTGGATTTTTCCTTTGATGAGAATATAGTGGCCGTCCTTATCTTTTTTGATTAACTTGGGTTGAAAGTCTATTTTATTAGATATTAGGATGGCTACTCCCACTTGTTTTCTAGAACCATTTGCTTGAAAGACATTTTTCCAGCCCTTTACTCTGAGGTAGTGTTTATCTTTGTTGCATAGGTGTGTTTCTTGGATGCAACAGAATGATGGATCCTGTTTCTGCAACCATTCTGTTAGTCTGTGTCTTTTAATTGGGGAGTTGAGTCCATTGATGTTGATAGAAACTAGTGACCAACAATTGTTACTTACTTTAGATGTGGTGTTGGTGGTGTCACTGAGTTTTATTGCTTGTCTTCTTTTGGTTTTTTTGTTGTGTAGTTATCTATTTCCTCTGTTTCCTTCGATGTAGTTGTTTTCTTTGGTTTGGAGTTTCCCTTCTAGTAACTTCTGTAGAGCTGGGTTACTATGTAGATATTGTTTAAATTTGGTTTTGTCTTGGAATATCTTGAATTTTCCGTCTATGTTGATTGAAAGTTTTGCTGGGTATAGTAGTCTGGGTTGGAATCTGTGGTCCCTTAAGGACTGTATGATTTCTGTCCAGGCCCTTCTGGCTTTCATAGTTTCTGTTGAGAAATCTGGTGTGATTCTGATAGGTCTACCTTCATATGTTACTTGGCCTTTTTCCCTTGCTGCTTTTAGAATTTTTTCTTTGATAAACATAGTTTTAATGTCATTTTCTTGAATTTCACTTTTGTATGGGTATCCAGGGCTGCTTGCCTTTAGATAACTGGGTTCTGGAGATGCCATATAGCTTTGGCATTCTTGATTGTTCTTTTACGCTGATTGTGCTTTTACGGCTGTCTCAGGTATTGGCTGATAGTTTCTGGTGCCTGCTGGAGTACTGGGGGTGGGGGTGAAGTGGTGGAGGAAATCCCCATGGCAGAAAAATGGTTGTTCCTCAGCTTTTTAGGAATGGTCACTGAATTACCAGTGCTTCTCAGGAAATTGCCACAGCTTTCCTCAGGTGTATGTTCCTGTGGACTAACTGGGCTCTTTGTGAGGTCCAGGGGCTCTCCTCTCACCAGAACAAGTCCTGTAGACAGCTGCCCTGTTCTTGGCTTTCTTGCTCTGAATTTAGTGAGCTGCTGATGCTCATACACTGTTTCTGCTGGGTACAGCCCTCTTGAAGAACCAAGGAGCCCTGAGGTTTGGTCAGTTTCACTAGGGAGACAAATTGAGCTTTGGAACAGCATCTGGGACTGATCCAGTGAGTTCCAGGCATATGCAGGTCTGAGGTTGGAGCTCTGTGCCCCAGTACCCAAGAGGTAATCAATGGCTGGTGAGCACAGCACACAGGCCTGTGGCTAGAGGGTAGAGCCCTTGAATCTTTGGGAACCCAAGAACTTTTCCAGGGATTAGCTGGGTGCCCTGAGATCAGGCCTGATGTTTCCCTCATGGTGGGGTTTTCTCATGACCTGGAGACCCACTCTGTGGTATTTTGGGGTCCACATTTCTAAGTAGACTGTGCAGGCATGTGGCTCTGCACTAGTGACTGAACACCTACTAGAACCAAGAACTTTTTCAAGGGGCGGGGGGTGTTGGCTCGGTGACTTGAGGTTGGTCCCAATTGCTTCCTTCATCATGGATTTCCTCTCACCTGGGAACCCCAGGTGTCAGAGCCTGCTGGCAGAATCAAACAGTTCTTGAGTGGGGAGTGAGGACTGAAAGAAAAATTAATAAACCCACACACTACACATGGGATCCGTTTGAGAGGGCAACCAGTAGAACTGACACACACCAGTTTATTCCAATAATCTCTTTTTATAGAGCAAAGCACCTTGATACAATGAAGGAGTTCATGCAGAAGTCAAACTTGTTTACCTCGACCACCTGTCTGTGTGATTCTCACACAAACAGGAGGAAATGAACTTGGCGAAAACATCCTTCCTATCCCTTTCTCTTGGTGAAGGCCAGGATGAAAACATGTTTTTGACAAACAACAAACAAGCTCTCCATACTTGGCCACACAAAAAGATAGAAATCAAGACTCTAAAACTGACCGAGACATAAAAAAATGTCTCTAGCCAGAACTTCAACAGTACATATCCAATAAATGCTTGGCTACAATATCCTCAAATTTTATTATGCTATTCTTTTAATTGGCATAGATAAAATTGGTTTACAGTTTAGTTCCACCCTGCAAATACATTTATAATTTTAGGACTATATAATGCTTGTGAGAAATTATATGTTTGCAGAACAAAAGGACTAGACACTGAAGACACTGTATCAAACCTGACAGAATTCATCCTTCCAGCATGCTGAGACTTTGACACATCTGTTCCAGCATCATGCATGTTCCAGCATTCTGCTTGTTCCTGCGTCAAATGTTTCAATTGCTGTTTCTCATCAAAGGCTGCTTCCAAGGGAGATTTGAAGAAAGCTACTTTGTCCA
Organism: Psammomys obesus; assembly: GCF_907164565.1. Lineage (NCBI taxonomy): Eukaryota > Metazoa > Chordata > Mammalia > Rodentia > Muridae > Psammomys > Psammomys obesus. Next base: position 7,841,851 of record NW_026596440.1, on the reverse strand, counting down.
GCATTTTAGACTATTCCAAACAAGGCTTCTATTAAGCCTGAAATTTCTCAACATTCAAAGACCACAAATGTTAATGCTTGCTTAATTAACCATTTTCTTCAATTTTGTTTGGGTCCCCAAAAAGACTTCTGCATGTCCAAAGCATCAGCTAGAAAAAATACACAAGAACAATGTCCAATTTCCTTTAAAGGGGGTTGGGTAGGCTTTTGGTTGTTTTCTGGAGCTATGAATGTTTATTATCATTGGAAGATGGTTATCTGTTGTTAATGATCTTATTCAGAGAGAAAATAAGGTTTGGATATTAGGAAATGCAAGTTAATTGTTAGTTATTCAACTCATAGTCATGTCAGACACTAATCTAATTTATCACAAGAGTATACATCCTATGTTTAACATATAGACATGATTCTGTAACAGGTCAATCACATAAATATAGATAAGTCTTCAAAAACTTCAGAGACCTACAGAATATGGCATTTTAAAATGTCTTTATCATTTTAAAGATTCTTGACAATGAGACAGTCATCTCCTGGCAGCACCCTGCCTACCTCAATGATGATGATGAACATTGAAGAACTTCCATATGGAGATGGCTTCAAATATGGCAAATGAGCCACCAAGGCAAAAAAAAAAAAAACAAAAACAAAAACCAAAAAAAAAAAAACCAAAAAAAAAAAAACCTGCCCTCATTTCTCAACAGAAAGAATTCTGCCAAAAATGGGCAAGCTTAATTGCAGGACAACCAACTGCTGAACTCTGCCAAGACAGGATAAGCAAGTCCTAAATAGTTCCTGCTTCACATATATGTCTATCAAATATGCTGAGCCAAAAGGCTGAAGATGATGCTCCAGTGTTCTAGAGAGTTTTGGGTGATTGTGCAGGCAGCAAACTGTCTCTGTCAATTTTTTATTTTTGGAAGTGCTAACATGCAGTTCCTCTTTACTCCACTAACTAATTTTATTCCTTCTCAAGTCTCTGGTGGGGTTGAAGACCAAATAGTTGCAGTTCCACAATTAGGCTTAAGTTATTTAGAATTTAAGAAACTGTTTTCATATAGGTAATACCCATAGGATAAAAGTTAATTTAGGTATAGAACTCTAAACTTGGCAAGATAGGAAAATCAAATACTTTCTCTTAAGTTGCCAAATGTTCACTATCCAGTTGATCTACTTGTTCCCACCTCTCTTTTCTGTTGCTTGACTCTTGGGTTGTATCCATACTTGCTAATATCCCACAGTCCTTTGTGGTTTTAAATGGCAGTTAACTTTGAGGTTCTTTTAACACTCTCATTTTGGCTACTGGGAAAGACTGGAAGTTGAATTTTCTGTTGCTGGATCAGTTACTTCTTAACCGAATTCACTATCTGCTTAGAGCTGGCATGACTCACATTTTACACAGGTGTATCCTTTTAACAAAGGCAACTCTTTAAATGCACAACGAGATTGTTTTCATTTTTGTGATTTTGTAACACTCCTACTCAAAAATCTTTTCAAAACCAAGAAGAAAATAATGCAACCACAATTCAGCAAGATGTAATTGCTGCATGTACTTACTCATATACCCTCTATTTGAGAAGGACTTCCTCAGAGGTCAAGAGCAGCTAGGTACTCTGCTAGGTAACACTCACATTCTCTACTTGCCCCAGGACTCCGTGGTGGGCTGTATTTCCCAAATTCTCTTGCAACGAGCTGTGACCTGAAGACTTTTTTTCCTTCGTTGAGAAGAGGCCACTGCATGTTTAATATTCCTTGATTTCCTCATGATCTGTGGATGTTTTGTGATCCTAAAATCTTATTGCTTATTAAAGAATGGAACTCTCCTGCAAGTGGGAGATATTGCCTCAGGCAAAGATGAATTCCCTGTTTGCCTATCCACTGCAAGGTGGTCAGTCCTGAAACCACATACTCACAAACAATAGAAATGAGCACAAGTTTTATTTATATACTTGAGCATACATATTCACACATAAATAACAAAGAAGAAATTGGCTGGGAAAAAAATGGGATTGAGAGAAGACAAGGGAAATGTTAAGTTGTTGCAGGGTGTTTTATTTTAGTTCATAGAAAACCTAGTTGTTAGCAAAATAAACATGCTTTGAAAGATATTGCATTTGTCAAATTCTAGGTGTGCCTCTGGAAAGCTCATTAGATTAAGAATGCTAATGAGAGTGCGCTTAACCACTGAACCATCTCTCCAGCCCTATAAAAGTTTTTTCAAAAATATTAGTTACAGTTTATTAACTTTGTCCCATAAAAGTTTTATTTACTTTGTATTTTATATGCATTGCTTGCATATTTATCTGTGTGAGGGTGTTGGATCCCCAGGAACTGGAGCTACAGACACTTGTAAGCTGCCATGTAGGTGTTGGGAATTAAACTCTGATCCTCTGGAAGAGCAGCTAGCAAGTGTTAGATAAAGGAGGGAGGGTGGGATTGGGAGTGGATAAGGGAGGAGGTTACAGCTGGGATAAAAAATGAATAAACTATAATTAATATTAAAAATAAAAATTTAATTAAAAATAATGCTAATTAATGGAAAGTTCTGTCTATTTTAAGGCAAATTGCATGGGAGATTTCTTGTGGTTGTTGTGCTATAACAGGAGGCAAAGTCACCTGGATGGCCTTGAGCTGCCCCCACAGTAAAGGTGAAATGTTTCTGGCCCCTTATGATTTGGTTGGAGCTCCCAATCATGAAGGTGACATGGTTCAGCCTGCCAAGGCTATAGGGGAGTAGCTAGAAACATTTTTTTTTTTTTAGAAAATTTTTTATAGTACTTGGACCTTTTGATGGGTACACTTTTGGGGCTCTTTCTTGTGTTGGAAGAGCTTCATGGAAAATGCTCTGGGTACAAGATAGGGATTTTCTCTCTGGGCTTGCAGGAACCACAGTGAGGGGATTGGCAGGACATAGCTGAAACAGGTTTTGAGGAAATGCTCAGTAGTCCTCATGGGTTTGGAGGTGCTCAAGAGAAAGATCGATTAGCTAGGCAAAAGGACACGGATAAAGATATCTAAAGAGATGGCAGTGTAGTTGCAGAATCAAGCTTGTAAACAGATATTTTGTATACAGTTAAACAAATAAAGTTACCTTGTTGAGCTAGGAGGTTTTTACCACAGCTCCAACTTATGTGTGGTTATTGGGAATAAATATTAGATGAATTTGAAGAGATAGATATTACAGGAAGAGATATAACATATTTTAATTCAAATGTATAAAAATATATTTTAAACTAAAAAGAGCAGCTAGAGGGATGGTTTAGCAGTATGAGCTTTGGATGTTACAGAGGACAAAGGTTCCATTCCCAGAAACCGTATGTAGTTAAACAGCTGGTGTAACTCCAACCTGAAGAAATCTGATGTCCTAGTATGGCCTCTGCAGACATGGCAAACAGACAAGTGCAAGCAAAACACCCATATACATAGAATAAAAATAAAGCTTAAAATAATGGAAGTGATGTCACAGCCTTGAGACAGACAGCATTCAGGGCTAGTTAAAATAAAGCCCTTTTCTGGTCCTGCAGGTGAACCAGTGTGCTCAGAAGGAAAAGCAGACTTATTTTGAGGTTAGAATCGCTCAGCAGAACTGTTCATGTAAGAGTAACAACCCCAGTGCTGTTAGGTGACTTTGGTGCTTTCTGTATTTGTGTTCTCTGTCCTTTGTGTGTGTGAGAATTGTGACATTGCTACATCTTTTGAGTCTATCTTTTAGATCACACGTTGTGATCTTAAAAGTAGATTTGCTCTGTAAACCTCCATCTGCCTCAGTGGGTAGACAGGCAGTCTATATTTCCTATTTAAATTTTTCAAAGTATAACCTGGGGACTGAACCAAGAAAAAAAAGTATAGGATGACAACATATATGGAAAGCAAAATCAGTTCTAGGCTGACTCTGAGCTTTAGCCAGACCTAAATGTATGCTATCATTAAAAACATTTTTTTCTTTATTGATTTCTTAATTGATTGGAGTGATTTCTCTCTGGGAATGGATATTAATTCTAGGACAGCTGTACCTCCATGTAGTCATCTGTGACCATCAATAGTAACCGCCTGCACAAGGGTCTGGGAATTAAGATACAGAGAACATGAAGAAGTGACACCAAGACAGTGCTCTGATCAAGGTGCCATCTTTATTACAGAGTAAACCACTTATATAGGTAAACAACAAGGGACTTTCCAAGTAAACATATCCAAGCAAAACAAGAAACTTAACCAAGCAAAACAGGAGGCTTAACCAAGCAAAACAGGAGGTGTCTGCTGAAAACAACAAGAATAGCGAGCCAGCATGACTTGCACACACGTGAGCAGGGCCAATGGACTGGCTACCTCAAACCAAAACCCCTAACAGTTGGGTACTGTGAGGGATTTTTTTCATAGTTAATAGTTTTTGAAGTAGGAAAACCCTTCTTTAAACTGGATCTTTTGAGGTGATAAGATCCATCTTGAATCTAGGCCACAGCTTCTGTTAACAGCCTACATATAAAAAGGGCACTGAAGACGGTAGCTCTTTCTATTTTTCTGCTTGTCCTACTATGGCTAGAAAGATCATTTTTCCCCCTGGCATTAGAGCCTCCTTCTTCAGAATTCTGGTATTTACTGAAGACTAGCTGAGGCATTCAGCCGCATGGACTGAACCACTACTGTAGACAGCCCGTTGAACCACAACCTGTGAACCGTTCTTATTTAATATCCACTTTCAAGATACATGAAGAAATTCATTCCATCAGTTCTGTTCATCTAGAGAAACTTTACAGCCATGGTATTTGTTTATTTATTTGTTTGGTTGGTTTTGTATTTTTAACCTTCCCGCTAAGGAAGATGTGCTGACTAACGATACTCCTCCATAGTGTTTGTCATCTGTTTCCTGATTTTCTCCCAGGGTTGTCATGAAGTCTCATATATACCAGATTTAAAGTAACTGCAATTTATCTGACACCAGTGTAAAGTCACAGAACAAAACTCTTATTTTGTTTCCTAAAATCTCTCTTTAATTGTTAATAGTCGTAGTTCCACCTGTGGGTCAGACTGTCCACTTCGCTGAAAGCTCAATAACGGACTGTGCAAACGATCCATCTACTTTGATTCCAGGAGAAAGAAGGGGAGGCGGATGAGAGCTGTGGTGGTTGCTGAGGCAAGCTCTGAAGTTGCTTTGCTGTGAGGACAGGGTCACTGCCCACAAAGGGGAGGAGCAGGCGGCTGAGCAGCGGGAGCTGGAGTGGTCGTTCCTCCCCGGGGCTGAGTGAGTAGCAGACAAGTAGGTTCTTGGAGCACAGGCGCAATTGCTACTGAAATTCAAATCTCTGCAGATATAGAAAAAGTCTGGCCCTGGAATAGAAGCTTTGGTGAGAAACAACTAAGCTTCAGCACACTCTTAACTCTAAGGAGGGGTGCTCATGTCACTCAAGACTCATTGACCAATCAGGACCTCCAGACGGAAAGGTCCATCACTGGTGGAGGAGGGTTCTTCCGGGTTTCATGCCGCAGTTTCAGCTCCATTACTCAGCAGGCTAGGATGATTAGTGTGTTTTGCTCTGAGTGCTGCTGAGTGCCGTGAGGGGAGCTCTAGCGAGCTCCGAGTCGAGACATGGTGAGTAGGTGGCCACTGCCCCTAAGGAGGAGGAGCAGGAGGCTGAGCGGAAGGATCGGGGTGGTGGGCTGGGACCTCCCCCGCCCTAGGTGGGAACCTCCCCCGCCCTGGGTGGGAACCAGCGGCCAGATTCGGCCACCTGCGACGTTCCTTTTGGTCCTGTTTGCTCCGTGAACCCTGCAGTGGCGTCTAAATAACTCCAATATGAGAGCTGTACTAGCACAGAGCATTTGGAGTAGGGGTTTGTGTTTAGAGACATCCTGGACAGGATACCAAACTAGGAAAGGCCTAGTATCTCTAGCATCGACTAGAAGTTCTCCTCTTGGCATTTAACATTTAGGTGTCAGATCCATCTGGAGTTAATTTTGTGGAAGTTCTAAAACGCATGCCGTGTGTCTCGTAGCACTCCAACATTAAGCTATGATGTAAAAGAGTAGAGATGATGTGAAAGATTTATCAGTGAGATAATAAGTCCAACCAACTAGAATTTATCTGAGGGAGGACTGTCTCTAAATCACCCCACAAATTAGTCATAGGCTACCCAGGTCCTGTTAGAGATTAGGATGCTGGGATACACATGTTTGTTCACCAGGATTATCCAGAAATATGGCTCCAAACTATAACAAAGGAAACAACCCTAATTTACAGCCAGCCAGTAGGCCTATCCCCAAATCAAAGAACAGGCCTCTTAACAAGCTGCTCAAGGGGGTATTACAGGGTCACAGTCAACACCAAGGCCTGGTGTGCCTTAAAGGTCCAGTGTTCTTACTGAGACAAGTACAGTTCTGCCACATGGGCATGACACCTGATGACACCTTTTGGAAAGAAAAATACTGTTATGTTAAGGAGGTCAAGCATGGCTTTTCCTGAGGTCCTCGTGTATGGAGAATGACATAGCTCCTTCTTAAACCCAGAAACAGGCTTTTCAGAGCCAGTTACAGCCTAGGGTCTAGGTCTTGGTAGCTTTTCCTTTGGAGAGCTGGTAATGGTTTGAAGCTGGAGCATTTGGGGAGGGCTGGCTTCAGAGTCTGAGAACTGGGCTCTTCCTACAACATGAGGCTGTGGGTTATCAGTCCCAAGGCCAGTGTGTTCTTAGTAATGCCCTGAGATACCTGTGTTCCCCTTGTGCGACATTGTTTTGTTAGACTCCTCCTGAGTTTGTCCCGTTATAGGATAGTTTCTACTGACTTCATAGAAGTCTCCTGTTTCGGAACTCAATGACTGGCTTTTTGGCCTCCCCACCCACCAAGGGAGGAGCAGTCCTGTTAGGCCACAGAGGAGACCTTTGCAGCCAGTCCTGAAGATACCTGATAAAACAGGATCAGATGAATGGGGAGGAGGTCCCCCCCCCCATCAGTGGACTTGAAAAGGGGCAGGGTGGAGATGAGGGAGGGAGGGAGGGAGGGATTGGGAGGGAATGAGGGATCGGGACATGGCTGGGATACAGAGTTAATAAAATGTAACTGATAAGAAAAAAATAAAATTAAAAAAAATATACACGTAGTAATAAGTTATACTAATGAGGTACTAATAAAATACATTGTGTATTGATAAGACCATAAAGAAACATCTTAAACATAAAGATCTCAAGGCCTGTAAAGCTCTGGGAGGTAAATTAATGTAATAAAGGATAAAAATGTGAAAAAAAAAGAAGTCTCCTGTTTCCTTTCATTTCTCCCTAAAAAAGACTTAAGGATGACAGCATGTGGAATGTAAAATCTCTTCTTAGCTGTCTCCTCTTTTATCATTAACCAGAGCTGGATGCATGCTATTTTTAGAGATTTTTCTTAATTAATCTTTTGATTTAATTTTCCCAAAGAAGGTATTCTATAAAAGCTACATTGTCCGCCTTTTAGAAAAATGTTCTGAAACAAGCTATGTTGACTCAGATGGCCTTAATCTCAGACTTTGCTCCCCAGAGCAATGACCTTGCTTTCCTCTTGATTAAACTTTCTAACTCTTAAGTTAAAGGGCTGTACCACAGCAGAGTTTTAAAATTACCCATTTGAGTCATGTAATGAACTGTCCATTGCAGTAACAGGGAAAGGATTTGCATGTGGAGCTGAAAGAACCAGGCCTGACCCACCCCAAAAGCCACCAGTCCCAGGAACTAGGTCACCAGTTCCATAAAGAAGACAGTGGAGTCCCTTATTCAAGGAATAGCCTGGAGGGAAAAAAAAACAAAACAAAACAGTAACATTTAACCATCACTCCTAGCAATGGCTAATCAGTGAATACCTGAAATTTACCCAGGTGTTCTTTAAAATAGTATGAGTAAAACAATTATGGTTTGATTTGGCCCTCCAGGCAAACAGTCTCCTCTGGACACACCCATTTATTTGCTAAATGTCAATCAATCATAGAACTGCAAAGCTGGAATTCCCTGAACTTTGATGTAACCCTAAATATCAATCCCCAAGTCCACCCACAGAACCTATTCTTCTGCCCCTTTCCAGGGAGATCCATGCTTCCTCCTCATACCCTTCTTACCTAACCTTTCTGTGTCTGTGGATTACAGCTTGATTTCATTTACCTGATAGTTAATATCTACTTATAATTGAGTGCATACCATATTTGTCATTCTGAGTCTGGGTAACCTTACTTAGGTGATTTTTCTGGTTGAATCCATTTGTCCATACATTTTATGATATAATTTTTTTTTCTAATAGCTGAGTAATCATTTTGTAAATGTACTACATTTTTTTTTTTAATCCATTCTTCAGTTGAAGGACATCTTTGTTTCCAGTTTCTGGCTAGTATGAATAAAGCCACTATGAACATAGTTGAGCCAAGTGTTCTTATGGTAGGTTGGAGCATATTTTGGATATATGCCCAAGAATGGTATAGCTCGATCTTGATGTAGATTAATTCCCAGTTTTCTCAGGAACCACAATATTGATTTCCATAGTGGCTCTATTAGTTTGTACTTTCACAAGCAATGGAAGCATATTCTCCTTATTCCATATCTTTGCCATCCTGAGCTGTCACTTATATTTTTGATCTTAGTATTATGACCTTTTTAAAATGGAATCTCAAAGTAGTTTTTATTTGCATTTGCTTGACGATTAACGATACTGAACATTTCTTCAAGTGTGTCTCAGTCATTTGAGATTCCTTTGTTGAGAAATCTGATTAGATTTGTACCCCTTTTTTATGTCCACACTTTATTTATTTATTTATTTATTTATTTTTAGTTCTCTGTAATTTTTTGTTAATTACAGTTTATTCACTTTGTATCCCCCTCATAGCTCCCTTCCTCCTCCCTTTCTAATCCCACCCTCTCCCCCTTCTCCACCCATGTCCCTCCCCAAGTACACTGATCTTAGTCTTAGTCCTTCTGATCTTAGTGTATCTTAGTCTATCAAGTCTCATTAGGAGTGGCTGTATTGTCTTTCTCTGTGGCCTGGTAAGGCTGCTCCCCTCTCAGGGGGAGATGATCAAAGAACAGGCCAATCAGTTCATGTCAGAGACAGTCCCTGTCCTGTGCCCAGATGTTTTGGTTCTGTTGCTCTCCTTATGGAGCTCCTGTCCTTACTATCTCCCCCTTCTTTCATAAGATTCCTTGAATTCCACCCAAAGTTTGGCTATAAGTCTTAGTATCTGCTCTGATACCCTGCAGGGTAGAGCCCTCTGTGGTAGGTTCCTGTCCTGTTCCCTGTTTTCTCCCTATTCTGATGTCCATCCTCTTTGCCTTTCTGAATGGGGATTGAGCATCTTAGCCAGAAAGGGGAACCCTACTCCACTGCTGGTGGGAATGTAAACTTGTACAACCACTTTGGAAATCAATCTGGCACTTTCTCCGACAATTAAGAATAGCGCTTCCTCAAGATCCAGCTATACCACTCCTAGGCGTATATCCAAAAGATGCTCAAATATACAGCAAGAACATTTGCTCAACCATGTTTGTAGCAGCTTTATTTGTAATATTCGGAAGCTGGAAACAACCCCTCAGTTGAGGAATGGACACAATTTGTAGTACATTTACACAATGGAATATTACTCAGCAATAAAAAAAAAACAAGGAAATCATGAAATCTGCAGGCAAATAGTGGGAACTAGAAAAGATCATCCTGAGTGAGGTATCCCAGAAGCAAAAAGACACACAGGGTATATACTTACTCATAAGTGGATATTAGATAGATAATATAGGATAAACATACTAAAATCTGTATACCTAAAGAAACTAATCAAGAAGGGTGACTCTGGCTAAGATGTATCCCATTTTTTATTGACTTTTTTGTTTTTTGAACATCTAGTTTCTAGAGTTCATATATATTAGGCCTCTATCTATTGTGGAGTTGGTAAAAATCTTTTCCCACTCCTTAGGCTGTCTCTGTGTCTGATTGGCTGTGTTTTTTGCCTTACAGAAGCTTTTCAGTTTCATGAAGTCCCATTAATTAATTGTTGATGTTAGTGTCTGCAATATTGGTATTTTGTTTAGAAGGTTATCTCCTGTGCCAGTGCATTCAGGAATGTCTCCCACTTTCTCTTCTGTCAGTTTCAGTGTGTCTGGTTTTATTTTGAGGTCTTTGATGTACTTGGACTTGAGTTTTGTGCGGGCTGATGAATATGGATCCATTTGCATTCTTCCACAGTGGGAATACAGTTAACCAGTACGATTTGTTGAAGGTGCTGTCTTTTTTCCATTGTGTACTTCTGGATTCCTTATCAAAAATCACATGTTCCAATGTGGTTGGAATTATATCTGGGTCTTCAATTTGATTCCTTTGATCAATGTATCTGTTTTTATGCCAATACCATGTCGTTCTTTTCTTGTTCATGATTGGTTTAGTTATCCTGGATTTTTGTTATTCCATATGAAGCTGGGAATTGTCCATTCAAGGTCTGTAAAGTATTGTATTGGATTTGAATGGGATTGTATTGAATCAGTAGTTTGCTTTTGGTAGGATGGCCATTTTAATGTGTTAATCCAACGAATACATGAGTATGAGAAATCTTTCCATTTTCTGATAACATTTTTCAATTACTTTCTTCAAATACTTGAAGTTTTTATTATACATGACTTCTACTTGCTTTTTTAAAGTTAATGTAACATTTAATATTATTTGAGGATACTGTGAACAGTGTTGTTTTCCTGATTTTTTTCTCAGTCCATTTGTCCATTTTTATATAGGAGGGCTACTGATTTTGCTTGTATCCTAGCCAATTTCCTGAAAGTATTTATCAGATGTAGGAGTCTAGTAGTAGAATTTTTGGGGTCCCTTATATATACTGTCATATCATTTGCCTATTTGAATACTTTGGTTTCTTCCATTCCCTTGATCTCCTTTATTTGTCTTATTGCTCTAGCTGGAACTTCAGCTACTATGTTGAATAGATATGGAGAGTGGAAAGCCTTATCTTGTCCTGATTCTAGTGGAATTACTTTGAGTTTCTCTGCATTTAATTTGAATATTGATTATAGAATTGCTGTAAAGGTCCTTTATAATGTTTAGATATGAGCCTTGTATCCCTAATATCTATCACCAAGACTTTTATCATGAAGTGGTCTTGGATTTTGAAGAAGGCTTGTGTGGTGTATATTTAGATGATGCTGTGGTTTATTTCTGTCAGTTTATTTATATTGTGGATTACATTTACTGATTTTTGTTTGTTGAACCATCCATCTCAGGGATGAAGCCTGTTTGATCATTGTTGGTGAGCTTTTTGATGTGTTCTTGGAGTCAGTTTGCAAGAACTTTTTTGAGTAGTTTTGCCCCTATGTTTATGAAGGATATTGCTCTTTGTTGAGTGTTTTGTGTATCAGGGTAACTGTGGCTTCAAAAAAATGAATTGGGTAATGTTCCTCCTATTTCTGTTTTGGAAAATACTTTGAACAGGATTATTGTTAAGTCTTCTTTGAAAGTGTGGAGATATATATGTGTGTGTGTGTGTACTTTAGATTTTTTAATTTAATGGACTATAGATTTTTAAAATGTGTCCTTCTAATTCTCAGGATTTCTCCTTATCTGTTGTTATGTTCCCTGTTTAACTTCTGATTTTTATTAATTTGGATATTTTCTCTGTTCTTTAGTTGATTTGGATAAGGGTTTGTCTGTTTTGTTGATTTTTGTGAAAGAATCAACCCTGTGTTTCATTGATTCTTGTTCTTTTTAAATTTTATTTATTTAAATTGGATTGTTTCTTGCATCTCCTCTTTTTGGGTGTGCTTACTTTTTTTGTTCTAGAGCTTTCAGGTGTGCTGTTGACTTGCTAGTATGAGATCTCTTCAATTTTTTTTAATATGAACACTTAGTGCTATGAACTGTCCTCTTATCACCACTTTTACTGTGTTCCATCATTTTGTGTTTGCTGTGTATTTGTTTTCATTGAATTCTAGAATATTTTTATTTATTTTTATTACTGTCTTGACCCATTTTTTTTCAGTAGAATTGTTTAGTTTCCATGAGTTTGTAAGCTCTTTGTTCTTTCTATTATTGATGATAAGGAGCTTTAATTCGTAGTGGTTTGATAGGATACAGGAGGTTATTTTACTTTTCTTCTATCTGTTTAGACTTGCTTTGTGTTTGGTGCATCTTGGAGAAAGATCCATGAGGTGCTAAGAAAAAGGTGTATGTTTTGAGTTTGAGTGGAATGTTCTGTAAATATCAGCCTGGTTTATTTGATTTGTTTTGTTTTAACGTTAGGTAGCTCTAGTATTTCCCTGATAGTTTTTGTGTGGATGGCCAGTGTGTGGTGATTTGAATATGTGTGTCCCATGGGCATTGGTACTTTAAGAGATATGGCCTTTTTGGAGGAGGTGTTGTAGGCGGTGATTAATATTTACTTTTGATATATCTTCTTGTAATGCTGTTGTTACTCCTAAACAGCTCTATAACTGAATCACCACACAGAGACTGGGTTTATTTAGTTAACCAAAATACAATGCTGGGCAATAATTACTCCACCCTAAACCTCCAAGCCCTCATAGTTTCCTAACATTTAGATTTCCCACATTATACTTGCTTTTAGTGATATATTAGGTCCAGTCCATCTCTCCACGCTGTTCCAAGATCTCTCCTCCAGCTCTCTCCTAGCTCTCCTCTCTCACCTTCTCCTCCCACTTCTTTCCTGCCCTCTGGCTCCTCCCCCTCTTTCCTGTCCTCTGGCTCCTCCCTGCTCAACATTGTGTCTAGTTGCTTTATTTTGTCCTGTTTACACAAGAGTTGAGACAGGATGCTTAGAATGAGTATCACAGTGCAATATCCAGATTGAAACCAGAAAATAGGGGGGAGAAATCAGCATTTGAATGAACAAAGGTAAGGTGTATACATTTTAAAAGAACATTATACTAACATTTTCCCCTTTAAGTCCAATAAAAGGCTTCTTTTCTTTCAATACAATAATAATTATGAAATTATGAAAACTGTTAGGTAAAATCTACATGTGCAATGTCTAGTCCATGTGTATTTAGCAACTTAGAAGAAGGTATCTGATCATCCTATTTATCATGACAAGTTAAAGGTTCTATACCTAAATTAACTTTTATCCTTATTGGTATTCCTAATGAAAAGATTTCTTAACTTCTAAGCAACTTAAGCTTAAATTGTGTCACTATGACTATTTGATCTTCAACTCCATCAGAGACTTGAGAAGGAACAAAATTAGTTATTAGAGTAAGTAGGAAGTGATATTAGCAGTTTTCAAAAATAAAAATTGACAGAAACAGTTTGCTGCCTGAACAGTCACCCATAACTCTCTGTAACGTTGGAGCATCATCTTCAGCCTTCTGGCTCAGAATATTTGACAGACATATATGTGAAGCAGGAACTATTTAGGACTTGCTTACCCTGTCTTGGCAGAGTTCGGCAGGCAACTTGTCCTGCATTTAAGCTTGCCCATTTTTGGCAGAATTTGTCTGTCATGAAGTGAGGGTATTTTCTTTACCCGAGTGGCTTGTTTGCCACATATGAAGCTGTCTCCATATGGAGGTTCTTTGATGCAGAAATTATCTTCTTTCAGGTAGGTGGGGTGCTGCCAGGAGATGACTTGTCTCACTGTCAAAGAACCTTTAAAATAATAAAATCATTTAAAAATGCCATATTCTGTAGGTCTCTGAGGTTTTTGAAGATTTCCTATTTTATATTATCGATTTGTCTACAAAATCATATCTATCTATTAAAACCTAGGATGTATACTCCTGTGATAAATTAGACTAGTGTCTGACATGACTATGAGTTGAATAACTAGCAATTAACTTGCATACCTAATATCCTAACCACTTTTTAATAGCAGTTTAAAAGTATTGGAAGTAACCTTGATTTTCTGTCAATATACAAAAGCTTGTACCAATGTATTAACAATAGACTTATTTTTGTATCAATATGCAAATTCCTGTACCAGAGTTAAAATTAACCTTATTTGAGAATAACAAAATCCTAAATTGAGTGGATTAAATAATCTACCTTTTTTCTATTCCTATAAGATATCCCTGTATATTCCTTGTTTCACTTTGAATAAGACCATTAATAATAAACATCTCCCAATGACAATAAAATTTCGTAGCCATAGCAAACAACCAACCAAAAATAAATATACCCAACCCCCTTTAAGGAAAATTGGATGCCATTCTCATGTATTTCTTCTAGCTGACATTTTGGAAATGTAGAAATCCTGTAGGGGGCCCAAATAAAATTGGGAAAAATGGTTAATTAAGCAAGCAATAACATTTGTGGTCCAGTCTTTGAAAGTTGAGAAATTTTAGGCTTACTAAAATTCCTCTTTGGGACAGTCTAAATGGCCCAATTAAGATTAGTAGCTTTCTTCAAAGTTCTTTTGGGAGCAGGCTTTGATGAGAAACAGCAATTGAAGCAGTTGAGGCAGGAACAAGCAGAATGCTGGAACATGCAAGATGCTGGAACAGATGTGTCAGTTCTTAGCATGCTGAAGAATGATTCTGTTGGGTTTGACCCAACATCTCTGGTGTCCATTTCTTTTGTTCTGCAAACATATAATTTCTCACAAGCATTATAGAGTTCTAAAATTATAAATGTATGAGATGTGCAGGATGAAACTAATTATCTATATCAATTAAAAAGTTAGCATAATACATTTTGAGGATATTATAACCAAGGATTTATTGGCCAAGAATTGTTGAAGTTTTGGCTGGAGACAAATTTTTATGTCTCAGTCAGTTTTAGAGTTGTTCTCATGTAAAGGGATTAGCAATATAAGTTACCATTATTATTGAACATCCAATCATTGTCATCAAAACAAGGTTGGATAGATTAAAATATCTCTTTGGGCTCTTGTGTGCCTGTTGTATTAGGCCAAGTTGCTACCTATTTCCCTAGAGAAGCCTCCCATTAGAGAGACAAGCTGGTTGCATTGAGCAATAAGCATACCATAGGTATCTTGTACCTGTTTTGAGGTTTAGTCCTATATTTTTATATATGTTATAGCTATTTGTCCTATTCCCTTGTTTATATAGAATGGGCAGTTATGCCTTTGTAGCCAAACTTTATATAAATTTCCTCTTACCTTTAGCATTTAAGCATACCTTAGGCATCTTGTACCTGGGCTTTTTTTACATTGATAAGCATATCCTAGGCATCTTGTACCTGGGTTTTACATTGTTTGTGGCTATTTTTTTGGCTTACCCCTTATTTATACAGGATGGGAAGTTATGCCTTTATAGCCAAACTTTATTTAAACTCCCTCTTACCTTTAGCACTTATATAAACTCTCTTAGCATTAGCATATAAACTCTCTTACCCTTAGCATTTAAATATATCCTAGGCGTCTTGTACCTGAATTTTTACATTGGCTTTGGCTATTCTTTGGCTTACCTACCCTCTTTTTAATATGGGGTGGACAGTTTTATTTTTTAAACATGAATATAATTTTTGAGTTTTTAGAACTAAACTAGGTTGGCGTACTTTGCCATCTTTAAGCCGCTTGTGTCTTTTTTACACAGGCATGACCAGCATTTTCCCCTGTGAAAATATCTCACATTTAAAAGGATAAGGCAGTTTTCAGAGCAGTGTGACATTATCTCACATTTCATAAACCTAAAAATGATATGAATCCAACCTTTAGACCAGTAAGGATATAACATCTATTATTAAGAAAGAAGAATTTACATGGTAACCTTAAGGAAAATTTTGTCATTTTGAATTTTAGACTATCTCTGTAAATGGCTAAACAGCAGAGGTTGCCATCCTGGCTTTTATTATGTAAATAAGCTTGATCCAGAAATCAGAGATCTGCCCGTTTCTTCCTGTGTTGGGAAGAAAGGCATGTGTCTTCACCAACTTGTTTAAATATTTTTTCTCAAATTAACATCAATGTAACTCAAAGCCTTTAAATGAAAATCAAACAGAGACAAGAAAATTTTAAGTTTGGGGTCAGTTGTACCAATTTACTCTGTAACAAACAAAGCTCAGTTGGTTATTTTAGATATTTCAGTAAATTGGTGGACCCTTACCAGAAGGAGCTGACAAATATCTTACAGCCAGAGAGCTTTGAATTTTAGCCATTATTAACCTAATTATTAGGAAGAGTGCACTTTTTCTTGTCTGTAACTTAGTATTCCAATTCTTGGCTTTTTCCCCATTTTCTCCTTGAACTTTCTTGGAGAAGGCATGGAGAAGAACCAACACCATTAAACATATTGCAACCAGATCCATGAATAGGACAGCCAAAATGAAGCCAAAAGGGATTAAAACACCCTCTGCCATGGCAATTTTTTTTTTAATTTTAGATGTAGTTTAGGCCAAACTCTGTCTAGAGGTCTGTCTGCCTCCAGTTTCTTTCTTCCTGACGTGGCTGTGGAGCTGAACCAGTTGAGCCAGCCATAGTATAAAAGGGCCATGCTTGTTTACCCCTCAGTTAAACTGCAGCAGCAGCCAGTTTTGTTATGGAAGTCTCAGGTCTGCCCACAGGAGGCGCTCTTTTGCTCCTTGGCTGATTTAAGAATCTCTCTTAAAGAGACAGTAACTGACCTAGGAGTTTTTAGGTTTTAAGTTTGGATTTTATCACTGGGAGCTTATTCCCCCCTCCAAATTATGTTTAAGTATGTTTTAAAGGGTGTGGATACTTAGATTAGTTGGGCACCATTTGTTGTAGTTGGAGATTAATATTTACTATTGATATGTCTTCTGGTAATGCTGTTGTTAGTCCTAAACAGCTCTATAACTGAATCACCACACAGAGACTGGGTTTATTTAGTTAACCAAAACACAATGCTGGGCAATAGTTACTCCATCCTAAACCTCCAAGCCCTCATAGTTTCCTAACGTTTAGATTTCCCACATTATACTTGCTTTTAGTGATATATTAGGTCCAGTCCATCCCTCCACGCTGTTCCAAGATCTCTCCTCCACATCTCTCCTAGCTCTCCTCCCGCACCTTCTCCCCCCAGACCTTTCCTGTCCTCTGGCTCCTCGCTGCTCAACATTGTGTCTAGTTGCTTTATTTTGTCCTGTTTACACAAGAGTTGAGAATGAGTATCACAGTGCAATATCTGGATTGAAACCAGAGAGTTGGGGGTTATGGGGGTGGGGAGAAATCAGTATTTGACTGAACAAGGGTAAGATGTATACATTAAAAAAAAATTATACCAACAGAGTGGGCTATTGCTTTGATAGTCCTGACCATGTTTTTGTTTGGAGGAATGTGGATTTTGGAACTTTGGATTTGGAAAGCAGTAGGATGCTTTAAGTGGGGCTTAATGAGGAAAAGAATGTTAGTATGTGCCCTAGAGACTGTTTTGTGATATTTTGTTGAAGAATGTGCCTGCTTTTGTCCTTGTTCAATGATTCTGCCTGAGACTAAAGTCAAGAGACTTAGATTTATTGAATTTGCAAAAGAAATCTCAAAATGGCCTAGTATAAATTCTGTTGTGTGGTTATTACTCTTTGCTCTTATGAAGAGCACTTTGATGAAAAGAAACAAGCTGATTAAGGAAAAATAGAAAATGTATGTTTCAAGGAGAAAGGGAGCACCAGGAGTAGAATAGAGCTAACTCCTCTGTTCAAAGATAAGTGGAATTGAGGGAGTGGTGACCTAATTGTAAGACCTCATCCACCTAAGCTTATTGTTTATGCATTTACAGTTGTCCCAGAGATAGTTATATCATATTAGGCATTATTATGAACTGGTTATTGTTTTCATTTGGACATGAGGAGATGATTGTGTGTCAAGTTGACAAGGGATGAATTTTGCTTGGTTGGACACTTGAGTATATCTGGGATGAACTACAGTCCAGAAATGGGCCACACAGTTTTTTATTGAGATCTTGAGCCATAGTACCGATGCTTATAAAGATCTTGTGAAAAGGAATTAAAGAAAATTGTAGTTCCAGGCATAGTGGTAAACACTTTTAATCACAGGAGATACAGGCAAACAGATCTCTGAGTAAGATCCAACAGAACAAGGGTCCCATGTTTCAGCCCCAGAGAGCAGCAGAACTTGACAGCTTCGGCGCCATGGCTTTGGCTTTAGAGTCAAGAATAGAAGGAGTTACTGGGACAGTTGATTCTGGAGCTAAGAAATTTTCAGTGATTAAGAATAGAACACCATCACTAAGGGGAAATCTTCTGGGAATTATTTTCTGAGAGCACAAAGAAGCTGATTCCAGAGATAGACATCATGCTGGCAGCCAGACTTGGTAATGTTTAAGAATCACCCAGGCGGTGTTGTCCTGAAGGCATGGATGGGTCATGAAGAGTAGCTGAGGCTTGGCACTGGTAAGAGATCAGGAAGGTCTATTGGTGAAGGTGCAGCCTCAGTGGCAATTGACTGGGACAGGACTGAAGGGGTCATGCAAAGATGTTGAGGCTTGGAACCATGAAGAGAGCCTATGAGAGGCTATTGGTGAAAGTGCAGCCTAGTTGCAGCAGAAGGCCCCAGTGTATTGGATGTGCCAGTAACCATGGGATGACCATCAAGAGCAGCAGCAGCAGTGGAATGGCGTCAGCCAGAGGCTAGAGTGCTTCAGAGGGCAGAGCTGGAGAAGTGACCCAAGCCCTTTGGAGGAGCTCAGATCATGTTTATATCCCAGACATTGGAACAAGAACTTGAAGTTGCCTTGGAGATCCCAAGATGTTAGAGATGCCGGAGCTGTGGGATACCTAAGAAGGAAAGAAAGCTGCTAACAGGGAGTGGAACCAGCCCAAGAGAAAGAATTGTGTTGCAGTCAACAAAGCTGAAAGGAATTGGACATCAGACATGGAGATGCAGAGTTTGTAGTTTCCCCAGCTGGTGTTTGGTCTTGCTTTGGTCCAATGTTTCCTCACTATGATATTATAAGTATGTGATCTTTCTGTATTTTGATTTTATACGGGATTAAAGTTGAGATTTTGCATGAATTTCAGAAGAGTCTTTGAACTTTCGATTTTGAACTTGGGACTTTTAAACATCGTTGACACTAGAGAAGGGAGGTTTCCTTTTATTGGCAAGTTATATCTTTCTTTTGAAAATTTGAAACTAAATATACATTAGAATGTGTGAATAAATATACCTATATTCCTGTGTTTCTTTATATAAATTCAAGGTTTAAGTGTATTAGTTTTAGATCACAAAGTACATTCATTTTGAATTTCAGCCTGCTTTTCACAAGTGGATTTTATATTTAAATTACTGTAACTTCTATGTGCCTGCCTCTCCCTTTCTAGTGTTGAGATTAAAGGCATGTTCCTCTCAAATGCTGGGATTAAAGGTATGACCCACTTCTGGCTGTGGAATCCCTTTAATAGTTATTCTCAAAAGGTTGTCCTGTTTTAATTTGTTTCTCCATTTCCCCTTATTTTTTTAGTATTGGGGTGAACTTTCAAGTTGTTCAAATGTGTAGTGTTTATTCTTGCTGATTTATTCTGAATTTGTTCTTTGGCAGATATTAATATTCTAGTCTTAATTAAAAATTTGTTCATTCATTATTTTCAGACATTTTATCTGTCTTGCCTGTATTAACTATATACAATTTGATGTCTTTGCTAATTTTTGTTAGGTTTTACCATTTCTATTTATGCCTCCCATGACCAAATATTTTTACTGTTTATCTTCCACTTAGTCTTTTCCATTTTGATGACCATATAGCTATACCATTGCACATGCACTATGAATTTGAGAAGAGAGATTTTCCTTTTGTTCTCCTAGTTGTTTGTCTTATAGTCAATAGTGCTGAACTGATTTTGTGGTTTCTTCCTCAGCACTGGCTGTTTTCCATTAGTTTTGGTTCCATCAGTGGTTGATGAGCCGTCAGTAAACCATGTGTTAGCCAAATGTTCTGACCATTCTGTTGGTCCCAGTTCAATAGGTGTCTCTTTTGGGGGAGGGGTGGGTAGTTTAGACATGGGGCTTATAGGCAATTATTGAGCTATTTCTTCCATGTGAGAAGCCACAGACTCCTTTGCTACCACATACTGGTCAAGAAGGAATCATATCAATACCAGTTCCAATGCAATACTTTTCTTTCCATGGCTAAGCCTGTGAAGAACTCTGCCTTTGAATGGATCAGATCCATCATCATAAGGGATACCCTTATGACCACAGGGTGGTTGGCAATGACAGAGTATAAGGTTCTCCATGCCTCATAAAATGTCCAGATTTGTTTCTCAAAAAAAAAATATTTATTCCCTGTATATGGAAAGCTTTTGCAATAGAAGCCAACAGGCAAATGTTGGTGGACTTTTTTTTTTTAACTTTATGGAGAGTCCCCAGTTGCCAGTTTACCAATAAATATAATATCCATAATTAGAGTATCATCTGGCTCAGTACTGATCATGGTTGAATGTTGTAGGTGGTTTTTCCTTCCATCCTTCAGATACATAGGCCATATAGCTAGGCTCTTCTCTGACTGTCTCATAACTTAAGATAACCCATCATATTAATCTACATTCTGTCATATGGCTGGTTGGCTGTGTTTGTCTTCCTTACATCTTGTTGGCTGAATCTCACACACCTGGCTCTTTTCACAGGATAATCTCTGCCCCCTGGATTGTCTTCCTCCTATTTCCTGCCTAAGCTAGTCATAAGATTCATTATTGAGTGCTACATCAATACACTACACAAGGTATCCCTTCTACCGTTCCCCTTTTTAATCCAATAAAAAAAACCTTTTCTTTCAATAATAAATTAATAATAACATATAATATTCTTCATAATTGTTATTATGAAGATTTACATTCACAATGTCCAGTCCATATGCATTTCACAACTTTGGAGAAAGTATTCTATCATCTATCCTGTCTTGATGATTTTAGAGTTCTGTACCTAAATCATTTTTTGTTATAGCTTGTATTACCAATCTAAAAATATTCTTCTTATACCTAAACAACTTAATTTAATTATAAGACTAGTTCTATCTTGTTTTCACCCCTAGAAGAATCTTGAGAAGTAAATAAATGTTACCTAAGTAGGTAGGAAGTGGAGGCAAGCAGCTTCCAGTATTAAGAGATGACAGACGGCTGGTTGCCTGGACGGCCACCCAAATTTTCTCTACAACGTTGGAGCATCAATCTTGAGCTTTCTGGCCCAGTATATATGACAGACATATTTGTGAAGCAAGAACTATAAAGTAAGTGCTTATCCTGTCTTGGTAGAGCTTGGCAATTGACTTCACCTATATCCAGGTTTTGCCCAATTTAGACAGCATTTTGTCTGTAGTGAGTAAGTCATTCTTTGCCTGGTGGCTGGCTTGCCAGATTTGAAGCCGTCTCCTAATGGATTTTCCTTGATGCTCATCATCTTTAAAGTTAAATGAGGTGCTACCAGAAGCTGACATGTCTCATTGCCCAGAAAAAAAGCCTTATAATAATTTTTAAAAAATCTTTAAAGACCATATTCTTTAGGTCTCTGAGGTTTTTGAAGATCATCTATCTATCTGTCTACATTTACATAGTGTTTAATCATTATCTATCTATAGTAAATCTGAAAGGAAAACATTGTTTCTAGCTATTTACTGTTAAAGCTAGGGTTGCATGGGGAGGGGAGTTTTCCAAGATGGTGGTGAGCAGTGTGTACCATATGTAAAGGGCAGAAGATAAGAGACTATGAAAACGGTGAGTAAACAGGCAGCTAAATCCAAAATACTCACTTTGGTGCTTTCTAAATTGGAAGGGAAACCCAAGGAGTTGGGACAATCAGATCTATGTCCCTTGTGGCCATCTCCTGAGTCAAGGAGTCACAAATGTGAGCCCCCTGCCCTTTCCGCATACTTGAGTGAGTACAGGCCACTAGTTCCAGGGACCCTCAGCTCCAGCAATCAGACATCGGATCTTTCCCATCTTCCCAATGGCAGCATCTGGATTCCTGGGATAGCATCCCAACCTCCAAACCATGGTTCTACTGGTCCCCCTGTGGAAACCAGTTGGACTATAAAATCCATGATCCAAGAGGGAAGATCCCAGATGAGTCCGAGTCCCAGGAGCACAGTGTCTGGTTGGCCTGTAAGTCACAGCTTAGCTGCCTTCTGAGGTACCAGATTCCCTACGACTGCTACCTAAGATGGATGCCCACTGTGACAGCTGCCATCTGAGGTGTGCATGCTCTGCTGTTCAAGGCACCCACACCTGTACCCCTGCCCTTCAAGAGATCCATATCCCTGCCCTTCAAAGCACCTGTGCCTGCACCCTGCCTTCTGAATCACACACTCCATCATGACTGCAACCAAAACACTAGCACCCATTCATATTTCTGTGTATCTCTCCCATTATCCTGAAGACAACTCCAGACTCCAGAGATGACAGGTCCGTTCTTCAATGCAGGTTCCCAGAACAGTCAAGACTAGGGATAGCCAGGTGGCTAAAGGCCAGTGTGAAAACACACTTAACAAAAACCAGGACATGGTAGCTCCAACAGAATCCCCCCCAAAATAATGTATGTTCTAATGCAGCCGAAACACAGGAAAATGATCTTAAATCTATGCTTATGCAGTTATTAGAGACATATAAATAGGAAATCAATAAACTGTCAAAAATTTCAGGAAAATACAACAAAACAAATAGGAGGACATTAAGACAAACAGGTGAAAAAAATGAATAAAACTGCTCAAGACCTGAGAACAGAATTAGAATCAATAAAGAAAAGGCAAACTGAGAAAAATCTGGAGATGGAAAACTTAGAAAAGAGATCAGGAACCACAGAGTATCACCAACAGAGATGGATACAAGAGATACAAGATATAAGAGTTATAAGGGATGGAGAAGAGAATCTTAGGCATTGAAGACACAATTGAAGAAATTGATACATCTCTCAAAATATTAAATGGAAAAATTCCTGACACAAAACATCCAAGAAATCAAGGACACCATGAAAAGATGAAACCTAAGAATAATACATTCCAAGGTCCAGAAAATATTTTCAAAAAAAATCATAGAAGAAAATTTCCCCAACCAAGAGAGAGAGAGAGAGAGATGCCCTTAAACATACAAGAAGCTTATAGAACACCAAATAGATTAAACCAGAAAAGAAATTCCTCCCACCACATAATAATAAAAACACTAAATCCACAGAACAAAGAAAAGATATTAAAAGCAGCAAGGGAAAAAGGCTAAGTAACATATAAAAATTGATCTATCAGAATCACATCTGACTTCTCAACAGAGACTAAGAAAGCCAAAAGGGCCTGGGCAAGTATCATGCATACACTAAGAGACCTTAGATGCCAACCCAGACTACAATCTCCAACAAAATTTTCAATCACCAGGGAAGGAGAAAACAAGGTATTTCATGACAACACCAAATTTAAACAATATCTATGTACCAACCCAGCCCTACAAAAGATTAAGAAGGAAAACTTCAACTGAACAAGGTCAACTACACCCAAGAAAACAAAGAATATAGATAACTTCACAACACCAAAACCAAAAGAAAACAAACACTATCACCACCAACTCCACAATAAAAAGAACTAACAATCATTGGTCACTAATATCTAGCAACATTAATGTATTCAACTCTCCAGTAAAAAGACATAGGCTAACAGAATGGTTGCAGAAACAGGATCCAGCATTCTGCTGCATTCAAAAAACACCTTAGCAACAAAGATAGACATTACCTCAGAGAAAAGGGCTGGAAAAAGGATTTCCATGCAAATAAACCTAAAAAGCAAGTTGGAATAGCCATTCTAATATCTAGTAAAATGGACTTTCAACCAAAATTAATCAGAAGATATGGGGAGGAACACTTCATTCTCATCAAAGGAAAACTCCAAGAGTACATTACAGTCCTGAATATCAATGCCACAAATACAAGGGTACCTGCATTCTTAAAAGAAACATTATTAACGCTTAAATCAAACATCAATCCCAACACATTAATAGGAGAGTTCAACACCCCACTGTTACCAATGGACAGATCGTTGAGACAGAAGCTAAATACAGAAATAAGTTAGTAGAGGACATGAATCAAATGAGCCTACAGAACTTTTTTATAAGATTTCTTTCTTTATTTTATGGAACTATTTTGTTTCTACTTTCTGTTCTATATTATCCAATCCAGCAATATATCTTTCAGTCTCCTCTTTCTACAAGTCTGTTTTAGTTTGATCTTTCTAAAAAACGGTATATAAAATCACGCTTATTACTGAACATATATTTATTTATATGTTGTCATTTGGACCTATATGGGGTCCAAATGTTCTCCTTTATAGGATTTTCCATTTTTTAATATGGAAAATATTTATTAATTTATTTTTAATCTAAGTCTTTATGGAGACTTATTTGGTATTTAAACAATTATTTTTGACCATCTCTGTTCAGTTTATTTATTTAAATATTTGTTTGCATAAAAGTATGATTTTAAAACAATTTTTACCTGACTAGAAGCTTGACTGCGTTTGAATATTTTTGTTGTTGTCTTTTTGGATTTGCACTTGGCTTCTGCTTCCTGAGCTGTGCCTTGCTTGGCTATTCCCCCTTCCTTCTCTGCTACACAGATCAAGCTTTGAAGGGCTAAGCCTCCCATTATTACCATCTGGCCAGGAAGGGGTGATCCTGCGTGATGTGAGCCTTTAGCTGTATTATTAGTGGTATCTGCTAGCCACTGGTGCATTGGCTGACAGAAAACTGCAGGTCTCCCACCTGCCCCAAGTACCTGGACTTTGTTTTATCTACTGAAACTGCTCTGTTCTTGATTATAACCTTTAATTGCTCTGTGGATGTGTTTCTTCAAAGCTGACAGGACTATTCAATCTAACTTGATATCAGTTCATGCGGGAAGCCTCCCAAGCAAGAGAGAAAGCCAGAAAACAAGGTTTGCCCATGTTTTTTGCCTTTATTTTCTAGCTTGAGTTTCTCTCATAAGCTCCCAAAATGATGGAATGTGGTCTGACAGAACCAGCCAAATAAACCTATTCATTACTTGAGACACTTTTGGTTTGAGGATTTAGTCACAACAACAGAGAAGCAAATTAGAACAACAAAAACAAACTGGTATACAAAAAGTAATTTTCCTACTGGATAAAACCTGGGAATGTTGTCTATTGGAGGAATGTTGAAAATATCAGGACTTTATATTGGCAAAAAACATAAAATGCTGGACACACCTTAATCAACTGTCCTAATAGGACCTGGAATATTGGGGTGTGGAGAGTAATGCAGACAGAAGAAGTCAAGGTCATAGAATTTCAGTAGAAGATAGACTCCCTGAAAAATTAAGCTAGAGGTCAATTGTGTGATATTGTGGCCCAAAATCTTTCTCATTCTGCCTATTCCCTGAGAAACTGAGTAAGGCAAAATTAAAAAATATAATGGGGTGATTTCTTAGATGGAATAATGAATCTGTTGGATGGTTATTACTGGTGACTCATTCAGGACTAGAGTGTAAAAAAGCAACAATTGGGGCAGGAATAAATGCAAAGTCTATGGTTTATAGAGAAACAGCACTAGGTAGTTTCAGATGGCAGTCAGTGGCTGAAACAAAGGCATGAATTGAAATTCAGAGAGATCAGCATCATTAAAGAGAAGATTCTTCCTCTGGATTTGAAGCCCAAGAAGGTGCTCAAATGGTAACCACCCTCCTGCTAAGCCTTCAATTAATGGAAGCAAAGTGGATCCCAGGAAGCAACTTTATACAAAACTTGAAACTGTGGTCCAAGCATGGATGCTCCATCCCAACTTAGAAACCAAACTTGGCAGGATCACACATGTTGTGCTGGAAACAAGAAAGATGAAAAATTTAAGGTCATGGATTCTTAGTCTATGGTTTCACATTAGCACTGCTCCGTCCATCTGTGTTGGCAGAGTCAGAGACTCAATTAGGGACTGAGACTTCACTGCATGAAGCTATGAGGATGAAGCCTCAGTACCATTTTGAGACCACAAGATGATGAGATACCCAAGCTATGAAACATGTGCCATGGAGAGCTGCCTATAGGGAGCTGAAGTGACCAAACTGAAAGATGTATGAGAAGTTGCAGGGATAGGGCCATCTAAGCCCTTTGAAACTGAAACCCCATGTGCCTGAGACAGAGAGCTACAGAGATTTAGTGTTTTCCCTGCTGAGTTTCCTGCCTTGGTCCATTCTTCCCTCACTCTGTACCCATTCATCTCTTTTGGAATGGGAAGGGATATTCTGTGCCATTGTACATTGGAAAGACATCACTTGTTGTCTGACTTTAAAAGATATTGTAATCCAGAGATTGCCTTGAATATCAAAAGAAACTGAATATTTTAACAGTGTAGGGGCTGTTGTAGACTTTAAGGATCATTGATGTTAGACTAAATGCATTTTCATCCTGGATGACCATGAGGCTATAGCAACCAGGATCAAAATGTAGTTGGTTGAATGAATCAAAAATCTCCCAGATAAGATGATGTCTTTGAATACTTGTCCAACTTTGGTGACTTTCTTTGGGGAGCTTATGGAAGCTTTTGTAGGAGAAGCTTTTCTAAATGTAATTCCTCATTGGGGATGGGATTTGAGTGTCTATAGACTCAGCCCATTTCCTGTTATTCATGTCTATTGTGTTATGGTTTAAATTGATCATTTAGCTTCCTTCTCGTGTTGTCATGCCTTTACCATTAAAGACTAAATCACATAAAATACAGTAGAAGCAATTGTTCTTCAATGCCATGGTATTTGTTATGTTTCAATTTTGTTTTTGTTTTGAAGACAAATTTTCTCTGTATAGCCCTGGCTGTCCTCAGTGTAAGCTCGTAGACTAGGCATACCTCAAACTTAAAGATACACTGGACTGTGGCTCGAGAATGCTGGAATTAAATGTGGGCTAACATGACTGGTTTTGTTTTGTTTTATTCTGTTTTGTTTTTATATTATTGGCTGATGAGCCTTTAATGTAGGTTTTTTTTTTTTCCACATGTCAAACATATGTTGTCCTGAGTTTCACCCACATCTTGAATTTTGAAATTTGGCAGATTATCATTCTGTTTCCTAGAATGGCATGTATTCATTACATCAATACTGATTTTTTTTTATTTCAGGTAAGTAACATCCTTCCTACCTGTTGTGTTTGTTTTGAATTTATGTTGTAATGACTATGAGTATTTTGTCTGTGTGCGTGAATATTCACCTTCTGACTACCATGTACCTGGTCCTCACCGTAGTCAGAAGATGGCCTCAGAACTCCTTAACTAGGAACAATAGATAAGTGTGACCCATTTAATTACTTGCAATTGAGCCCACTTATTTGCAGGACCAGCAAGAGCTCTTCACTGCTGAACCATCTCTCCTGTCCTATGTTGTTCATTTATGATCAACATTTACATTGCTAATATTTTCATCTGTCAATTTTTAACTGTTTTACATTCATTCAATTTTAGTAAGATCTTATTAATGTTACAGTTTAAGCTGGGGTACCCCAGGATTCTGGATGATGAAAGCAAAAGTAGAGTGAATGTATAATTCTTTTTCGGAATTTAAGTAAAAACTTCTGAGTTCTATCTTTTTGGTTTGATTGATACTTGCAAGCAAGACAGGGTCTTAATATGTACCTCTGGCTGAGAACTCATTACTCATAGACCAGGTTGGCATCTTATTCAATGAGATACTTGGCCCTCTGTCTTCCACAGTCAAGGATTAAGGTTATCAACCAGTATACCCAGCTTGCTCATTTTTTTTTTTGTAGTTCGTAGTTGTTCATAAAGTTTCTCTGATGTGTGCTCAGTACTATCGATCTGTTTGCATATCTCTTTTTGTTTGTGAATTAGCATTTCTCTTGCAAGGCTATATCCTATTAAAAGGGCACAGTAGTGAAAAGGGTGAACCTCATTATTAAGTTTCCTTCTAAAATGACTTTGTAATTTTGTCAGAACTTCTTTGTCAGGTAACAACTGGGGAAAAACCAGAACTGTATGAATTGTATTGTCAATGAAGTATGCATCTCCAATGTTGTCCCTATCATGCTTTCTGTTGTATAAATGTTTGTGATACTCTAGGATAGAGTGACCTTTGATGATGTGCATGTGAACTTCACTCCAGAAGAGTGGGCTTTGCTGGATCCTTCCCAGAAGAGTCTCTACAAAGAAGTGATGCTGGAGACCTACAGGAACCTCATTGCTATAAGTAAGACTGTGAACATTTTTACTTTGTACAATGAGGGGACAAACCTGTTTGTTAGTAATATTCTGGAATGTCAATTGAGGAGGAGGAGGAATGAGGTGAATAAAGAAACTTTAATTTTACATAATTTTCAATAATATATTGTACATTTTCTGGTACTATATTTTAGGCTATAATTGGGAAGACAACAATATTGAAGAACATTGTCAAAGTTCTAGAAGACATGGAAGGTAATTTTCATGTGCAAGCTGATACAGATATGCCTCTGAAGAAATTTTAGTGTATCCTGGAAGTTTTAAGGAAAAACAACAGTGTAAATAAGCACAGCTTTAAGTGTATTGATGATTATTGATTATACAAAACCATGCATCTCAATGTCAAGTATCTAATTTGTGTTTGCAAGGTTTTCATTTAAGACAGAACACATGGTAACTGCCTTTACAGATATCACCATTTGAATCAAAGCACCATTAGAGCTACACTGTAGATCTGCCAATCCACTTAGTCTTGTATCATTCAGATATTGCAAAAGGTGTACACACTGAAAAGGTGATAAGTATATATCCAAAACCTTCTAATAAGCCCATTGTCCATAGTAAAGCTGGTGATACTCATGTACTTGTACGAATATATTGCTAAATTTCATGAGAAGGGCAGTTTATAGAAGTCAAGAAGATTGTTGTAGAGAAACCTTAATGCTTATACCACATGTCTATGAGATGCAAAGGTCAAACTGTGTGACTGCAATGTGATTTGTTATTCTTCCTTTCATTGATTTATCATATGTCACAGTGGATACAAGCCATGTATGCATAAGTGATGATGAAAAAAGCAATGTACCTCTGTCTCTCCCAGAGCAATTAGAAGATGTGTGATAATTCATGGTTAGGGTAGACTGTTTGAATGTGGTGCAAGTTTACAGTTAATTGGTTTTCCAACTTCATTGGTAATATGTCCACAACCTCACACTTCAGAAAATCCCTATGAGTACTAGGAATATGGAAATACTTCTGTTCTAGTTCACTTTTCAAATGTAGTATGACCCACTCTGTTGGAATATTTATGAATGCATTTGGTGTCATAAAGCTCTAAATTCTTCTAGTTCTCTTCAAATATGTGAATCACCTCATATACAAAAAGGATGCTATAACTGTGAGCCATGCAATAAATGCTGTTGCTATCACATGTATCTTCAAAGATGAAAAAAAAAACTATAATGAAGGGGAACACCCAGAATGTAAACTAAATGTTAAAACCTTAATATCTGATTCCTCTTTACAATTAGACAAAATTGTAAAGTTAATTCATACAGATAAAAAGATTCTCAGTGTAATAAATGTTATAAAGCTTTCACATGTTCTAATTATCTTTACAGGCATGAAAGAAGTCATACTAACAAGAAACCCTACAAATGTAATCGATATGATAAAGCCTTTTCACAACACCATCATCTCCAAATGAATAAAAAAACATATACTGGAGAGAAAACTTATGAATGTAATCAGTGTGGGAAAGCCTTTGCACGTCACAGTCATCTTCAGTGTCATGAAAGAACTCATACTGGAGAAAAACCCTATGAATGTAATCAATGTGGGAAAGCCTTTTCATTGTATAGTAGTCTCCAAAAGCATGAAAGAATTCATAGTGGAGAGAAGCCCTATAAATGCATTCAATGTGGTAAAGCCTTTTCACAACATAGTAGTCTTCAAGTGCATAAAAGAACACATACTGGAGAGAAACCTTATGAATGTAGTCAGTGTGGTAAAGCTTTTGCCAGTCACAGTAATCTTCAGTGTCATGAAAGAACTCATACTGGAGAGAAACCCTATGAATGTAATCAGTGTGGGAAAGCCTTTGCACGTCTCAGTCATCTTCAATGTCATGAGAGAATTCATACTGGAGAGAAGCCCTATGAATGTAAACAATGTGGAAAAGCTTTTGCACGCCACAGTCATCTTCAAAATCATGAAAGAATTCATACTGGAGAGAAACCCTATGAATGTAATCAATGTACTAAAGCCTTTGCATGTCATAGTAATCTCCAAATACATACAAGAAGACATACTGGAGAGAAACCCTATGAATGTAACCAATGTGGGAAAGCCTTTACATCTCACTTTAGTCTTCAAATACATAAAAGAAAACATACTGGAGAGAAACTCCATGAATGTGATCAGTGTGGTAAAGACTTTGCATGTCACAGTAGTCTCCAAATACATAAAAGAAAACATACTGGAGAGAAACCCTATGAATGTGATCAATGTGGGAAAGCCTTTGCACGTCTGAGTCATCTTCAGTGTCATGAAAGAATTCATACTGGAGAGAAGCCCTATGAATGTAATCAATGTGGTAAAGCCTTTGCACGTCTCAGTCATCTTCAAAGGCATGAAAGAACGCATACTGCAGTGAAACCCTATGAATGTAATCAATGTGGGAAATCCTTTGCATGTCAGAGTAGTCTCCATATACATAAAAGAACACACACTGGAGAGAAACCCTATAAATGTAATCAATGTAATAAAGCCTTTTCAGGACAGGGTAATCTCCTAATACATAAAAGAACACACACTGGAGAGAAACCCTATGAGTGTGATCAATGTGTTAAAGCCTTTACACGTCAGATTTATCTCCTAATACATAAAAGAACACATACTGGAGAGAAACCTTTTGAATGTAATCAATGTGGGAAAGCCTTTGCACATCACAGTCAACTTCAAAGGCATGAAAGAATCCATTCTGTAGGGAAACCGTACAATTACAAATTAATGTGATAAAAATGTAATGATATGTAAAGTGTAGCCTTTGTGTCTGGCTGTAAGTGAAATTCATAGTTTTACTATGTGAAATTCATGTTTCTGGCTTTAAGAAAAATATTTTAGCAAAACCTTTGCTGTGTTTGGATTAATAGGTAGAGACTGAGAAACTGTTTTGAGATTGAACCTTGAAGATATTTTTTCTGTGGAGAATCTGCACTTGCTACTACATGGGAGCTTGCAGCTGTACTGACCTTGATCCTAAGACATTCCTTACAAACCTGAAGTTCTTTGCCACAATCAAAAGAGATTGAAATTTGTGTGGTGTGTCTCTTCTCAGAGGCAGACAGGTAACTTTGGTAGTTGGAACCATTCCCAGCCCCAATTAACCTTCTATAATGTTTGGATAAAGTAACTGGAATGAGCTAACTGGGTGAGAGTCTTTTCCAAGAAGACTGAACTCCTCTGCTCCTTTTGAAAATTAAGGTTTAGCATCATGGTGAGCTTCACTGTCTACTGTGCCACCTATCACTAACATTAAATAATAATAAAGCCTTTTCCAAAAAAAAGTAGTCTGTTGTTTTTATAAAACTAAATCCCAGTCATTCAGTTTTACCAATGAAGAGTCATTGAAAACCTGAGAGCTCAAAGAGTCAGAGAAAGCCCCCTGGTGACTTTCTACTCTACTCACACCCCAGAATAAAAAAGCCCTTTCTTCTCCATGCTGTTTGTTTTAAATACCCTCTAATTCAATGTCCATCCTTTCTATTTATTTATTCAGTTTGGTTACTTGAATTACCTCTTGACGTATGGTTGACTTTATTTTGTTCCTTGATTAAAGATGTGTGTTAGGGCTGAGCCACACCACATATTTTTTTTACAGTAAACAAAAAGCTTTAGTATCAAAGGCTGAGTCATACCACAGATTTTTTTTTCTGATTCTCACTCTCTGAGGTCACAATGTGATCAAATATCCTGCAACATATTGGAGTAAAACTATAAAGGTATTCAATATAGTGAAGCCACAGTAGTCTCCAAATACATAAAAGAATACTTGAGAGAAACCCTACAAATGTAATTGTTTTAAAATACAAAAATTCTAAGTGTTCGATTTTACCAATAAAGACTCAGGAGCCAGTGTGTGTGTGTGTGTGTGTGTGTGTGTGTGTGTGTGTGTGTGTGTGTGT
>NW_026596440.1:7797039-7809857 GCF_907164565.1 Psammomys obesus | reverse complement strand
TGTGTGTGTGTGTGTGTGTGTGTGTGTGTGTGTGTGTGTGTGTGTGTTTAATGTTCATCCCCTGTCATCTGATTACTTGCTTCACCTCTTGACCTGTGGTTGATTTAATTTAATCTTATTCACAGAAAGTGAAAAGCCCAGGGGTCTTTTCTGAGATTGATATTCCAACCTAGAATCATATGTGGAGATAACATAGAACCCCTGCACAGATGTAGCCCATGGCAGCTCATTATCCAAGTGGGTTCCCTAGTAATGGAAATAGGGGCTGTCTCTGACATGAACTCAGTGGCTGGTTCTTTGATCACCTCTCCCTGAAAGGGGAGCAGCTTTATCAGGCCACAGAGGAAGACATTGCAGCCAGTCCTAATGATACCTGATTGGCTAAGGTCAGATGGAAGGAGCCTCCCTATCAGTGGACTGGGGGAAGAGGCCTAAGAAGAGAAAAGGGAGGGAGAGGGCCACAGCTGGGATACAAAGTGAATAAATTATAATAAATAAAAAAAAGGTATGTGCTAGGGCTGAGCCACACAATTATTGTTTACAATAAAAAGCTTTCTGGTTTAAGGTGTTTGCTAGGGCTGAGCCACACCACAACTAAAGACAGTTTTTTTCTATTATACAATCTTGGGACTTCACAGTTTGAGCAAATATCATGCTACATGTAAATCAATGTAGTGAAGCCTTTTCGTTTCACAGTAGTCTCTAAATATATCAACACATACTGGAGAGAAGCCCTATTGTTGAGGTTTGAGAATGTCCCACAGTGGCTACTCATACACCAGGCTCAGAATGATGGAAGTTTATTGAACAAAGACTGACCACTCAGAGACAGAATCTGGACTCAAGAACGAAACTATGCTGCTGAGCTGTTCTTGGAGTGAGTTTTTAAAGTGAAAGAACCATAACCAAACAGGAAGAATTAATTTTCCCAGGTACATTGTGTCTAGCCAAGCAAGAATCAATTCTATTCCAGCTGCATTGTGCCTCGGTAGCTAGACAAAGCATTTTAAGCTGATTGGCTGGGATTTAAGGTACGGGAATCCTGGAAGCATTCTAGTTCCTCCTCATTCTGAAAGAAAGAAACATAGGGTATTGTGGGTTTGTTTATATAAAACATGCATTAATTCAAGCAGAATACTCAACAAGTATTGAATTATAATTAAGAGGCTACCACGTTCCCAGGCAAGCAGAGCCTAAGAACTTGGACTTAATTTCACCTTATGATCAAAATGGATACTACAAAAAAAATGGCTTCTGTTATACTAAAGATGAAAGCAGGCAACAGAGGAGTTGCAATAATGTTAAAAAGTAGGTCTCAACAGGGGGCCTACATTTACACATAAAGTTAAGGCAGTCCAACATGAATGTAATCAGCATGGTAAAGCCTTTGCACATTGCAGTCATCCTCAAATGCATGAAAGAATTCATGTAGGAGAGACACCCTATGAATGTAATCAATATAATAAAGCATTTTTACAACACAATAGTCTCCAAATACAAAAACTAACACATTGGAGAGAAACCCTATAAATTTATTTAGTATGGTGAGCCCTTTGCACATTTCCATAGTCATCATCAAGAAAGTATTCGTATTGAAAAAAAAAAAACCCTGTGAATGTAAGCATTGTGGTAAAACCTTTGCCTATCACAGTTATCTCTCAATCCAGGAAAAAACAAAAACTATAGAGAAACTTTATGAATGTACTCAAGAAGAATACTGAAGCCTCATAGGCCATATTCCATAGTAGGTCTGCAAGGTACCAGGTACATTCAGGCTTTCCTGGCTTCAAGAACATCCAGGTTAGATACCACAACCCCACACTACCAGACCCCTCCCTCCCAGGTCCACCAGGGCCACAGCTGCAGAAGTGAGCTGCACATTCTCTTCTGAGCCCCATCACCAGCATTTCTGAGGTTACTTGTAGTATCCAGAAAGAGCCAGACCTGCCTGGCTCCAGGAATATCCAGGTTAGACAACCCCACCCCACCCTACTCCACACTGGGTACACCTGAGGCACAGTCAGCAGACTACATACAGTCCCAGTGCCCCAGAGTCCACATTTCTGAGGAGACCTGCAGGATCCCAGGTACATCAGAGCTGCCTAGCTTCATGAACATCCAGATTAGATACCATACCCTGCATTACCAGCCCACATACTCTTCCTGTCTGGTCAACCTGGGCCATTGCCAGAAAAGGTGAGCTGCATACAGTCCTAGTCCCATAGCCTGATTTTCTTTTTTTTTTTTTTTGTATTTTATTTTTTTCTTATCAGTTACATTTTATTATCTATGTACCCCAGCCGTGTCCCGATCCCTCATTCCCTCCCAGTCCCTCCCTCCCTCCCTCCTCTCCACCATGCCCCTTGCCAAGTCCACTGATGGGGGGACCTCCTCCCCATTCATCTGATCCTGTTTTATCAGGTATCCTCAGGACTGGCTGCAAAGCTCTCCTCTGTGGCCTAACAGGACTGCTCCTCCCTTGGGGGGTGGGGAGGCCAAAGAGCCAGCCATTGAGTTCCTGTTAGAAATAGTCCTTGTTCCCCTCACTATGGGAAACCAATTGGTTACTGAGCTACCACAGGCTACATCTGAGCAGAGGTTCTAGGTTACATTCATACATGGTCCTTGGTTGCATGTCAGTCTCAGAAAAGACCCTGTGCCCAGATATATTTGGTCCTTGTGGAGCTCCTATCCTTTCCTCATCAGTCTAACTCCCCTTCTTTCTTATGATTCCCTGCACCCTGCCAAAGGTTTGGTCACGAGTCTTTGCTTTGAAAACACTGCTAGTTAGAGTCTTTCCAATGCGCTCAGTAGACTCCTGTCAATGTTCAATGCGTATCCCATCTGTCTTTCAAAACGAGGATTGATAATCTTACCCCATGTCTGCTCTCTTGATTATCTTTTTTAGGTGTATAGATTTCATTATGTTTATTATATCTTACAGGTCTATATAAGTGAGTATATACCGTGTTTGTCTTTCTCCTTCTGGGATATTTCACTCAAGATGATCTTTTCTAGATTCCACCATTTGCCTGCAAATTTCATGATTTCCTCCTTTTTGATTGCTGAGTAGTATTCCATTGTGTAAAAATACCACAATTTCTGTACCCATTCCTCCGTTGATGGACATCTGGGTTGTTTCCAGGTTCTGGCTATTACAAATAAAGCTGCTATAAACATGGTTGAGCAAATATCCCTTTTGTGTACTTGAGCAAACTTTGGGTATATACCTAGCAGTGGTATAGCTGGGTCTTGAGGAAGCACTATTCCTAATTGTCTTAGAAAGCGCCAGATAGATTTCCAGAGTGGTTGTATCAGTTTACATTCCCACCAGCAATGGAGGAGGGTTCCCCTTTCTCCACAACCTCTACAGCATGTGTTGTCCCTTGAGTTTTTCATCTTGGCCATTCTGATGGGTGTAAGGTGATATCTCAGGGTCGTTTTGATTTGCATTTCCCTGATGGCTAATGAGGATGAGCATTTCTTTAAGTGTTTCTCTGCCATTCGATATTTGTTTAGCTCTGTTCCCCATTTTTTAATTGGATTACTTGGTTTGCTGCTTTTCAGCTTCTTTAGTTCTTTGTGTATACTCGATATTAGTCCTCTGTCAGATAAAGGGTTAGTGAAGATTCTTTCCCAATCTGTAGGCAGGCATTTTGTTTTGATGACAGTGTCCTTTGCTTTACAGAAGCTGTTCAGTTTCATGAGGTCCCATTTATTGATTGTTGCTCTTAGAGCCTGTGCTGTTGGTGTTCTGTTCAGGAAGTTGTCTCCTGTGCCAATGAGTTCTAGGCTGTTCCCCACTTTTTCTTCTAACAGATTTAGAGTATCTGGTTTTATGTTGAGGTCTTTGATCCACTTGGACTTTAGTTTTGTGCAGGGTGATAAATATAGATCTATTTTCATTTTTCTGCATGTGGACATCCAGTTGGACCAGCACCATTTGTTGAAGATGCTGTCTTTTTTCCATTGAATGGTTTTGGCTTCTTTGTCAAATATTGAGTATTCATAGGTGTGTGGGTTTATTTCTGGATCTTCTATGCAGTTCCATTGATCCTCCTTTCTGTTTTTATGCCAATACCATGCAGATTTTATTACTATTGCTTTGTAGTACAACTTGAGATCGGGGATGGAGATACCTCCAGATGATCTGTTGTTGTACAGGATTGTTTTAGAGATTCTGGGTTTTTTGTTTCTCCATATGAAGCTGAGAATCTTTTTTTCAAGGTCTGTAAAGAATTGAGTTGGTATTTTGATGGGAATTGAGTTGAATCTGTAGATTGCTTTTGGCAGGACGGCCATTTTCACAATGTTAATCCTACCAATCCATGAGCATGGGAGATCTTTCCATCTTCTGAAATCTTCTTCAATTTCTTTCTTCAGAGACTTGAAGTTTTTCTCAAACAGGTCTTTCACTTGCTTGGTTAGTGTCACCCCAAGGTACTTTGGGTGGTTAGTGCCATAGCCTGATTTTCAAGTAGAAGAGCAGAGCTCCAGGATCATCCAGCTTCATTTTAGAGCCACTGCACCAGATCTGCTTTACCAGGAACATCCAGCACAAGGCTACCCACTGAAGACATCCTACTCTAGGAATATCCAGGTTAGGCCCCCTTCCCCATACCTGCTACATCAAGGTCATCCAGAACAACCAGAGGCCAGTAGAAGGCCAGTAAAAGAACATAAACAATAACAACCAGGGCAATATGGCACCTTCAGAGCCCAGCAAGCCCTGGATATCAGGACACAGCTAAACTACAAGAAAGTGACCTTAAATCCAATCCTATAAAGACTGTAAAGATATTTAAGGAGAAGATAAATAAATCCCTTAAAGAAATACAGGAAAACACAATTAAACAGGCAAAGGAAATGAATAGGACTGCTCAAGACCTGAAAGTGGAAGTAGAAGTAATAAAGTAAACATAAATTGAAGGAATCCTGGAGATTTCAAACCTAGGGAAGACAACAGGAACAGCACGTGCAAGTATCACCAATAGAATACAGGAGATAGAATAGAGACTCTCAGGGGTAGAAGAAATTGATAAATCAATCAAAGAAAATGTTAAATCAAAAAAAATTAATGCCACAAGACATCCAGAAAATTGGGGGCACTAGGAAAAGACCTAACCTAATAATAGGGATCAAAGGAAGTGAAGAGTCCCAGCTCCAAAGAACAAAAAACATTTTCAACAAAATTATAGAAGAAAATGTTTCAAAACTAAAGAGATGCCTATAAACATATGAAAAGCTTATAGAACACCAATTAGATTGGACTAGAAAAGAAAATACTCCCACTATGTAATAATCAAATCACTAACCATGCATTGGTGGTACACACCTTTAATCCCTGCACTTGGGAGGCAGAGGCAGACAAATTTTTCTGAGTTCGAGGCCAGCCTGGTCTACAGAGTTCAAGGACATCCAGAGCTACACAGAAAAGCCCTGTCTCAAAAAGAACAAAACAAAACTAATAGTAATAAAACACTAAATTACAGAACAAAATAAATATTAAAAGCTGCAAGGGAAAAAGGCCAAGTAACTTACAAAGGTAGACTTATCAGAACCACACTGGGCTCCTCAACATAGACACTAAAAGCTAGAACGACCTGAACAGATGTCTTGTAGCCTCTAGGAGACCACAGATACCAACCTCAACTACAGTACCCAGCAAAATTCTCAATCACCATAGATGGAGAAAACAAGATATTCCAAGACAAAACAAAATTTAAACAATATCTATCCACAAATAAAGCCTTACAGAAAATACTAAAAGGAAAACTCCAGCCCAAGAAGGTTAACTACACACAGGAAATAAATTAATTCCACAGCAGCAAAAACAAAAGACAGGAAGCACACACCAACACATAACACCAACATCAAAATAACAAGAAATAACAATCATTAGTCATTAATATCTCTCAACATCAATGGACTCAATTCCCCAATAAAAAGACACATGCTACAAGAATGAATGTGAAAACAAAATCCATCATTCTGCTGCATACAAGAAACAACTCAACCACAAAGATAGACATTACCTCTGATTAAAGGTCTGGGAAAGGTTTTCCAAGCAAATGGACCCAAAAAGCAAGTAGGAGTAGCCATTCTAATATCTAATCATATAGATTTTCACCCAAAATTAATCAGCAATGATAGGAAATGTACTCATCAAAGAAAAAAAAATCCACCAAGATAATTCTCAATTCTGAACTCTATGCTTCAAACACAAGGGCAATCACATTGAAAAAAAAAACATTCCAAAAGCTTAAATCACACATAGAACACCACACATTAACAGTAGGAAATGTCAACATCCCTCACTCACCAATGGACATGTCATTGAAATAGAAACTAAACAGAGAAACAATAAAACTAACTAAAGTTATGACTTAAAAGGACATAACAGATATGTACAGAATATTGTGCCTAAGCACAAAAGAATGTGATTTCTTCTCAACACCTCATAGAACCTTCTTCAAAATTGACAGCATAGTTGGTCACAAAGCAGGTCTCAATAGATACAAAAAAATCGAAATGACTCCTTGTATTTTATCAGACCACCATGCATAAAAGCTGGACTTCAGAAAGTGTAAAAGCTCATGGAAAGTGAACAATTCTCTACTTAATGCCCATTGAGTCAGGGATAAAATAAGAAATTAAAGGCTTTCTAAAACAATGGAAATAAAGGCACAACATACCCAAACTTGTGCTAACAGGAAAGTTCATAGCATTAAGTGCCTTCCTTCAAAACAAAATTGAAGAGCACTCATACTAGCAGTTTAAAAGCACACCTGAAATCTCTAAAGCAAAAAGAAGCAAACACATCCAAAAGGAGTAGATGGTAAGAAATAATCCCAGGGCTGAAATCAATACATTGGAAACAAAGAGAAAATTAAAAGAATCAACAAAACCAAGAGTTGTTTTTTTTTTAGAAAATCAACAAGATAGACAAACCCTTAACAAACTAATTAAAAGGCAGACAATATCCAAATTAACAAAATTAGTAATGAAAATGGGGACACTACAACAGATACAAAAGGAAATATTAAGATTCATTAGGTTTTCAAAATCCTGTTCAACCTCTAAAAAAAAATACAGTCATTAAAAGACCCCTACCCCACCCCACTCCCCAAGAAAAGCCCAGGGCCAGGTGGCTTCAATGCAGAATTCTACCAATTTTCAAAGAAGATCTGACACTAATACTCCTCAAATTATTCCACAAAATAGAAACAAGAAACATTACCAAACTCATTGTATGAGGCCACAGTCTCTTGATACCTAAACCACACAAATGGTCAACAAAGAAAGAGAATTTCAGACCAATCTCAAAAATTCTTAATAAAATACTCACAAACTGAATCCAAGGACACATCGGGAACATTACCCACCATGAGTAAGTAGGCTTTATCCCAGGGATGCAGGGATGGTTCAGTATATGAAAATCAATCAATGTAATCCACTATATAAACAAACTAAAGGGGGGGAAACATGATCATCTTATTAGATGCTGAAAATCTTTGACAAAATCTAACACCCCTTCATGTAAAAAATCTTGGAGAGATCAGGAATACAAGGTTCATACTTCAACACAGTGAACAATATACAGCAAGCCAATAGCCAACATCAAAAAAGTAGAAAAACTTAAAGCAATTCCACTAAAATCAGGGACAAGGCTTCCTACTCTTTATGTATCAATTCAATATGTTATTTGAAGTCCTAACTAGAGCAATAAGACAAGGAGATCAAGAGAATACAAATTGGAAAGGAAGCTGGGCATTGTGGCACACGCCTGTGATCCCAGCACTCAGAGGGGCAGAGGCAGGTGGGTCTCTGTGAGTTCAAGGCCAGCCTAGTCTACAAAGGGGTCCAGGACAGGCAAGGCTACACAAAGGAACCCTGTCTCAAAAAATAATTGGAAAGAAAGAAGTCAAAGTATTGTTATTCATAAATGATATGATAGTATACATAAATGAACCCCAAAATTATACCAGGGAACTCCTACAGCTGATAAACACCATCTCTAGAGAGGCTGCATACAAAATTAAGTCAAAAAATCAGTAGCCCTCCTTTATACAAGTGATAAATGAGCAATGAAAGAAATTAGAGAAAAAAACACCTTTCACCCCAAATAATATAAACTAACTTGGTGTAACTCTAACCAAGCAAGTGAAAGACCTGTATGACAAGAACTTCAAGTCTTTTAAGAAAACCACTGAAGATGATTTTAGAAGATAGAAAGATCTCCCATGCTCATGGATTGGTAGGATTAACATAGTAACAGTGGCCATCTTACCAAATGCAATTTACAGATTCAGTGCAATTACCATCAAAATTCCAACACAGTTCTTTACAGACCCTGAAAGAGCAACCATCTTCTTCATAAGAAAAAATAAAATAAAAGACCTAGGATAGCTAAAATAATCCTAAACAATAAAAGAACATTTGGAGTTATCACCAAATCACTCAGTTCAAGCTGTATGACAGAGCAATAGCAATAAAAACCACATGGTATTTCAGAAAGGTTGATCAATAAAATCAAATTGAAGACCCAGAAATAAACCCACACACCTACAAATACCTGATTTTTTACAAAGAATCCAAAACCACACAATGGAAGAAAAGAAAGCATCTTCAATGAATGGTACTGATTTAACTGGATGTCTGCATGTAGAAGAATACAAATAGATCTGTATTTATCACACTACACAAAACTCAGATCCAAGTAGATCAAAGACCTCAATATAAAACCAAATACACTAAATCTAATAGAAGAGAAAGTGGGGAATAGCTTTGAACTCATTGGCATGGGAGATAACTTCCTTGAACAGAACACCAACAGCTCAGGCTCTAAGATCTACAATTAATAAATGGGACCTCATGAAACTGAAAAGCTCCTGTAATGCAAAGGACACTATCAGGAAAAAAAAGCAACCTACAGAATTGGGAAAACATCTTCACCAATCCTACATCTGACAGAGGACTGGCATCCAAAATATATAAAGAACTCAAGAAATTAAACACCAACAAACCAAATAATCCAAATAAAAATGGTTACAGAGCTAAACCAAGAATTCTCAACGGATGAATCTAATGGATGAGAAGTATTTAAAGAAATGCTCAGCATCCTTAGTCATCATGGAATCAAGGTTTTGATTTTCATTGATCACTCAGGCTTTAAATCTTAAGTCTCCAGCTAGTCAGCCATTTGGTTGGCTGTACTGATGTCTAGATGGGGTCTCAAGGTTCTGCAACTTCAGGTTCATACTGAGACCTAATCCCATCTTGTCCTGGAGGGGTGGGGTGCCTGTTGTCTAAGTGGATTGAGGAGATCTGAATTTGTGGACCAAGTCAGAGGAAGGAAGGGGACTGGCCTTTCGGTCATGGATCACATGATACCTGACATTCAGCCAGATGAGTAGCTTTCCTTGTCAACCTACAAGGGTCTACACTCTCAAAGAAAGTTGACTCTACCTTTCCCACCATAATTGTCAATAGCTTCTCAACTTAGAAACGGGTCTACTGATGCTCACTTTCCTCTCTATGCTAAGATTTGTACAATTTGCTTGAGCTTGTATAAGTCTTGTGCATATTGTCACAACCTCTCCTGAGTTCTTAAATGAAGCTGTGTCTGGAAAAAAACTGATTTTTATGATCTGTATGCCTCCTCCTTGGCAAACATTCTTGATCCTTAGGAAGTGGTGATATATATCCTCTATCTGACACTGAGCATTTCTGAAGTCTCTTTTTTCTACATCTTGGCCAGTTATGGGTATTTGGGTTAATCATAATCTACCAGAAATAAAAGCTCCAATTATGGGAGTTGAGAGATGAACTACTCTAGATTATAACAGACATTCATTAGGAGTCAGTTTAACACTATGTCTGTTTAACAGAATAATAGTAGTAGGTTCTCCCCCTAAAGCCTATCTAGTCACATATTCTTGGCAACTCAATGGTGCCTGGTGTGGGATTCATGTTAAATACAATCTGAAAGTGGTTGGTTGCTACCATGATGTTCTACCACTATTACAGTAGTGGACATGTCTTGCCAGACCAGTCATTATTGTAGCTCACAGGTTCACAGATGGGAAAAACTGATGGCTACTTTTCTTCTACCACAGTGTACATAACATCTTGCAGCACTATGGAATCTATCTAGTGGGAGTGAAGCTTCCAGGTGAGCACAAGCTTGACTTCTCCATGTACTATGACTCAAGTATATGTCTTCAGCAACAGAGTCTTACCTTCAATATCTGGAAGGCAACTAATAGTATTGTCAATAGCCTCTAATATGTGAAGATCTGGGAGACTTCACTGACCAAAACTCCAAAGAGCTAGCCTATTCTCAACACCAGAATTTTTTTTAGCTTGAAATAAATTCAGTGATACTCTTCACTGGGAAATGAATCAGACGCTAAAAAATTAAGAGGGAGGGAGGGAGAATAGGAATGAAGAGAATGGGGGACAATTCAGCTCTGGTCTTTTCAGTGTCCTTGTGGGAATGTAGACTACAATAACACTGGTAGAAACTCTGGCTGCTCTTCAAAGAATTCTTTCTATCCAGCATCCAATTTGTCCATGGTTCTTCCTTTCTGGTTTTAATAAGGACCCAGTATCCTGGGCCCATAATGATTGAGCCCCATTCCTGTGTCTAAGTATAACATTGCTTCCATTTCATGTAGGAATTTTTGGAATTGCTCTAGGTTTGTTACACACTGGGTCATTTGACCAGCCACAGTATAAGACCAGATCTAGAATAAGGCAGTGTTTGCTTTGTAACAGCTTGTTTTGTAACAAATAAGTGTAGTCTGTACTTATTTATAGGCCTATGCTTATTTATAGAATTTGCAGATGTTCTGATTCTTGTGGGCTGATGGGTTACAGCTCTAGTAATTTTTCTGAGGTTTCCCAGCTTCAATATTTGCAATGGTTTTATAGTCCTTTTGATATTGGATGAGGACTGTGGCCTTTAAACAGTTAACTACTTTTCCCAGGACCATCAATCTACACTGGGTAACTTACGTAAATGATAGTCCATTTTTGTTCTGTAACAAATGGGAGAATTTTTTTTACCAGGAAAGCTGTTGCCACTTCTCTAGCATTCTTAGTACCAATGAGGAAAGCTTCTATCCAGCAAAGATAAGGTCCACAGACAGATTCCTGACCCTGCTGCAAGAGAACTTGTAAGCAGAGTCTGTTTGACAGTCCATGCCTGGGCAGATGTCTCTTCTCTGTGCTGGTTCAAGGAATGGGACAGGGCAAGGGTGTACAGACCACTTTTTACTGTGGTGGTCAGTTCTTGTCCTAGGAACAGTCAAGTGGCAGTTTATAAGGTGGGCTTCTCTTTCTTAGTGGAATGAGACATGTATTATTTTATTTTCTACTGTAAAATCTGTGGGAACAGCATTTTAATAACCACATAGATTAGTCCCCTTTGTTCCTTTTTCCAGAACCCTCTTGAGGTGTATACTTTGGCTGTAC
Source organism: Psammomys obesus (assembly GCF_907164565.1). Lineage (NCBI taxonomy): Eukaryota > Metazoa > Chordata > Mammalia > Rodentia > Muridae > Psammomys > Psammomys obesus. The sequence goes on along the minus strand of NW_026596440.1, from coordinate 7,798,379 downwards.
ATAATTTACTTTCTATTAAAACTCTTGAGTCTGTAAGCGTATCTGCTTCCTCTAATTCCTAAGCAATTTCATTGGCCAGTCTCACATATATCTTTTGATATTCTTGTAGTGTAAGAATGTCACTTGAAAGATAAATTGGATGACTCCCAATAGATTTTTAATAATTTGATTATGTTTGATGAATGAGCTCTTGGCACTTAACCACTCTATTTTTTTTTTCCTGATCACAGCATAGAAGACCACAAAAGCATCATTAGAAGCAGTCCAGGTGTTAATTATTTTTCCCTTCCTCCAAATAAATCTCTTTGGTATTTTAATTTGGTATTCTTGGGCTGAGGAAGAAGACGATATTGGTTCCACATCAAAGTGCTGCTCTTTGGCTGACCACTATGCATCATGCCTTGTTTTCCATGTAAAAGTAACTACTCCCATCAGCAAACCAGGTCTCTTCTGGATTGGCCAAGGTTGGTCATTTAGTCACACCATTGGGCATAAGTGAGGCAGATGGTCTCAGTACACAGGTGTTCTACATTAGAACAAGATTCTGTAGGCACATTTTAATAGCTACATCTGGATTATACTGCCTGAAATTTTGATAGTGTAATTCTGATCAATATTAGGCTCCATTTTAATGAGTCCAGCCTACCTTTTAAGATATGAATGCTTTTAATTGCTGCGCCAAAGATACTTTAGCCATTTCTCTAATTTGCAGTGTCATAGATACTGCAAATGTTGCCCAATGGAGCCTCTCTGATGTTACAACATGTAGTTTTTTTGAAGAGTAGTCCAGAAGTCTCAGTTCCATCATAGACTCTGAGTCAAATGCCAAGGGCCATGCTTTGATTTTTGTCTTCAAATGAAAGAAGGATTATTGAAGTTTTGAAAGGCTCAGTGCTGAGACTTCTTCAAATGCCCGCTTTATTTGATTTAAGGATTGCTCCAGTTGAGAAGTTGTGAATATGGTCTCTTGATGGCATCATATACAGGTTCTACCATGAGTCACAGTCAGGAATCTACATTTGACCTAAGCCACTGGCCACAAGAAGGACCAAAGCTGTCTCTCTATTCTCGGAACTACTTCAATTCAATCAAGATAAGGATCATTGTCCTGTCTCAGGAGTCAAGATATATGACAAACCTTGTATTTGTGTGGGGTTATCTGGGATCGTGCAGGTGAGGAACCTAAAAGCAAGAAGAAAGAAAGAAAGAAAGAAAGAAAGAAAGAAAGAAAGAAAGAAAGAAAGGAGGGAGGGAGGGAGGGAGGGAGGGAGGGGAGGGGAGGGGAGGGGAGGGGAGGAGAGGAGAGGAGAGGAGAGGAGAGGAGAGGAGAGGAGAGGAGA
>NW_026596440.1:7642888-7797029 GCF_907164565.1 Psammomys obesus | reverse complement strand
GAGAGGAGAGGAGAGGAGAGGAGAGGAGAGGAGAGGAGAGGAGAGGAAAGGAAAGGAAAGGAAAGGAAAGGAAAGGAAAGGAAAGGAAAGGAAAGGAAAGGAAAGGAAAGGAAAGGGAAAGACACAAAAAGAAAAGAAATGGAATGGAAGTAGGGTGCATTGGTGTGACTAAACCATACCTCCAATTCAATCCATGTTCTCAAGAAGACCTGATGGGTTGGAACTTCGTCTTTTCAGCTATCACAACTTTAACAGCCTAGTGTGTCAGCAAAGCCACAGAAGAACTAGATACACTAGTTTGAGGACTAACTCCTCTAGGGTTAATTTCCCCCAGCTAAGATTTGAACCAATTTCCTGCATTGTCTCTTATTGTGGTGCAGCTTCCTCTGAGATAAAACCATCCATCTTGGAGGGAAGATCATTAAGACACAGGATGTTTTAAAGGAAGGTGAAGCATTTCATTCTGCAGTAAGCACTTGTTGGTGACACTCTCAGATGAGCTTCCTTAAAGCAATATTCTCCAACATGCTGAGCTGCTTGTGCATTGTGCCCTGAGCTCCAGGTTTCCAGCTTTCATGAACTGTCACCAACACTGGGTGGACTTTGGGTGATAGAACCATCTTTGAGCCATTTCTGCTCTTGTAAATAACCCAACAAAACTCATTAATTCAACAACTTGGATTCATGCATGAAGGAGTCTGGTAATTGGAATTTTGCCTCCTGGCTTTGGCAGATGTGGGTCTTATCTAAGTTTTATTTCTCAGAGACTGTCCTTGGTTGTCTCTGCAAGTGGGGTATTCTGAGCCTGAGAAGTAGATAGCAAGCTCCCTACAAGCTTGGGAACCAGACAGCAAACTTTATGTAACCTTGAGTGAATTCTTGGATGCCTTGCCAGGTGGCACAGATGTGTTGCTACTGTGAAAATAATTTTGCTTGTACCTTTGCTTTATAAGTGTTTGCACATTCAGTAAACTGAGACCTTGATCAGAAAGCCTGTCTTGGTCTCCAGTTTTTCACATCTCTGTCTCCCCATTTCCACAGCCTCTTTCAAGTAGACCCTGTTTCGACTAGCCCATGGGATGGATCACATGCATGGATTCCCTAGCTTGGGTGAACAGACATTTGTTCACATCTCCAGAGGGATAATGTCATTCAGCATCTGTCTCCGTGGACTAAATCCCACAATATTTGATCCAAGTTCCTGATATCTCTGAGGTTATATGTTTTACCATGATGGAATAAGTTCTCTTTCTTATAAAGCTAAATAAAAAAGATAGATAGATAGATAGATGATAGATAGATAGATAGATAGATAGATAGATAGATAGATAGATAGATAAAGAGCTGCCCACACTATTGTGCTCTACGTTCAGAGAAGACACACATTTACATAAATGGCTCTGGTTTTTGTTTTGCATTGCCATCCATGTAAAATGTGGGAATGATTGTGATTTATCTCTAACTTAATGGTCATGGAAATATCTTAGTACCTTACCCTAGTGGTCAGGACTGCCTATAGTAAATGAACAGACAGATTTTGAGAGCAATTACAATATGATAAAACAGATATAATCAAGACATCTTGTCAGGAGAGTATAGAAGTAGAGAGGTGAAGAGAAAGTTACCTAGGACCTGGACAGAAGAGAACTCATTGTCCCAGCCTGACTTGAATCCTGGTTCCCAATGCCTGGACAGCATTTGGTTTGGCTTCCTTTCCCCACAGGACACATGTGAGTCAAGGGATGCCTGAAGGAATGATCATGTGAAAACAGCAGACCTTCAGTAGCCTTGGTGTTGCAGCCACCTCCTCTACCCAAGACAGGTGTGGATCTGTGGAGAATGACCTTTTTTGTGGGAAGGAAACAAGTCACAGGTCCCATAGCCAAGCTCATGGCTTCTGGGGTCTGCTACTCTGATTATTCTGGCTGGACTCTGTACAGATGAAAGAAAGGAAGAGTGTGGTGGGGAAATCAAATGCTGGAAGAGCAATGATGTCTTGGGGTGTGGTGATGCTCTGGGTACCAATAGTATTTGTAGAATGTGGACAACATATGGGCACCATTCTCCTTATTAACCAACACAAAGCTTCCATTACCAAATTTAGTTGCCCATGTAGCGGTCTGTAGTTGCCTGCAATTGATGCAGTGTTTCACTCAGTCATGAACTTAATCATTTCTTGAGCATAGGTCCCTGGTGTGATTCATACATGCTGCAGGTGCTTTGTGGATCAGTGTACAAGCTGCATTTAAACAGATTTCACAATCTAAATGCATACCCTCCATGACAGCTGTCCATACCCATACATGTCTCTTTGTTGTAGCATAAGAGCAGCACGAACTCAGCCATCATCCACATAGAGTGTGCTTTCAGGTGGGCAGGGCTGGGATAGACAAGAAGGTCCAGAGGTCTTGCACTGATACAAAGTATCTTTGAGTAAGTCCCATCGTGGATGCTAGAGCCTGGGCTTCCCTAATGCACTGAAAATGCAATGCCTCCTGTTGAGGACACTTCCCCCATGGGACTCAGCTGCAACCCATGATCCCAAGCCTGTGAACATCCTCACCTCCACTGTCAGCCTCACCGTCATCTCTGAACCTGCACCAGATATCCAAACCCAAGTAGATTGAGCAGAGTTCCTCTGCAAGTCTTAGGTGAGCTTGTGGCCCCCCAGCTATGCAGACACCTGACAGTCACGCTTTCAGCATGGTCATGAAAGGCTTCACTTTGGTGTTCACTGTCCATGGGCTGCCCACTCTAGGTCAAAGCCTAGACTCAGGTGCTGCCTGTAAACTGGGGCACTAAGTTAAAGCTGTTGGGAGAGTACAGAAATAAAATGTTTCCATGTTCTTGCATGTAAGAATAAAGATTCAGACAGAGGCTGGTGGTTATAGTTATTTCTGATCTTGGAAACATACGACCACTGGAGGAAGTCTAAGACACAGAGAGTAGGGGGCCTTTGTGACCTTTCTGTGAACCGTTTATTTATTTTAGTCTTAGAATATGTGTTTTCTGATATGTTACATGTAGCCTATGGAACATATGAATTGGAGTTTCTCAGTCTTTTTCTCCATGTGTCTTCATGTCTCCAGAATATCTCCCCCTCTCTCTGCACCCAACTCTACCTCTACCTCGGAGCCACTATGGGAACCCAACAGTGATATTCGTGGCAATTGGACCAGTTAGAGATCTCCACAGCAACTGTCACGTACCATAAAAATTTCCTCTAACTATGGGCAGTTACAGCCTTAATGTGCACATTCACAGATGTTTAGAAGGCAATCGGGTAGACATAAGATAGCTGCCTTGCTGGGGAAAACTACATCCCAAGCCAGAAAGTTGTTATCTTGGCTTATGGACCAGACAGGATTTCCTTCCCATTAGCTTCTAATCCAATTAAAACCAAAACAAAACTAGGGATACCTAGGATAGTCATGCATCTATTTTATCAGCAAGCACATCTTGGCAGCCATGCTGATTGTGACACGTGAGGGCCATAAACAAGTGGGCTCTTGGTGACAGTTCTTCAGCAGTAAACTGTACAGTGCCTTCCTGAACTATAAATGCTATTTAATGTCGAGGAATCTTCCAGCTCAGCTTGCTTTCTCCTTCCCTGGCAGCCAGAGCACACATGGCCTTACACAGTCCTTATTATCTAGAACACCTGACACTGACAGCAGTGGGAACAGGCTGTAACTTCAGAGATGTCTTTGTCTCCCTAGCAACAAGTCATGGGGAAGCAGTACTCCCAAAACACTAAGATTTTTGTTCAGTAAATGTATTTCTTCTGGAGTGTCTTTTTTTTTCCCAATTACACAGGATTCCATATTTAAATTATCTAGCTGTTTTTTTTTTGTTTTTTTTTTTTTCAGTTTTCACAAATGATTTCCAAATGTGTAGCATACTAAGGAGGTTAATGCTACAGAATCTCTGAAATGAAATCTCTTTCCATGGGCAGGCAGGATCTCTGAAAGTCCCTTGGAGAGGTGAGTTTCAGACTGTAGGACAAACAGCTACAGAGATATGGCAATGCTAGCAAACCTGGAAAAGTTCAAAAAGCTCAGGTCATCCATGCTACTTGCTCTGTCAAATGTGCACAAGGGAACCAAATGGTCTTACCTGCCTCTTTACAAACCAGTTCCTTTCTATTTCCTGGCTTCCTTACCAGGCACACGTGGCTGTGAAAAGAACTTTCAACAGTTTCACAATCTCACCATTACACACTCCCATTGAAAACACACATGCCCTTATGCTCTGCACCTTGTGCCCAAACTCTCCAATGGTCGTTATGCAAGACATGTTCCACCAGTACAGTTTCCTTCAGGAAGATGTGCATAGTGTCCTTGGCATTGTTAAGAATAACTTTTATCCCTAGAACAAATTCATTAGTTGTGGAGGCTTGGAATAAAAATGCCTCTGAACTATAAGGAAACCCCACTTGAGTGTTTTCCTTTATTTTAGTTGCTTTTCATGGTATCTCTCCACAGCAATGGAAACCCTGACTAAGACACTCATTTTTTAATTAAATTTTTATTTTTTACATTAATTACATTTTATTCACTTTGTATCCCAGCTGTAGCCCCCTCCCTCAATTCCTCCCAATCTCACCCTCCCTGCCTCATCTCCTCCCATGCCCCTCTCTAAGTTCACTGATAGGGAGATCCTCCTCCCCTTCCATCTGACCCTAGCTTATCAGGTCTCATCAGGACTGGCTGCATTGTCCTCCTCTGTGGCCTGGCAAGGCTGCTCCTCCCTCAGGTGGGGATGGTCACAGAGCCAGCCACTGAGTTCATATCAGAGACAGTCCCTGTTCCCCTTATTAGGGAACCCACTTGGATAAATGAGCTGCCATGGGCTACATCTGAGCAGGGGTTCTAGGTTATATCCATGAATGGACCTTGGTTGGAGTATCAGTCTCAGAAAAGACCCCTGTGCCCAGATATTTTGGTTCTGTTGCTCTCCTTGTGGAGCTCCTGTTCTCTTTAGGTCTTACTAACTCCCCTTCTTTGATTGATTCCATGCACACTGCCCAAAGTTTGGTTATGAGTCTCAGCATCTACTTTGAAACACTGCTAGATAGAGTCTTTCAGAGGCCCTCTGAGATAGGCTCCTATTCTGTTTCTTGTTTTCTCCTTCTTCCAGTATTCATCCCGTTTGTCTTTCTAAATGAGGATTGATCCTCTTACCCAGGATCCTCCTTCTTGTTTAGCTTCCTTAGGTGTACAGATTTTAGTATGTTTATCCTATCTTATAGGTCTAGTATCCACTTATAAGTGAGTATATACCGTGTGTGTCTTTCTGCTTCTGGGATACCTCACTCAGGATATTTTCTAGATCCCACCATTTGCCTGCAAGTTTCATGATTTCCTTGTTTTTAATTGCTGAGTAGTGTTCCATTGAAGACACTCATTCTTACCTGCACTTTTTGTCTACATTCCCATCTACTGCTGCTATGTGTTGACCCTTGGTCTCTTTGGTGGTGCATTAAGTTACACTCAGCACCAGTAGTGACCAGATCTCAATTATTCTGATCATGAGGTGACAAATAAATGCACAGTTCAAGTAGGCCCTCTGTACTCCACAAGGCATCATTAGGTGCTCCATAATGGAAGCAATCCTCAGATTCCTCAACTTTCTTCTAAGTAGAAGGTGCAGTTACATTCTCCCCTTGAGTGAGCTATTGATCAGGCTTCCTGAGGCCCAAAAAAATATGGCTTTTCTCATTGAGCTCCTCTAGAAACTGACTCCATACATATCTTGCTACATAGGCCTTGACATGGGGAGACTGTCTTTCCCTTATTCTATAGAAAAAATTCAGGCCTAGTCACATGTGGTGGCACATGCTTGTAATCCCAGCACTTGGAGATCTGTGAGTTCAAGGCCAGCCTGGTCTACAAAGTGAGCCCAGTATAGCCAAGGCTACACAACAAAACCCTGTCTCTAAAAAGAGAAAAAAGAAAGAAAGAAAGAAAAGTTCAAGCCTCAGATATATATTCTGTCATTTCCATCTCATTCCCACAGTGCCAACTCCTAAATTCTTCCCATGTGTCTCAAGTTTTTCATCTGAGGAAGGACTCTGAGAACTGACCTATTTCTCCCTCACACCTTCTGCCACATTGTACAAAACAACCCTCTACCTCATTCTCATCTTCATCATGTTGATGTCTAAGAGGCTAACAGAGAACACCACCTCTGTGGTTTTTCCATTGGTATGTCTTCCTTACTCAGGCAAACCCCCTCTGAGCAGACATCTGGCTCTCTGTTATGTGACCCACTGCAGGAGTCACTCAGCTTCTGACAATCCTACCTCACACCCTCTACACTGGAGACTGCAATGCACTATTTAGGCTACAACACTTGTAGAGAGTTCCTATGTTCACACTCATTTGGAAACACACCACCCCATGTCACACAGAGGGAAACTCCACCCTGGCTAACAGACAGCTCAGCACCACAGACAGGGGTCAGAGAGCAGCCACCACAGCTTCCCAGTTCCATCCTGTTGCTCAGCTTTGAGAGATTCCTATCCATCTTCTGCCATCTTTGCATCTTTCCCAAAACATCATGCAGCAGGACACCATCTCACAGCACATAAAGGAAGATGGATCCTCCAAGATTCTTACCACAGGTGCTCCACTCTGCCTCATCTCTGGGTCTGCCAGGCCCTGTGCTGGTGCCAGATGTCACATGAATTTCCTGGATAAATGTTTAAAAAAAATCTCTTGAAAGGATTGTGTGACCCTTTCACAGCTCTCAAGAGAAAGGTGACCACTTGACCACTATCATCTACCCAATGATCTGTATTCCTGTTTATTCTACTGCTGTGGCTGTAGTCAGCATTGCAGGTGTGCGTCACAGTGGTGACAGACAGGTCAAGTCTGAAAGAAAAGGCTGCACTGCACATAGTCACGTTGGCCTGATGCTGTTTTTTATTTTTTATTTATTTTTTAATTACAGTTTATTCATTTTGTATCCCAGCTGTAGCCCCTTCCCCCATCCTCTCCCAATCCCTCCCTCCCTCTTCTTCTCCTATGCCTCTCCCCCAATCCAATGATAAGGGAGGTCCTCCTCCCCTTCTATTTGACCCTAGCTTATCAGGTCTCATCAGAACTGGCTTCTTTGTCTTCCTCTGTGGACTTGTAGGGCTGCTCCCCCCTCAGGTGGAGGTGACCATAGAGCCAGCCACTGAGTTCATGTCAGAGATGGTCTCTATTCCTATTACTGGGGAACCCTCTTAGACATGAGCTGCCATGGGCTACTTCTGTGCAGGGATTCTAAGTTATCTCCATGCATGGTCCTTGTTGGAGTATCAGTCTCAGAAAAGACCCCTGTGCCCGATATTTTGGTTCTGTTTCTCTCCTTGTGGAACTCTGTTCCCTCCAGGTCTTTCTATCTCCCCCTTCTTTCATAATATTGCCTGCACTCTGCCCAAAGTTTGGCTATGAACCTCAAGATATGTTTTGATACCCTACTGGATAGAGTCTTTCAGAGGCCCTTTATGGTAGGCTCCTGTCCTGTTTCCTGTTTTCTCCCTCTTCTGATGTCTGTCTCATTTGCTTTTCTGAGTGAGGATTGATCATCTTACCTAGGATCCTCCTTTCTTGATTAGCTTCCTTAGGTGTACAGATTTTAGTATGTTTATCCTATCTAATAGGTCTAGTATCTACTTCTAAGTGAATATATACCATGTGTGTCTTTCTGTTTCTGGGACACCTCACTCTGGATGATATTTTCTAGATCCCACCATTTGCCTAAAATGTCATGATTTCCTTGTTTTTAATTGCTGAGTAGTATTCCATTGTGTAAATGTACCACAATTTCTGTATCCATTCCTCCATTGATGGACATCTGGGTGGTTTCCAGGTTCTGGCTACTACAAATAAAGCTGCTATGAACATGATTGAGCAAATGCCCTTGTTGTATACTTGAACAACTTTTGGATATATGCCTAAAAGTGGTATAGTTGGGTCTTGAGGTAGTACTATTCCTAATTGTCTGAGAAAGTGCCAGATTGATTTCCAAAGTGGTTGTACACGTTTACATTCCCACCAGCAATGGAGTAGGGTTCCCCTTTTTCCACATCCTCTCCAGCATGTATTGTCACTTGAGTTTTTTTATCTCAGCCATTCTGATTGGCGTATGGTGAAATCTCAGGGTCGTTTTGATTTGCATTTCCCTGATGACTAAGGATGTTGAGCATTTCTTTAAGTGTTTCTCTGCCATTTGATGTTCCTCTATTGAGAATTCTCTGTTTAGCTCTGGTTAGCTCTGTTTTTTAATTGGGTTACTTGATTTGTTGCTGTTTAACTTCTTAAGTTCTTTATATATTCTGGATATTAGCCCTCTGTCAGATATAGGGTTGGTTAATATCCTTTACCAATCTGTTCTGATGACAAGTATCCTTTGCTTTACAGAAGCTTTTCAGTTTCATGAGGTCCCATTTATTGATTGTTGATCTTAGAACCTCCTGTATACAACAGACAAAAGAGCTGAGAAAGAAATTAGGGAAACAACACCTTTCAAAATAGCCACAAAGGACATAAAGTACCTTGGTGTAACTCTAACCAAGCAAGTCAAAGACTTGTATGAAAAAACTTTCAGTCTCTGAAGAAAGAAATAGAAGAAGATATCAGAAGATGGAAAGATCTCCCATGCTCACAGCTTGGCAGGATTAACATGGTAAAAATGACCATCTTACCAAAAGCAATCTACAGATTCAATGCAATTCCCATCAAAATACCAATACAATTCTTTACAGACCTTGAAAAAAAATCTCAACTTCATATGGAATCACAAGAACCCCAGAATCACTAGAACAATCCTCTATAAATCCTTGCTTCTGTTTCTCCTTTGGGCTGCGTTCCTCCACCCACGCCAATCCAGCCATGTACTTCTATAGGCATAAAGTTATTGTGTACTTCAAATGCTGGTTTCTGTATAAACCATATATGGCTGCAAGCCTTGTTCTGGGAATATCCTGTTTTAATGTTGTATAAACTCTGCTCCCCAATGGTCTCCTGATATGTCAATAAAGCAGCTTACAGCTGATCGCTGAACAGAGGATAAAATAGGCTAGACATCCTACTAGCCAGGAGAAGAGGAGTTAGAAAAGAAAGTAGGGGATTCACACACAGGTCCAGGAGACATCAGGAGAGATAGCTCAACAGGAAAGCTACAAAGTGCAAGTATCCTGGGATGCGTGTTGGGAAGAAACCAGATTAGCCTAGAGTAAAAATAGAGTAATAACTGCTCAGTTATTGTGTTGTGAAGCTTATTGTTAAAAAAGAATTTTAGGGTCTCAATTATTTGTATGATAGCCGGGTAAGAGAGAAACAGAGAAACAAACACAGTTATATAAAAATAATTGTAACATATTTCTCTCCACGATAACACAAGGCTGCTCTGCTTCATTCCTTCTCCTCTACCATCTGTCTCTTCCTTTCTGTGATCCTTCTGTCAGCAAGACCCTCAAAACTTAGTTCTGCCTCTCACTTCTGCCCTGCCCAGACTTCAGCATTTTTTATTAACCAGTCAACTTTAAGTTAGGTAGAGCAAGGTTTACACAGCAATGACAGCGGTGTGTGAGAATGTGCTCATAAGAGACAGCAAGCAGACTTCGGGGAGCAAAATAATTAACAATCAAATAAAAGTATGAGACCATGCTGTTACATCATAACATGCTGCATTTGGGTATAAAGTGTTTTTCTTCAATGACTATGTTATATTCTAGCTGGGGAAATCTATTGTTCTTTATAATTAACTGGGCAGGTGTATGTTTACATAAAAATTCCTGTTCATGAGGATAAATAAGATGTTGTGAATGGTATGCTAAAAAATTCTGGGGCCACAATGGATGCATAGCATGATCATAAAGATTAATGAAAGGACAATATAAACTCCTTTTGTCTTCAGTTTAGGACCAGGCCTGGCTTTAAAAGAAAGTTATCAGTCCCAGGAACTAGGCCGTAAGTCACCAATTCCAGTAACAAGACCATAAAATTTCCTACCCCAAAAACAGACTGGAAATAACCACAAGAATGGGGAAATATCTTATCTCAGGATGGGGCATCTGTGCCAGGCAGCCTCATCTCATCCTGTAGTTAAACATTCATAGCACAGGAATGCAGCCCACCCACCACCTAGATGCAAGCCAGTCAGGAATCAACCCTTGCAACTTCCTTGGTACCCACCAATAAAATTTTAGATGACCTAACCTGCAGGTACATGCAGGTGACAGAAATGCACACAAAGCTTGAGTATGGACACCAGTCTTCCTCAGTTTAGTTGAGCCCAGGAAGCAAAGAGAGTACAACTCTCAGCTCCCAGCGATCTAGAATTCTAACCTGGAACCTGCCAGGCAGTCATTAGGGTGAGCTCATAGGTAAGTATTCATCACTTGCTTTAAATACCTGTGTGATAATGTTAGCCTCCATTTATTTCTTGGCTACAATTCTCCTAGTTTCTTATTAAAAAAAAAAAGCCTTCATGCCTTTGTCTAAGGTCACCATTTTGTAAAATGGTTTGACCCTTCCATGAAGGCTTTTGCAAAATAAAACACTCTTGCCAATTGCATATGTGAGTGGTGGTCTCCATGCAGGACTTAACAGTTAATCTACCTATTGTTGTGGTATCTTGCTTCACCAGGAAAGCAATGAAGAATAAGAAAAGAGCTTTGACATTTTGTCAGCAATTCCTCTATTCGTATGTTTCCAAAATAGAAACATAATCCAACCAGGAAATAACTGTCTTAACTCCAAACAAGTTCCTCTTTGTGATGTTATTGACTATGAATCATGGTACAAACATTCAGTCTCACTTTTCAATAGTCCACAGATAGGAAAAGATTCTTTTCTCTCCCTTCACCCTGATGCACTGTTTTTCCTCCAGAAGAAAATGTGGCCTTCTTCATGGCCTTGGGAATGCAATCCAGGAGGCTGTTTTCCATCCAGATGAGCAGAGCGCAATACTCTAATGCAGGAAAAAGCCAAGTACCCTTACATTTTTCTCTTCCAATGAAATATAGCACCTCTCTACAGGAAGAGCCCCCTCATCCTTCTCACTGAAGACCATGTAGAACAGAACTATACATGGTACAGTGTTCTATCAGATTTCTGAACTCACTCCTCTTCTGAAATCAGGCATGTTTTCATTTATTGCCACTAGATGGCTCCTGGCCCATGGAAATCTCCTAAAACAGCACCTTTTTTCTATCCACAGGTCTGTGCTCTCTGATCTGAAAGAGTCTAGTTCTGGAATATGATGCAAATATTAATTTGTTTGGAGGGTAGCACATAAATCACTCCAAGATCTAAATTTAATAATACTTAGGAGAAAGCACCCTAAGGCAGGGCTCACAGAAATCCAGCCTGATCAGACTCTGACTCCCCTGAAGAGGAACTTGTCCACCAGACAGCCCTGGAGGTTGGAAATCTGGGACTGCACACTCTCTAAATGCTTTCTGTTGCCATAAAACATTCTCTAGCTTCTGTCCTGTTGGTACATGCAGGTGACAGAAATGCACACAAAGCTTGAGTATGGACACCAGTCTTCCTCAGTTTAGTTGAGCCCAGGAAGCAAAGAGAGTACAACTCTCAGCTCCCAGCGATCTAGAATTCTAACTTGGAACCTGCCAGGCAGTCATTAGGGTGAGCTCATAGGTAAGTATTCATCACTTGCTTTAAATACCTGTGTTAGCCTCCATTTATTTCTTGGCTCAGAAAGTAACAGAGCCTACACAAGCACAAGTCCCAACATACTTCAACTGGCCACCAATGTCTAATGCTACCTGGACTCTGCTCCTCCTCCTGATTCTGACATCAAAAAACTGAGGATTCGTAGGAAACTGTATGTGTATGGTAGGTCTTGCACCTGCTTGTTTGGCCATCTGAACCAAATCAGCTCATTGCCCAGGCCTGTGAGCTACACCTAATCACATTGTGTACCATTGACTTCTTCCAACACCAATATCAAGCTCTTACCCTGGCCCAGGCACTATCCTTTTTTGTCTATTCTCTTAGATAAGACCAACTCTTTTTCTCAGTAGTGATTTGTATTCACTAATCCCTCTACTGTCCCCTGTGCTTCCTGTAACAGGTTCTTTCCTTCATGGATAGTTTCAACCTCTTAGAGTGGTGACAGTAGCCACCTCCATGATGGTCCGATTCCATCCTCATTCATTGCCATGGTAAGCACTGACACCAGGAAGCAGCAGACACTCCTGTATAGGCTAGAAGGTCCCTGATGCACTTACCTCTCCCTGCCCTTTTCTCACCCAAGCCACACAAAGAAGGAACAGATGTGGCTGCATGACAATGCATTTTAGTGACAGATATAGGTGATGGACTGGTTTCACCTTGTAGGATGTTGTTTGCCAAGCCCTACACTGTCTTTTACTGACTTGTTCACTAGCTGGGTTCTATTCACTGAATTCTCCCTCCAGTGTAATTAACTAGTCCTGGCACACAGCAGCCCCTGAATGATCTAAGTTGGGAGCTGCATTGTGCTCTGAACCTGTCAGGTCTCCGGGTTCCCACTTTTGTTTTTACTTCAGCCTGGTTTCCCCCACCAAATTAGCTTTCACTTTCTCATCAGGAAATATGTTTAAATCTTCACAAGCTGAAAGGGAAACCATCCACAATTTAGAGAAGCCAGAGAAGAACCATGAGAGTTGTGGCTTTTACATGGCAGAACGGGGCAGGTGCCCTAACTAAGCAAATGCCCATTGTAGCATCATTTATGAAAAAAAAATCCCAACATTATCCAGTCTTTCTTTAGACTCATGGTGATTGTGTAAACATAGACTTGGGACTACTTCGATGCTTTTGCTGTTCTTTTTTTTTTTTTTTTTTATTAAAAACTGAAAAAATTTTTATTATTATTTTTCTTTATTAATTACACTTTATTCACTTTGTGTCTCCCCTGTGGTTCTCTCCCTCCTCCCGTCTGTCCCAATCCTTCCCTTCCTCCACCCTCTGCATGCATGCCCCTCCCCAAGTCCACTGATAGGGGTGGATTTATTTCCTTCCTTCTGATCCTAGTCAATTAGGTCTCATCAGGAATAGCTGCATTGTCTTCTTCTGTGGCATGGTAATGCTGCTTCCCCCTCAGGGGGAGGTAATTAAAGAGCAGGCCAATCAGTTCATGTCAGAGACAGTCCCTGTTCTTATTACAGTGGAACCCACTTGGATACTGAACTGCCATGGGCTACCTCTGTGCAGGGGTCTTAGGTTATCTCCATGCATAGTCCTTGGTTGGAATAGCAGTCTCAGAAAAGACCCCTGTGCTCAGATTTTTTGGTTCTGTTGCTCTCTTTGTGGAGTTCCTGTCCTCTCCAGATCTTACTGTTTCCCACTTCCTTCCTAAGATTCCCTGTTCTTAATCACTTACCTCCTGCCAACAGCTTACAAAGACAACACCTCCAGGAAGGTCATTCCTAGGGCTGTGCCTGTCACCAGCACCTCATGCTCGCATTCTGAATCTCACCATGCCCACCTGGGACAGAGCTCTCTCTGCTTATCTCATTTAGATCAGCCTCTCCATTCCAATGGTCCAGAGCTTTGTTTATCATCAAATAAATAGGAATACTGTGGTTTTTTTCGGTGTTTGTATTATTTGACAGTTTCACACAGATATTACAGTGAATGTTTTTTTCTTACTTCCTTCCTCCTCATCTTCTCACAGTTATCATCCCTGCCTCTTCCTACTGTCTCCCACTTTCACACCTTTGTGCTTTGTTTTTTAATCTGTGCGTGGGGTAGGGGTTGTGGTTGTTGTTTATTTGGTTTGGTTTGGGTTTTGCTTTGCTTTGCTTTGTTTGAGACAGGGTCTTACTATGAAACCCTGGCTGTTCTGAAACTCACTATGCAGACCAGGCTGGCCTCAATCTCACAGAAATTTTTCTGCCTCTGCCTCTGCCTTCTGACTGCTGCATTAAAGGCTTACTGACTGGCTTGATCCACTGTCTTGGGACTACTACCTATGTGGCCACAGCTTAGAAACTATCCACTGAGCACTGCTGGACTTATTGTTTGGGGCACAACTGACAGCAGTTATTTCATCTTCATACTGTTTGGGCCTCTCTTTGGTTTATTTCTGCTATGGCTTTATTTCTGCCAAGTCTGGGTTTGGTTTGGTTTGATTGGTTGGTTGGTTTTTCATTCTTTGAATTACAAAATGTGGATGCATTTGAGATCTTTCCCTTTTCTTATTTTTGGAAAAAGATGATAATTGTTTTAAATTTCTTAGACTTCTTTTGTTATATCCCAAAATTTGGAGTATGCTCTGTGTCTTGTTTTTATCTTCATATATATATATAGTTTTCTTCAGAAGTTCTTCCTTGATCCATTGATTGTTGAAAAGTAAATTGTTTGGTTTCTGTGCATTTTCATACTTTCCAGATTCATTCCTTGATGTTGATATTCAACCTTATTACATTGTGGTTGGAAAAATGCTTGATATGAATTTGATTATTTTTAAATTTGTTGCAATTTCTTTGTGGCTTGTCATGATCTTTCCTGGAGAATATTCACCTGCTGATGAAGCATATGTTGTTTGAAGCATGTGTTTTCAACCACTGTTGGACAGAATGTTCTGTAGGTTCTGTGACCACCGTCTGGCCTAAGAGTCAATTTAATGCTTCTTCTTTCATTGTTTTTTGTTTCTAATCTTGGTAATCTGTCTATCCATGAGAATGGGTGTTAAGTCCCTGCTACTGTTGTATTCTAGTTCATCTCTCACCTTAGCTATAGGAATGTCTGTATATAGATCTGGGCACCCTTTTTTAGGTACACACACATTTAGAACTGTGATTTCCCATCAGCTAACCTTGACTTTCCCTGCCCCTCCCTTCATTTGAAGGCTGTTTTATGTGATAAAGCTAGGGCAAATTCTACAGTTTTCTCACATTCAGTCTCCATAGGCAAGGTGAAGAGAATTTACTGTAGGTGTGATATAGTTGGTTCTTTTCTACTCATTCATCTTGCCTTTAACTGTAGTATTTAACCTAATTTTATCATAGTCATTATCAAGATGTTGCTAAAAGTATTTTTTTCTTATTAATTATACTTTATTCACTTTGTATCTCCCCTACAGGGGGGATACCTTCCCAATCCCCACCTCCTTCTCCATGCATGCCCCTCCCCAAGTCCACTGATAGAGGAGGTTTCCCTCTCCTTCCTTCTGATCCTAGTCTATCAGGTCTCATCAGGACTGGCTGCATTGTCTTCCTCTGTGGCCTGGTAAGGCTGCTCCCTCCTCAGGGGGAGGTAGGTGATCAAAGAGCAGGCCAATCAGTTCATGTCAGAGACAGACCCTGTTCTTATTACTATGGAACCCACTTGGACACCAAACTGCCACTGACTACATCTGTGCAAGGGTTCTAGGTTATCTCCATGTATAATCTGGGCACAGGAGTCTTTTCTGAAACTGATACTCCAACCAAGGACCATGTTAAAAGTATTTTAAACTTTTTTTTATTGTTCACTTTTACCCCCTCTCTCCTGGAGATGTAAGATGATCTACTCTACTTTGTGTTTTTAATTCCGTTTCTGGAGAAGTTATAGTTGATAAATTGTTTTGCTTTGTAGTTACCATAGACTCACAAGAAAAAAAATATTTGGACACAGGGAACTTCCCAGAGACTCATACTCCAACCAAGGACTATTCATGGAGATAACCTAGAACCCTGACAATGCAGCCACTTCTGATGAGAACTGATAGACTAAGATCAGAAAGAAGGAGAGGAGGACCTCCTCAGTCAGTGGACATGGGGAGGGGCATGCATGCAGAAAGGAAGGGAGAGGGTGGGACCAGGAGGGGAGGAGGGAGGGGCTTATGGGGGAATACAAAATGAATAAAGTGTAATTAATAAAAGTTAAATAAAAAAATAAAAAATAAAAAAATATTTGGACTATATCAAACTATTTTGATCTGACAGCTACTTAACACAACCATATAAATAAGAAAATAAAAATGTAAATGAAGAAAACTTACTTGTTACTCCCTGGGCCTGGGTCTCATCATCTAAGTACTGTATAACCTTTCCTCTAGGGTACTTAAGAGATTGGTGGCTACCAGCTAAGATTAAAAAATGCAAGCTGCAGGCTCAGGAAGTTTTGCCTCAAAGTGATAAAAGACAAACAATGATTTCTTCCAGGCCCCACACATACACTTGCATATTCTCCTTTCTCTCTGTCTCTTTGTCTCTGTCTTGGTCTCTGTCTCTCTGTCTCTCTCTTTCTCTCTCTCTCTCACACACACACACAAACACACACTCATATGCTTTTTTAAAAACAAAGGTGAAATTGGATGCAGTAGCTCTCACTTGTAGTACCAGTAGTTGGGGAGTTTAAGGCCAATCTGGTCTACAAACCAAGTCCATAACAGCCAAGACTGCACTCAGAAACCCTGTCTCAAAACCAAGTGGCAGCACATAACTTTAATCTCATCAGGGCCATACAGAGCTCGATAGTGAGACCCTATTTCCAAGAGAAATAGCAGAGCGGAACAAAGACAGAGCAGACAGGTGGGACAAGAAATGCTTTTGAATTTTAAAATGTTTAGACAGATAACATAACTGTGTAAAGAGGAATTTACAAAATAGAACAAAGGAAACAAAAAAATAAAGTAGAAATAAAACTGAAACACATGATGCTAAGCTAGGGTCAGATGGAAGGGGAGGAGGACCTCCCCATCAGTGGACTTGGAGAGGGTCATGGGAGGAGATGAGGGAGGGAGGGTGGGATTGGGAGGGAATGAAGAAGGGGGCTACAGCTGGGATACAAAATGAATAAACTGTAATTAATATAAAAAATAAAAATTTAATTAAAAAAATAAAAAGTTAAAAACTGAAACAGTGAAAAGGGAAGGTGACAAGCAAACAAAATTATGTACAAGGCAATTACAGTCAATAACGGATTGTCCTAAGCATAGACTAGGAGTCAATGAAGGATAGCTTATGATGATTGAGCCAGACAACTATTCCAAGCTAGTTTTCCATAGTAAATCACTGATTTAGTCTTAAGAGTGTTACCTCCTGAACAGAACACCATCAGCACAGGCCCTAAGAGCATCAATCAATAATGGGACCTCATGAAACTAAAAAGCTTCTGTAAAGCAAAAGGCACTGTCGTTAGAACAAAACAACAGCCTACAGATTGGGAAAGGATCTTCACTAACCCAGCATCTGACAGAGGGCTGATATCTGGAATATATAAATAACTAAAGAAGTTAAAAGGCAATAATTCAAGTAACCCAATTAAAAAATGGGGTATGGAGCTAAACAGAGAATTCTCTGTAGAAGAATATAGAATGGCAGAGAAACACATAAGGAGATGTTCAACATCCCTAGCCATCAGAGAGATGCAAATCAAAACAACCCTGAGATTTCACCTTATGCCCATCAGAATGGCTAAGATCAAAAACTCAAGAGATAACACATGCTGGAGAGGCTGGAGAGAAAGGGGAATCCTCCTCCATTGCTGGTGGGAATGTCAACTGGTACAACGACTATGAAAATCAATCTGGCGCTTTCTCAGACAATTAGGAATAGTGCTACCTCAAGATCCAGCTATACCACTCCTAGTCATATATCCTAAAGATGTTCAAGTACACAACAAGGACATTTGCTCAACCATGTTTGTAGCAGCTTTATTTGTAATAGCCAGAACCGGGAAACAACGGAGGAATGGATACATAAATTGTGGTTCTTTTACACAATGGAATACTACTCAGCAATTAAAAACAAGGAAATCATGAATTTTGCAGGCAAATGGTGGGATCTAGAAAATATCATCCTGAGTGAGGTATCCCAGAAGCAGAAAGACACATATGGTATATCCTCTCTTATATAGACCTCACTTATAAAGATAGGATAAACATACTAAAATATGTATACTTAAAGAAGATAAACAAGAAAGAGGTCCAGGGGTAAGATGATCAATCCCCATCTAGAAAGACAAAGGGGATGGACATTTGAAATAAGAGAAAACAAGTAACAGGAGAGTAGCCTACCACAGAAGTCACCTGAAAGACTCTACCTAGAAGGGTATCAAAGCTGATGCTGAGACCCATAACCAAACTTTCAGCAGAGTGTAGGGAATCATACAAAGGAAGGAGGAATTAGTATATCCTAGAGGGGACAGGGATCCCAACAAGGTCAAAATATATCTGAGCACAGGGGTCTTCTATGAAACTGTTTATCCAACCAAGGACCATGCATGGATATAACCTACAACCCCTGCTCAGACATAGCCTATGGTAGCTCAGTATCCAAGTGGGTTCCCTAGTAAGGGGGGCAGGAATTGTTTCTGACATGAACTCATGAGCTTCTCCTCCCCCCTGAGGGAGAAGCAGCCTTGCTAGGCCACAGATAAGGACATTGCAACCATCCTGAAGATACCTGATAAGCTAGGGCCAGACAGAAGGAGAGGAGGACACCCCCTCTCAGAGGACTCAGAAGGGGGCAGGGAGGAGATGAGGGAGGGAGGGGAGGATTGGGAGGGAAAGAAGGAGAGGGCTACAGCTGGGATACAAGTGAATGTATAAAATTATTTAAAGATAAAAAATATTAATTAAAAAAAGTCTTACCAGGGGGCACGTAGGATTTAAAATGCCACTTTAAAAATAATTAGAGGGACAAGATGGCTGCGCCAGGAGAACAGGGCATCTGAGGAGCCAGAAAACATTTCCTCTACAGCGACCAAGAGACTGAACCCTGGACCCTAAAACAACAGCGATAGTGTTTTTCAGGTGAGAGGAAACCCCATGGCATGGGAATCAGTCTGTACCACTCTCAGGTCCCCCAGCCAGAACCCGGAAGTGATCCCGGGTCTCGCAGGCACTAGGTCCCCAGACCAGAGCCACATGCCTGTGCGTCCTGATCACATTCCCAGGCTGACCGGTAGGCACAAAAACACCAGAGACTGGGAGTCCCCGTTGTGAGAGAATCCACAGGGAAGGAAGGAAGCTGTACTGACTTAAATCACCCAGTCCTTCCCTGGAAAAAGTCTCACAGACCGGCGGGGCCAAACCACCATCACTGAGCTGTGCTCCAGACACAGGCACAAACACTTGCTGTCCAAGTGTCCAGATGTCCAGATGTCCAACTGTGTCACAGCAGCGGATCATTAAATTTACAGCAAGAAACCCAGAAACAGGGCAGCTGTCTTCAGGACTTCCCTGGGTGAGAGAAGCACCCTCTCGACTAACAAAGACCACAGTTACCACTCAGGTCTCTATCCCTGAGGTGAGCAGCAGCAACTCCTGAAAAAACGCCAGCCATCCAGGGACTATACCCAAAAGGCTGAGAAGACTTCCTTCAAGAAAAACCAGCTTTCTGCCAAGGGGATTCTCTCCACTACAGGATCCCCAGAAACCACCAGAAAATAACCCCAAACACCTAAGATAGCACAATGGGTAGAGGCCAGCGTAAAAGCTCAAACAACAAAAGACAGACCAATATGGTATCTCCAGAACCCACTTACCCAGGGGCAAGTAGCCCTGGACACCCCAGCATAACTGAAATCCAAGAAGATGACCTAACAACTATGCACATGAAGATGGTAACAGGGGAAACAAATAAGATACATAAAGACATAGAGGAAGACAAACTCAAACAGAATATTGCCATCTGTAAAGAAATAGAGGAAGTTGCAGACAAACAGTTTGTGGCCTTTAGAAAGGAAATGCTTAAAACACTGAATGAAATAAAAGAAACAGAGGTTGGTTCAAACAAACAGCTGAAAGAACTGATGGAAAAACAGAAAAATACAGTCAGACAGGTGAAGGAAATCAACAAAATGGCTCAAGATCTGAAGATAGAATTGGAAAAATTAAAGAAAATACAAATGGAGGAAATTGCAGAAAGAACGAACTTAGGAAGAAAACAGGAACTACAGAGGTTAGCATAACCAATAGATTACAAGAGATGGAAGAAAGAATCTCAGGTATGGAAGATACAATGGAAGAAATCGATGTATCTGTCAAAGAAAATGTTAAATCCAAAAAATTCTTGACACAGACCGTCCAAGAAATCCAAGACAATATGAAAAGACAAAATCTAAGAATAATACGTATAGAGAAAAAAAGAAGACTCCCTTCTCCAAGGCCCAGAAAATATTTTTAACAAAATCATTGAAGAAAATTTCCCCAAGTTAAAGGAGAGGCCAATAAGAACACATGAGGCCTACAGAACACCTAATAAATTTGACCAGAAAAGAAAATCCTCCCTCCACATAATAACCAAAACAGTAAGTATACAGAACAAAGAAAAAAATACTAAAAGCTGCAAGGGAAAAAAGGCCAAGTAACATATAATGGCAAACCCATTAGAATCACACCTGACTTCTCAACAGAGACTATGAAAGCCAGAAGGGCCTGGACAGATATCATGCAGACCCTAAGAGAACACAGATGTCAGCCCAGGCTACTATACCCTTCAAAACTCTCAGTCCTCATAGACGGAGAAAACAAGATATTCAATGACAAAAAAAATTTCAACAATACCTACACACAAATCCAGCATTACAGAAGACACTGGAAGGGAAAATACGACCCAAGAAAATTAGCTTCTTTCAAGAAAACACAGGAAATAATTAACCCTACTACAGTAAAACAAAAAGCAACCAAGCACACAACCTTATTACCACAGCCAACATCAAAATCAAAGGATCTAACAGCCACTGGTCATTAATTTCTCTCAACATCAATGGACTCAACTCTCCAGTAAAAAGACACAGATTAACAGAATGGATACGTAAACAAAACCCAGCAATATTTGCATACAAGAAACACACCTAAGGCACAAAGATAGACATTACCTGAGGGCAAAGGGTTGGAAGACGACTTTCCAAGCAAATGGACCCAAGAAGCAAGCAGGAGTAGCCATTCTAATATCTGATAAAATAGACTTTCAACCAAAATTAATAAAAAGAGATGGGGAAGGACACTTCATACTCATCAAGGGAAAATTCCACCAGGAAGACATCATAATCCTGATCATCTATGCCCCAAATACAAGAGCACCCACATTTGTAAAAGAAACATTAACAAAATTTAAACCACAGATAGATCCCCACACATTAATAGTGGGAGATTTCAACACCCCACTCTCAACAAAGGACAGGTCAACAAAATAGAAATTAAACAAAGAAACAATGTCTCTGACAGAGGTCATGAATCAAATGGACCTCACAGACATTTACAGAAATTTACACCCAAACACAAAAGAATTTACCTTCTTCTCAGCACCTCATGGAACCTTCTCCAAAATAGACCATATAGTTGGTCACAAAGCAAGCCTCTACAGATACAAGAAGATTGAAATAATCCCTTGTATCCTGTCTGATCACCATGAAATAAAGCTGGACCTCAACAACAACAGAAATAGCGAAAAGCCTACACACACATGGAAACTGAACAACTTGTTACTAAATGACAGCTGGGTCAGGGAAGAAATAAAGAAAGAAATTAAAGTCTTCCTAGAACTCAATGAAAATGAAGACACAACATACCCAAACTTGTGGGACACAATGAAAGCAGTGCTAAGAGGAAAGTTCATAGCACTAAGTGCCTTCAAGAAGAAATTCAAGAAAGCTCATTCAAGCAACCTAATGGCTCACTTAAAAACCCTAGAAAAAGGAGAAGCAGACACAGCAAGAAGGAGTAGAGGGCTGGAAATAATCAAACTCAGGGCTGAAAACAATCAATTAGAAACAAATAAAACAATTCAAAGAATCAATGAAACCAAGAGCTGGTTCTTTGAGAAAATCAACAAGATCGACAAACCCTTAGCCAAGCTAACTAAAAGGCAGAGGGACACCACCCAAATCAACAAAATCAGAAATGAAAAGGGGGACATAACTACAGACACTGAGGAAATCCAAACAATCCTTAGGACTTACTTCAAAAGTCTAAATATCACAAAATTCGAACATCGAAATGAAATGGACAATTTTCTGATCGATTTAACTTACCAAAGCTGAATCAGGACCAGATAAATCAACTAAATAGTCCTATATCCCCCAAAGAAATAGAAGCAGTCATCAAAAGTCTACCATCCAAAAAAGCCCAGGACCAGATGGCTTCAGCGCAGAATTCTACCAGACCTTCAAAGAAGAGCTAACTCCAATTCTCTTCAAACTATTCCACAAAATAGAAATAAAAGGAACATTACCAAACTCATTCTATGAAGCCACAGTCACCTTGGTACCTAAACCTCACAAAGACCCAACAAAGAAAGACAATTTCAGGCCAGTCTCCCTTATGAATATTGATGCAAAAATACTTAACAAAATACTTGCAAACTGAATACAAGAACAAATCAAAGATATTATCCACTATGACCAAGTAGGCTTCATCCCAGGTATGCAAGGGTGGTTCAATATATGGAAATCCTCCACATAAACAAACTGAAGGAGAAAAACCACATGATCATCTCCTTAGATGCTGAAAAAGCATTTGACAAAATCCAACATCCATTCATGTTTTAAGTATTGGAGATATCAGGAATACAAGGCACATATCTAAACATAGTAAAGGCAATATACAGCAAGCCTATAGCCAACATCAAACTGAACGGAGAGAAACTTAAATCAATCCCACTGAAATCAGGGACAAGACAAGGCTGCACACTCTCTCCATATCTCTTCAACATAATGCTCGAAGTCCTTGCTAGAACAATAAGACAGTTGAAGGAGATCAAGGGGATACAGATTGGAAAGGAAGAAGTCAAATTATCACTATTTGTAGATGATATGATAGTATACATGAGTGACCCCAAAAACTCTACCAGGGAACTCCTACAGCTGATAAACACCTTCAGCAAAGTGGCCGGATACAAAATTTACTCAAAAAAATCAGTAGCCCTCCTGTATACAAAAGACAAAAGGGCTGAGAAAGAAATTAGAGAAACAACACCATTCATAATAGCCACAAATGACATAAAATACCTTGGTGTAACCCTAACCAAGCAAGTCAAAGACTTGTATGAAAAAAATTTCAAGTCTCTGAAGAAAGAATTAGAAGAAGATATGAGAAGATGGAAAGATCTCCCATGCTCATGGCTTGGCAGGATTAACATAGTAAAAATGGCCATCTTACCAAAAGCAATCTACAGATTTAATGCAATTCCCATCAAATTGCCAACACAATTCTTTACAGACCTGGAAAGAAAAATTCTCAACTTCATATGGAATAACAAGAAACCGAGAATTGCTAAAAACAATCCTCTACAATAAAAGATCTTCTGGAGGTATCTCCATCCCTGATCTCAAGCTGTACTATAGAGCAACAGTTATAAAAACTGCATGGTACTGGCATAGAAACAGAATGGTGGATCAATGGAATCGAACAGAAGACCCAGAAATAAACCCACACTCTTATTTTGTCAAAAATCACCTGATTTTTTACAAAGATGCCAAAACCATACAATGGAAAAAAAGATAGCATCTTCCACAAATGGTGCTGGTCCAACTGAATGTCTACATGTAGAAAAATGAAAATAGATCCATACTTATCACCCTGCACAATACTGAAGTCCAAGTGGATCAAAGACCTCAACATAAAACCAGACACATTAAGTCAGCTGGAAAAAAAAGTCGGGAATACCCTAGAACTCATTGGTACAGGAGAAACCTTCCTGAACAGAACACCAACAGCACAGGTTCTAAAAGCAACAATCAATAAATGGGACCTCATGAAACTGAAAAGCTGTAAAGCAAAGGACACTGTCATCAAAACAAAGCGACTTGCCCACAGATTGGGAAAGAATCTTCACCAACCCTCTATCTGACAGAGGACTAACATCCAGTATATATGAAGAACTAAGGAAGCTGAAAACCAGCAAACCAAGTAATCCACTTAAAAAATGGGGAACAGAACTAAACAGAGAACTCTCTGTAGAGGAATATCGAATGGCAGAGAAACACTTGAAGAAATGCTCAACCTCATCAGCCATCAGGGAAATGCAAATCAAAACGACCCTGAGATTTCACCTTACACCCATCAGAATATCCAAGATCAAAAACTCAAGTGACAACACAAGCTGGAGAGGTTGTGGAGAAAGCAGAACCCTCCTCCACTGCTGGTGGAAATGTAAACTGGTACAACCACTCTGGAAATCAATCTGGCTCTTTCTCAGACAACTAGGAATAGCGCTTCCTCAAGATCCAGCCATACCACTCCTAGGCATATATCCAAAAGAGGCTCAAGTACACAATAAGGACATTTGCTCAACCATTTTTAGCAGCTTTATTTGTAATACCAGAAGCTGGAAACAGCTCAGATGCCCCTCAACTGAAGAATGGATGCAGAAATTGTGGTACATCTATACAATGAGTATTACTCAGCAATGAAAAATAAGGAAATCATGAAATTTGCAGGTAAATGGTGGGACCTGGAAAGGATCATCCTGAGTGAGTTGTCCCAGAAGCAAAAAGGCACACACGGTATATACTCACTCATATAACATACAACATAGGATAAACCCGCTAAAATCTGTACATCTAAACAAACTAAGCAAAAGAGAGGACCCTAACTAAAATGTTCAATCCCCATCCTGAAAGGCAAAGAGGATGGACATCAGAAGAAGAAGAAAACAGGAAACAACCTAGGAACCTGCTACAGAGGACCTCTGAAAGCCAGAAGAAGAAAACAGGAAACAACCTAGGAACCTGCCACAGAGGGCCTCTGAAAGCCTCTACCCTGCAGACTATCAAAGCAGATGCTGAGCCTGATGGCCAACTGTCAGGCAGAGTGAATGGAATTTTAGGTAAGAAGTGGGAAATAGCAAGAGCTGGAGAGGACAGGAACTCCACAAAGAGAGCAACAGAACAAGAATATTTGAACACAGGGAAGTTCTCAGAGACTCATACTCCAACCAAGGACTATTCATGGAGATAACCTAGAACCCCTGTACAGATGTAGCCCTTGGCAGTTCAGTGTCCGAGTGGGTTACATAATAATGAGAAGATGGACTGCCTCTGATATAATCTGATTGGCCTGCTCTTTGATCACCTCCCCCTGAGGGGGGAGCAGCCTTACCAGGCCACAGAAGATGACAATGCAGCCACTTCTGATGAGAACTGATAGACTAAGATCAGAAAGAAGGAGAGGAAGACCTCCCCTATCAGTGGACTTGGGGAGGGGCATGCATGCAGAAAGGGGAGGGAGGGTGGGATCGGGAGGGGAGGAGGGAGGGGCTTATGTGGGGATACAAAATTAATAAAGTGTAATTAATAAAAGTTAAATAAAAAATTTAAAAAAATAATAATTAGAATGCAAATCAATAGAGGAAAACATGTATACTCACAGTTTGACCAAAAATGGAGAGAGAGATACCCAGTTTCTCTCATCTCTTCTTCATTAGGTTGCAACTAGACAGAAAAAAAGGCAAAATCCAGCAAATATGCATGTGTTGTCTTACAACGGAGCTTCTGCCATTTCCTTCCCTTAGCGTAAGGTTTCTGGCAAAATTTGTTTCAGCAGACTGATAGCTGAAGATAGGGAGACAATTGTTCCTCTTTGGAATAGCCCTTCTGCCAGAGTACTTCCAGGAGGGAATGACAAGAGACAAATCCAGAAAGGCTATTTAAATCTGAAGTACAGGAGGACTGAAGTTGCACACCTTGACAAGAAGAAAGACATACACAGAGAGAGTCCAGAAACCAATCAACAGATACAAGAAAACCCACATCAGACAGTAGCATTTGAAAGTAAAAGAAAATGAAGAAAGGTTTTTTCTGACCTCTGAAGACCAATGTTCACCTTTACAGAGAGTATTCCATAGCCCAAGAAACAAGTTTGCCCTGCTGTGGCAAGTTCACTCATTTCATTTGTGTTTTATGTTGCTTTTGGTTTGGTGTGTGTGTGTGTGTGTGTGTGTGTGTGTGTGTGTACCCAAGGAAAAAAGGGACCCTAGTAGTCATCAATCACCTCCAAAGAGGGAGCTCATTGGCCTAACCCTGGGAATTGGCCACTTATATTCCATGGGGAGATCCTCTCAGCATCTTTGGTACCAAAGGAGGGCTGCTATGCTCTTACCGGGATGAAGCACCTTACACCTTGCCAGGGCTTCTGACTGTTGGTAATATGCCCAGGGTAGCACCTGCCCCTTTGTGTGGGAGGGCTGTTTCATTGTGGCTGGCAATGGATAATTAGTAACTCTTATGTGATGTATCTGATAACTGACTTACTCAGTGCTTTTTTTGACATTTTTTAATTTTTATTTTTTATATTAATTACAGGTTATTTACTTTGTATCCCAGCTGTAGCCCCTTCTCTCATTCCCTCCCAATCCCACCCTCCTTCCCTCATCACCTCCCTGCCCTTCTCTAAGTCCACTGATAGGGGAGGTCCTTGTCTCCTTCCATCTGTCCCTAGTTTTTCAGGTCTCATAACAACTGACTGCAATGTCCTCCTCTGTGGCCTAGCAAGGCTGCTCCTCCCTTGTGGAGGGAGGTCAAAGAGGCTGCCACTGAGTTCATGTCAGAGACAGTCCCTGTTTTCCTAAACCCACTTGGATGCTGAGCTGCCATGGGCTACATCTGAGCAGGGGTTCTAGGTTATATCCATGTAAGATCCTTGGCTGCATCAGTCTAGGAGTGATATAGCTGGATCTTGAGGTAGCACTGTTCTTAATCGTCTGAGAAAGCACCAGATTGATTTCCAAAGTGGCTGTACAAGTTTACATTCCCACCATCAATGGAGGAGGGTCCCACTTTTTCCACAACCTCTCCAGCATGTGTTATCTCTTGAATTTTTGATCTTAGTCATTCTGATGGGTATAAGGTGAAATCTCAGGGTCGTTTTGATTTGCATTTCCCTGATGGCTAAGGACGTTGAGCATTTCTTTAAGTGTTTCTCTGCCATTTCTCTGCATTCCTCTACAGAGAATTCTCTGTTTAGCTCTGTACCACATTTTTTTTAATTTGATTGCTTGATTTGTTGCTTTTTAACTTCTTTAGTTTTTTTATATATTCTGGATATTAGCCCTCTGTCAGATATAGGGTTGGTGAAGATCCTTTCCCAGTCTTTAGGCAGTCATTTTGTTCTGACAACAGTGTCTTTTGCTTTACAGAAGCTTTTCAGTTTCATGAGGTCCCATTTTTTGATTGTTGTTCTTAGAGCCTGTGCTGTTGGTGTTCTGTTCAGAAGGTGGTCTCCTGTGCCCATAAGTTGAAGGCTCTTATACACTTTCCCATCTAGCAGATTAGTGAATCTGGTTTTATGTTGAGGTCTTTGATCCACTTAGAGTTTTGTGCAGGATGATAAGTATGGATCTATTTGCATTTTCTACATGTAGACATCCAGTTAGACCAGCACCATTTGTTGAAGATGCTATCTTTTTTCCATTGTATGGTTTTGGCTCCGATGTCAAAAATCAGGTATGCATGGTTGTTTAGAAGCTTGAAATGTTTTTACCATGCCTTTGACCAGCAAGTGTCTGTCAAGTACCATAATAATCTAAGAAAATCCCATTTCCAGGAAAGACTTCATAGATTAAGATATGACAGTTTTGGAGAGTTTCGTTAAAAGATTCTAAAATAAAAACACACCCAAAATTATTTAGGGAGACAGTTATACAATGGTATCCAGCTAATAGCCCTTAATGAAAGAGGTTACAGTGGGACTGGGAGTCAAACAAAGACATTATTTTCCATCCTTACCATCATAACTTCGGGTTGTTTCTCACTGCTGTCTATATTTTTTTCATTCTTATATCAGAGAGCATCCAAATAGAAAACATAAATAACATATCCAGCCTGTGATTCTTAAGGGGCCAATAAAACACATGAGTATTCTACTTGATGTAAACAGTGACCCCAATTTATTAGCAATTAATATAGCCTTTTCATGAGCCTAGTGTCTGTTGGGAAAACAAAATGTTTCCCCAGTGACATAACCTTGTGCTTTTTTAGCCTTCTTCCCCCTCTATGCTGTTTAGCATCACATTTGCACTATGAAGTTTCTGGGGCATCATAGATACAATCCATAGGCTCTATAACACACTTGCCAGCTATAAATTACTTCCAGTTTTGATGCAGTTCATATCAGTGATAATTCCCTCTCAGGTTATGGAAAGCGGTCAATTGCAGAGATAATCCACAGCCCTCAGAACTCACATTGAAAGTTAGAATCACTGTACACCATCCATGTCTCATTAGCAGTCTTTGCACAGCCTTCTGATGTGATGGTTTCCTGTTTCTGTACACACAGGGAACATGCAAACCATTCCACACATAACAAAGATTTCCCTGTATGGAAATTTTGTATGGTCTAGAAGATCTATGGGTTGTCATTGAAGACATGAGAGCTGATTTTCACTTCATTTCACTTCCTGGGATGCTTTATAACAGCCCACACTTGAGTGTTCTCTGCAAAGTTCAGAGTGTTGTGGTTCTAATTAATGCTCACCAAGACATGGGTGGCAGTAACTGAGTCTCTTCCTCCTTTACCTTTGAAAAGGTCAAAGTTGTAGGCACACACCTGAGGATTCTCTGCTAACATCACAGACTTTGTGCTAATTCCAGAGGATGAAGGTGCCCTGATGAGTGCCATGGCTATGCTGGGAGCTGTGTCTGTGGCCAAGAGTCCTTTCAGTTCTGTAGTAGTGGTAAGCATATTTCCTTCTAGTAACTTGTAAAAGCAATGTGACATCATATGATAGCAGCTTGAGGACCTTCTTGTACGTAAAATCTAATGTATTTAGCTTCATGGATCTTATACATGGTGTATGCAAGAGCTGTGTACACCATTTCCACTTGATTATAACGCAAGCATATCCCTATGGGTATGAGCACTTCATAATTTTTTAAGAGTTACATCATTTACTAGATAGCTTTATTTAATGTTTTTCTTTTTTATTTTATTTTTTGTGACACTGGGGATTGAACCAAAAACCCTATACATCCTATACATGCCAGTCACATTTCTACTGCTGAACTATACCTGCAGCCATTTCTATTTATTTATTTATTTATTTATTTATCATTTATTTATTATTTATACAGTGTTCTGCCTGCATGTATGCCTGTATGCCAAAGAGGACACCAGATCTCATTATAGATGGTTGTGAGCCACCATGTGGTTGTTGAGACTTGAACACACGACCTCTGGAAGAGCAGCCAGTGCTCTTAACATCCATCTCTCCAGCCCCTACTTAACGTTTTTCAATTGTTGGGTCGTCAAGATTTTTACCAAAGATTTCATTCCTGTAATTTACACTCTTTCTTTTAGACTAATGTTTCTAAGTAGAGATGCAAGGTTTTAATGGGGGGGGGGGTGGCTTTGTTGTTGTTTTCTGTTTTTTGTTTCGTTTGGTTTTCAAGAAAGGATTTCTCTGTGTAGCCTTGGCTATCCTGAACTCTTTGTAGACAAGGGTGGCCTCAAATTCACAGTGATTCGCCTCTGCCTCTCTGCCTCTCTGCCTCTGCCTCTCTGCCTCTGCCTCTGTCTCTGCCTCTGCCTCTGCCTCTGCCTCTGCCTCTGCCTCTGCCTCTGCCTCTGCCTCTGCCTCTGACTCTGACTCTGACTCTGACTCTGGAATGTGCCACCACACCTGGCTTGAAACACAAGGTTTTAAAGAACAGTTTTAAATGCACATAGAAAAATGTCTTGCAAAATACAGCTGTTAATTTGTCTTTCTGCAGTTTTTGTGAAAATTTCTAGCTCAGTGGTTCTCAACCTGTGGGTCTTGTCAAACAACTCACAGATGTCACAGATCAGACATCTTGCATATCACATTACAATTCATAACAGTAGCAAAATTACAGTTATGAAGTAGCAATGAAAATAATTTTATGATTGGGGCTCACCACAACCTGAGGAACTGTATTAAAGGGTCATCGTATTAGGAAGGTTGAGAATCACTGTAATAGAACATTAGGAAGACTGAGAAACCACTGCTCTGGAAGCAGTATTGATAACAACGGACCTGGCTTTTAAGTCTTATCTGGAATTTATATCATGTCAATAAACTCTTCCAAAATACTTTCTTCATTGTTGAAGCCAACAGTCACTGTGAGGTGCTTAGAGCCTCTCACCCCAGCTTTGGTGTTATTTCCCAGGCATCTATTACGCTGCAAAGTGCAGCAGTAAGGATCAGGACCACCCTGTTCTGGTGGTCAGCTATGGCTTTGAGGACAGAGTATAATGGCAAAGAAATACTGGCTGGTCAAGAATAGGTATATACTGGCAAAAATCTTTATGCTTCCAATTCCAAAGGGACTTTTGTTGCTGGTAGAAGATTTATCCCAGACTATCAGTGTCTGATCAAAACATTAAGATTCTGTCCTGGTTTGCAGTTTTGTGATGGAATTCGCATCACTGCATTTCTAGTTCTGAGCCGCATGTGGGTGGGAGACACTCTGTTCTCATTCTGCAGTGGTTTTCATATCCTCTGTGAAATAACCATTAGTATCCAGGGTTTGACCTTCTGCCTTTTCTGAATCTGTTTGCTGAGTATGGCCTCCAGCTCAGCATTTAAATGAGAGGACTGAGGCAAGGCTGTGTGTTCTTTCTATTGCATGGAGGATGTGCTCTTCCAGCTGGTGTGAAGACTGGGGCATGAATGGCTACATAACACTGGCCAAAGACCAGAACAACCACTGTGTAATTGCTTCAAATGCTTGGTACACTGTTGGATGAGCTGCTGGACAGGAAACAAGAAAGAGCAGACTGGGGCATGTGGTGTGGAGTGCTCTCTCCTTCACAGACCAGCCTCTCTTCTGTGGAGAATTAATGACAGCTGAGTCTTTGAAGGTCCATGTTGTGGTATGAATCAGTGATGTTTACTCACTAAACACAACTGCTATTTTACTACTAGGAAAAAAGTTCTGAATTTTCACTTTTAAAAAGACATAAAAATTTAGATCCTTAAAAATAAAACAAAATTAAGTTGGCTTTTCTGTTTCCGTCTAGTGATGGTGACTTTTTTGTGGTCAAACACAGTGTTCGTCTTGAAGACAGAGTGAGTTCTAGGAGAAAGAGAACACAGCTCTCCTAGTTAATAAGTCAGAATTCCACCCCAGGTGAGTTTTCTTCCCAGGATTTTACCTATCATGGTCTAAAAAACACTAAATCACAATGGCCAAAAATTTTAAAATGTTTATATTTATGTGGTGTTCTGTACTTGCAAATACTTTACGAATGTAAGTGTTCATTAAGATGTATGTATATACACATATATGTATATATCCCAAGTTCATGCACATACATAGCAACTTTCATTCAAACAAATTGAGAATCTAGAGACATATGCTTGTTTAGTCTTGACACAATTTGAGCAAGGGTGCAGTAGCCATTTGACTAATTCATTTTTGTTAGACTCTAGAGCAGTACTCTACCTGTGAGTCACAAACACTTTGGGGTTCAAACAACCCTTTCACAGGAGTCACATATCAGATATCCTGCCTATCAGATATTTACATTACAGTTCATAACCATAACAAAATCACAGTTGTGAAGTAGCAACTAAACAATTTTTTTGGTTGGGGGACCTGAGGAACTGTATTAGAGGGTCACAGCATTAGGAAAGCTGAGAACCACTGCCCTAGGGTCTCTTAAAATATTTCCTAAAAAATGAACACGCAAATATTGAAAACTGTAAGCATTCAGTTTAATCATGAACTCCATGTTGTACCTGGCTTTGCTGAAAGGTAACCACATCTTCTATGTGGTTGCCATCCTACTCACAGACTGAAAAGTGCTCAGTGAGGAGCTCAATATTTCATAGCATGAGATTCCCAACTCAAAACCTGTCCAAAATAATCAGCATATCCATATGGATGTGAATGCTTTATGTTTGTAGGCAGAGAAAGAACCTACGTTAAAACTTCCTACACTCCTTCTCTGATCATGTGCCTTTTCCCTGGGAGGATGGGTAGCTGCTGTCAGTGAGTTAGAGGAATGACAGTCACAGTACCCTTTCACCACTTACTTTGTTGTTTAGTCAGAAGACCCATGAAAAGAACTCTTCACAGGACCTCCCCTATCAGTGGACTTGAGGAGGGGTATGCATGAGGAAGGGGGAGGGAGGGGAGGAGGGAGGGGCTTATGGGGAAATACAAAATGAATAAAGTGTAATTAATAGTAAAAAAATTAAAAAAAAGAAAAGAACTCTTCACACTCGTGTTTTTATTTTAGCTCTTTGACCATATCTTAACCTCTGGCTTCAAATCCTTCGCTTAGCAGCAGGACGCTGCTCTGAAAGTGAATGGCAAACTTGACTTGTTTACCTTTCCCCCATCTCCATTGACTGTTCATCTAATTCTTCATACAACAAAGCACAAGCCAAAGGGAAGTGGTCTCGTGAGTTCAGGCTCACTACCTGCCTGCCTGGTTTCTCTGCACACAGGAAAGGTATTCTTGCACATCCTCTGGGGACCCCAGAATGAGGGGGACCCGCTGGTGAATACTCTCAGGCTTCACATCCAGGACAGGCTGAGTGCCTGTGGTTGCCATGCCTCCTGCCTGCTCGATGATATAGGCCACAGGATTGCATTCGTACAGAAGCCGGAGCTGTAGAAAAATGGGGACAGGCATATGCATTTTTCAAGTGGTCAGACAACCCAAGGCACACTTCTAAATACTAAGAGCAGTGTGAACTGCTGAGCTGTCTGTGACTCCTGAGCCGTCCAGCCTGCAGGTGCCTGAGGCACGGGCTGGTACCCACCTCTGGGTGCCATGTGCTAGTAACCTCTCAGGAGGCACCACTGACTGAGTGAAGCTGAAGCAACACAACTGCCTGTGTGCTGACATGTATGCCTATGTGACCTGCTTGGTTTTCCATTTGTTTGTTTTCTGCTTTTATTTCTTTATCATTACTGCTGCTGCTGCTGTTGCTGTCTCAAGGACATGAACAAACTGTCTTCAGTCTAAGACATTGAAGACACAGCAGGTTCATACTCCAGGGGGAGTGACCAACATGTCAGCCAAACACTTAAGATGCCTTTACCAGAGACCCTCACAGTGTCAGGCACCTTAGAGAAGACCTCACACATGGGGGCACACTTGGGAGTTAATCTTGTTCCCGATCATCCTCAAGAGAGACACTGACAGCCACTCTGTCCTGACAGCTCAGCCAGGCAGATCTTTACCTTAGGTGCCCCTCCCTTTCTTTGTCTTGGGGTCTTGAGAACAGAAAGGATTTGGCTATTGGACTGTAAGTTGGAATATAACTAGTTTATAAATTCAAATACATTTTAAAAGCTCAACATTAGCACATGATGCACTTTTGGGTGAGGACTCAGATACCTCTGCTGCACACACTGACCTTCATTGAAAAGACTTCATGGTGCTTTGACTTTCAGCCCATGTGGTCTCCTTTTTCAGTGGGGACATGTACAGTTTACCACAGCCACATATGTCAAGCACACAAGACAAGGATATATGTGTGCACTTTACATGCTCAAACACACAGTGATGGGGGCACAAAGCTAAAATGTGCAGATCAGGAACTGAGGATGTCTTCCATATGAATAATGGTCGCAACGCATGAGCGCATCTTTCTACATGGAGCTGCCTGTGTCTAGAACATGTTTATGTAATTACATGTGGACATTTTGGGGCTCATTTACAGTCATTCTAATAAATGTGTCTGTGGTCTATCTGCTGGAATTCAGCGGGTGGCAAGTGTGAGTTTATCCAAGAGCTTTACATCTTTTGCACAATCTCACTCAATTGCAGACCTCTCCATGTCATGAGGTCAGTGAGTCAGTAAATGTGAGCTAAACATTTAAAAAGAGAAA
The DNA here is from genome assembly GCF_907164565.1 of Psammomys obesus. NCBI lineage: Eukaryota > Metazoa > Chordata > Mammalia > Rodentia > Muridae > Psammomys > Psammomys obesus. The sequence goes on along the minus strand of NW_026596440.1, from coordinate 7,763,289 downwards.
TGCCTAATACATTCAGTCAACTTGTATGACACATAATACATGGCTTCTTTGGCATAAAGTTCTGCCTAGGACTTCTGTGGCTGGTCAAAATTCAGATACATTTCTGCAGGCAATTTTTGTCATGATAGAAGAATTTTTTGGATCACAAAGTTGTCACTTGACAATGCTGTTTTCATTATTGTCTCATAAAGTTGTCACTGGCTGTTCTGGAAACTATGTTTTAGAGACACAGAAGGGGATCTGAATAGAAGGTTTTATTCTAAATTCTTGTGTGTAGTTCAGGGCACATGCAAACCCCCCAGGAACAGGTTTAAAGACCATGCTTACAAACCACTTTTTTTTTTTTCTGGGAAGCAGATTGATTCACTGGGGTTAATGGTCCCAGGTAAGATAGTTCTGATAAAAATCAGACACAGCCTACAAAAGTGAGAGAGATATGAGCCAATGAGTCTAGAAACAGTGAGAGATGAGCCTATGGCTACAGAGAAAGTGAGAGATGAGCCTGTGACTACAAAAAAAGTGAGCGATGAGCACATGGCTGGTGCAAACAATGGGTATGAGGCCAGAGGAGGAGAAGGCCTGTAAGACTTGCCCATCATAATCATATCAGCCTTTTCTTCCCCAAACCTGCCATAGCTTCAAATCTCACTAAAAGGACCAGATCTTATTTCTTTTCCTCTGTGCTCTGAAGGACACACATGCTCAGAAGCAGCTCAGTAGCCATATAGCATATCTGGAGCAGTCAAATCCCAGTAGCTCACTGACTATCATGGCAGTCAGTGGACACAGGAAGTTACCTTGCCATTAGGACTCTTCTGGTTGGCTGGGTACATGAAGATTCCTCCATAGACCAGGGTGCGATGCACATCAGCCACCATGGAACCCACATACCTGGCCCCATAAGGAGCACTGCCATCCTAAAGGGCAAAAGGGAAGAGATCAGAACCACCAGGTTTAGCAGCTAGTGTGCACCAGCACCAGGGCTAGAGGCCAAATTGGCTTCTGCATTCCCAGGACTGGAGAGATGGATCAGTTATTAAGAGCCATCTAGCAGCTCCTTCAGAGGACCCGGATTCCATTCTTAGCACCCAGATGGCAACTCACAACTGTCTGCAACTCCAGTTCCAGGAGATCCAATATCCTTTTTTGTCCTCCATTGGCCCAAGGCATGCAAGTGGTACACAGACACACATGCAGATAAAACATCCATAAACATAAAATAAAAATAACCATTTAAAGAATTATTAAAGAACTAAAGGCTATTTGGGGCAAGAAAGATAGCTAAGTTGGGTGTTTACATACAGACATTCAATGCCCAAACCCCACATAAAAGTGGGGTATAGGGATACATGTTTGTAATCCTGGTGCTGGGGAGGTGAAGATGGGTAGATTCCTGGGGCTTAATGGCCAGCCAGCCTGGTCTACTTAACAAGTTCTAGACTGGTGATAAACAGGTGCCTAGCTCAAGGAATGGTGTCCAAGGTATCTCCTAGTCTAAACACACACACACACACACACACACACACACACACACACACACACCTCTGTAAACACAGAAAGGAGAGAGAGATTGTGTGTGTCAAGCAGGTGGACATTTTTCTCACCATTCTCCTCTATACTGTGGGGAGCTGTGGGGGGTACAGCTCAGCCCCTCATTGCTTTTGCAGACTATTTGCAAGAACCTGAGTTGGAGCCCCAGCATCAAAAACAATAATGATAACACAGGATTGCCCACAGTTAACTGCAAGACCTTGATATGACAGCTTGCAAACTGGACTCTCAGATGTGACCATATGCTATCTTAAAGCAGAGGTAAGCAGATCTTCAGCATCTATAGATTACAGCTTGGCGAACAGATGACCTGAGAGTGCTTCTTGCTAAAGTTATGAATTCTGAAAATGTGGCTTCTGACAAATTCTTAGAGGTACTGAATTGGGGGGTATTCATTTTAATATGTAACTTTTAGGTTCAAAGAAGATGGATCAGTTATGAAGAAGAGCAGAGTCCATCAAACCCATGAAGATGAGAGTTGTAAACAGTGGCATCCACCCCTTTAAAAAAAAACAGTGGACTGGGGAAGGGGCATGGGTGGAGAAGGGGAAGGAGGGTGGGATTGGCAGGTGAGGAGGGAAGGAACTACAGGGGAGATACAAAGTGAATAAATTGTAATCAATAAAAATGAAAATGAAAAAAGAAAAAGAAACAAAGGAGTCATTCACACCGTAGTCTCTGAGACAGCCTTCTCCCTGATGCCAGCCCAGGCTGTCTTCACTTACCTCAGGGAATTTCTTTTTCTGTACATACTCTGTGGTGGCAGCATCAAAATACTTGGCATAACCCTCATTAAGGCTAAAAATTTTCCCTTTCTTCTTAATCCGGATATCTTTTTCCACCAGCACAAATTCTCCAAGTGCCTGGAGAGATAGGACACTTCAGGAAGATGAGCCATGCTAGGAAACAGAAGTCTGAAGCACACCGCAAAAGAGCCAGAAGACCTTAGAAGACAGCAGCTTGCTGGAAGGACCCACGCCTTTCCCAGGGTTATCTGGAACCTACCATGTGGTGTTTTTATAAGTGATAGGAAGAAGAAAATGATATGCCATCTTTATAGGGACCTAAGCAGTAATGGAATAAGAAATTATACAAATCAAAGGAAAGAGGTAAAGATCTATTTCCTTTCCCTCAGGTTTTCAATGTCATTTCTAAGCAACCTTGCTGAACTAATCCTCAGGGTCTCTTCCCCAGGTTAGTATCTTCAGGGCACCAACAATGAGAGAAAGAAGCTATACAGATAAAAGAGACAAACAGCTTAACCATCAGCCTGTGGTCCAGCTATTTTATGTTAGTGATTCTGTCTTGAAAGCCATTCTGTTTACTTCTACCTGGAGAAAAGAAGAAATGCCTCCAATCCATTACTGGGTTCACTTCACGAAAGGAGATAATTGGCAAAACTAAAAGAACCCTCGTAGTTGTTAATAAACTTGTGGCCAATGTCCCAGAGTTCCTGCAAAGCATCCCTCAAGCAACTCTCCACTCAGTTCTGCTTAGTTCCTCCTAAGGACTGATGGAACAGGCATTGCCCTAAACATTACTGTCTGCTTCAGGGCCTGGAGGCAGCTCCAAGAAGATGAGGACCTAAGGTAAGGGCTCAGAGCCAGCGGCCAGGTTAGAAGCTGCCCAAAGAATATCAGCTTTACTCCCCAAACACATAGACAAGGCTATGACAATCATGCCTGAAGCAGGACAGAGATTAGGAAACTCAGCAACTACAGAAATATCTACCCACTCTTCTCTCCTGCCAAAGAAGAGTGAAGGATGCTTCCCAGTGAGTCTGTGTGCTCCTTAACCTTCCTGCCTTCAAGATGCTGGATGAAGACACCCAATCCTGGCTTTCACCCACATCTAGATAACATCTCATCCAGAAATGACCTCTTCTTCCTCAAATCTCTCAGAGAATTACCAAGCACTTTAACAAGCCCACCCAGCTCCCTTTCACAATTCTACACCCTTGCCAAAGAAACCCAACTTCTTTTTATTATAAATAAAGTGTGCCCCTAGTAGTTTTTGGCTACTGACATCAATCAGTCACTGTGGGCATCTTTATTTTGTGACAGCCCGATGTTTAATTCAACTCCTTTGTGTGTGTGTTTGTGTTTGTGTATGTGTATGTGTGGTATGTGAGGGGTGTTTATGTGTATGCATACCTGTGTATTCATGTATTCATGAGTTTGTGTGTGTGTTTGTATGTGTGTGAGGGTTGTTCATGTGTGCGCACACCTGTATATTCAAGTGTATGTGTATTTGTGTGTGCACATCTGTGTGTGTTTCTATAGGAGTGTGTGCACACCTGTGTGTATACGCATACCTATGTAAGCACTTCTGTGCATGTGTGTGTTCCTATATGTTTGTGTGGGTGCACATATATGTGTGTGTGTACGTGTATGTTTGTGAACCTGTGTATAAGAGTGTTCATGTTATGTGTGCACCTGTGTGTTAATATATGTATGTATTCATGTGTGTGGATTTATCTCCCACTTACAAATAAATGCTTTGAGGTTTGGGGTGTGTTCACTCAGCTGAGAGTTTAGTTAGCAAGCATTGTTAACTAACCTATAGTTCCTGAACACAAGATATGATCCAACAAAATCAAGTAATCAGCCTGCAAACCCTTGTATCCAGCAAGATCTGGCCAACCCACCAGAGAACACTCTCCTGCAAGCTTTGCTGCAAAAGCTGCTGGTCACTCTCCAGGGGACTCCTCCTTAGGACCCACCAAGGCTCCTTTAGTGTGAAGTTCCCATCCAAAACAGTGCAAAAGCTTCTCTTTGTGAAAATGTTATTTCTAGCAGTGTGACATCCAAAGGAAGATCCAGGTAGATTATGTTATGGTCTATCTCTCTTTTAGACACAGGGACAAGCTCTCACGGTGACCTCCGTCCCAGCTGTCAGGGCCTGGTCTGGAGTTGCCTCTGTGTGCCCTGTGGCCTCCAAACCTCTTCTGGCTGTTATAGAAGGCATCTGTCAATAGTGAAAGGCAAGCTGCTCAGGATCCAGCCTGTCACTAACAGGAACAAGTTCCTTACCATCGACCATTCAATTGTTGTGCCTTGCCTGCCTCATCAGAAAACTGGAACAAACAAAAATGATGGAGGGTCCCTCAAAGGGCTGCTTGATTTGTTGCTTTTTAACATCTTTAGTTCTTTATATATTCTGGATATTAGTTCTCTGTCAGATTTAGGGATGGTGAAGATCCTTTTCCAATCCATAGGATGTTGTTTTGTTCTGACAACAGTGTCCTTTGTTTTACAGAAACTTCAGTTTCATATAATTTGGTATTTTTATGAGAGCTCAGCATCTTCAACAAAGCAACTGATAAGTGAATCTCTCAGGATTTAAAGAAGAAATTCTATAATTTTGGAAATTCTTTCAATCTTTCTCTCTTTTAATCTGCACACCCCACAAAAGCTTAGCCTTCTCAAAACTCCGCTTTTACCCAGCTGTTTCTTCCTTTGGTCAGGACTATGCTGTCACAGTTTTCATCTGTCCAGAGACCATGCCTCTTTCTTTTCTATAGCCAGGCATCCTGTCCCCATGAATGGTGTGAAGGATAACACACTACTGGAAGGAGCCATTTTCCACCCATTACTATCTCTACTGTGTCTTGCACACAAGAAAAAATTTACCAGGCCCTTGCTACCCACAAGGAAAACCACTAGTCATGTGGTAATATTTTAATTAATATTCTAAATAATGCAAAACTCCTTTTATTTTTTCATTTATACTGGCCATACTTCGACTGTTTGGTCATCACAGAGGTGCACTGGGTGGACAGGATGCAGAGCCCATTATCTCACAGAGGCTTAGGAACGGGGCTTCTCAAAGGATCTATGGTCCCATCTGGAAATTGGTCTGGGGTTGTCACCTCTCATTAGACTGTAAACCACAAAACTGAAAGTATTCATGGAAAAGAAAAAGAAAGAAGAAAAAAAAAAAAACTCTTCTCCAGAAGCTATGCAAAAGTAGGTTGAATCTTTTCACCAAAAAGACATAATAAATGTCTGAAAAAATATATTTAACATGATGTAAACATCCAGGACAGTACAGAAGACCCACTGGATAAGAACAATTTTATGGTTTTGTTTGTCTGTTAAAATAAATTTACTTACACAAAACCTTACATGAAGTCCTTCATATTTTTCATAATACAGTTCTCTAACTCCAAAAACAAGTATTCAAAATGACTAGGAAATTATCTTAGGGAAAAAATTCAAACACAGAAGCCCCTGGAGTCCCCATGAACAAATGTCGTGTATTCAGTACTTACTGGATCCAGCATGAAGAGATCCACTCCTTGCCCCGTAGAAAGGGCCACCAGGGTTGCACTGCCATAGAGGGCATAACCCGCAGCCACAATATTGCAGCCAGGCTGCAGGGCATCCTTCTCGGAAGGCTCATCTTCTGTGGTCTGTAGAAAACATGAAGAAATACATTGTGTGTTGTGCCTTGTAAGAGCTCTTCACCAGAGGCTGTTCCACAGAGCTTCCGAAACCAGGAAAGGGGGCCCATCCTCTGAGTGAGAATTTTCAAAAAGCCTGTAGCCCTTCCCTGCTTCACCTGATCGCAGCTGCTTTCATACATCTCAGCCAGTAAGCATATTCAAACCTTGTCCTGAAAAGAGAAACTAAGATTTTCCTCTTCCACATCTACATACTCATATGATTTGGGTATGAAGTGTCCTTAGCCCCAAAGGCTCATGTGTTAGGTAAAGGCTTGGTCCTCAGCTCATGGAACTGTTTGGGGACAGTCTGGAAACCTTACAGTGTAGGACCTGAATCCCAGCCCATCTTCAGTAGTGTGTTTGCAGTCTACATTTTCCTTATAAACATTATCAGAAGAGAGGCACAGAGGAAGAAGCTCACTGTGGTTATCTTGATGACTTTCTCTTGCCCCTTTCTGCCCTCTGTTCCTGCCCCCTGTTAGATGAAGAATCTCCTCCAGCATACACTCCCACCATGATGTTGTCTGTTCAAGTGCATGAAGCCAAGCAACCAGGGATGGAACCCTCTGAAACCAGGAGCCAGCGTAAATCCTTCCTCCCTGTCTATCAGGTCTATCAGGAATTTGGTCACTATGATGAAAAAATAACATAGCCATCTCATAATTAAACTATATATTTTGAAACATTCTTCATGTCAGTGGTTGAGGTCGCTGCACAGGGGACAAAATGGGGCTGACTGGGGCAATTCTGGGCTGCAGAAAATGCATGCATAGGAAGTGAGTTGCTGGCTCGTGAACAGCTCAGACTGAGAGCCAGAGCAAAGACTGTTCTTGTGTCTCTCTGAGACTATCTGTTCTTGCATCCTGTAAAGGGCATTATAAGATGCTCAAGCCACCCTCTTTGTAAATGCCACAGGCCATGTCCCTACCCCACTGCAATGGTCTCTACTCAGCAGCCCTAGAAGGTAGATAGTACTATTATCTCCATGTTACAAATGGAGAGTCTGGAGTAACTAAAAAGCCTACACAACATCATGTGGAACTGAAATATTTTGGTTCATAGAAACTCGGAAGCCATGAATATTTCTTCCTCAGCATTTGTTTACATGTATGCATGTGCATGAGTGGTAATGAAGTATGTGTGTGTGTGTGTGTGTGTGTGTATGTGTGTGTGTGTGTGTGTGTGTATGCATGTGTGTGTGCTTGCATGTGTGTGTGTGTGTGTGTGTGTGTGTGTACAGGCCAGAGGACAACCTTGGTTTTATCTTCAGGAACACTGTCCACCTCCCTTGAGAGACTCCTCTCAAGGGAGTTCTCATTGGCCTGGAGTTCACCAATTAGGCTACACTGATTGGCCAGCGAGCCTTAGGCATCTGCCTGTCTTCACCACACCAGCAGTAGGATTTCAAGGGCATCCCACCACACCTAACATTTTTAAGTGGGCTCATGGGGTTACACTCAGGTCTTCATGCTCACAACTAACACACTTTACTTACTGACTTTGGCCCCAGCCTCAGGATACTGACTTTATGGTTTGTTGTTCCAGATACCTTATGGTATAATCAAACATGTCTTCTTTGCAGCCCTAGCACACCTTCATTAGTGTGTTTGAAGCCTACATTTTCTTTAGAAATATTACCAGAGAAGACCTATGGTTGTTTGGACAAGCTATCAGTTCCTGTGCTTTATTTAAAATTTAAGGCAAAATCCCTGTGTCCAAGTCCATGTAAATTCAAACATGATGGTTATATGCCATGAATAATAATATACCTTTGCTTCCAACACAGTTGGCTATCAAATGTTAACGGCTGCAATGATGGAGTCGAAGAACCCATCTCAATTACCATCCTGTCATTACTGACTCAGTGAGGTAAGCTGAATTAACGCTTTCTCTGTTCTTCTACTATTCCTCAGTAAAAGGGTTACAGTGTCATCTCTGTCCACCTCCTGGGAGTGAGGTGAAGAGTAGCCAAGATGTAGTGGTTGTCAATTCAACACATTTGGAAAGAAAGAACCTTAGTTAAAGAAGTGCCTCCTTCACATTGGCTTGTAGGCGGCATTCTATGGGGTATTTTCTTGACTCATAATTGTTGGAGGAAGACCCAGCCCACTGTGCTTGGCATTATTACAGGGCAGGTGAGCTTGAGTTGTATAAGGAATATAGCAGAGCAAGCTAGGGTAGTAAGCCAATAAGCAGCATTACTATAGGCCGGGAGCCAAAGCTATCTACGGAAGCCAAAGCCAAAGCTATCTAGCGGAGACAAAGGTAGTTACTGAAGCCAAAGCCAAGTAGAGAGCAAAGGTCATTTAGTGGAGACCTAAAGCTATGTAGTGAAAGAGTTATTTAGACCCTTAATCATGGATGATAGATTGTGAGGACATCCTTTGTTAGAGCATCTGTAAGATATCTTAAGAGAACATCCTTATGGTATCTTGCAGGTACAATATTTAACCCATGAAAGCACTCTTTCTATTTCCTGCAGCAGTAGATTAACCTTCCCCGTTTCCTGCCTTCTCCCTATATAAGTTGGATAAAAATTTCTAATAAACGGAAGCCTTGATCAGATGAACAGACTTGGCTTTCATTTCTTGCATCTCTTGTTCCTTTTTCCCCCATTCCTTCCAATCTCTCCACCTTAGAAACCCCGTTGAAGCCCCGCAGGCCGGGGCAACTATATGCTCTATACTTCATTTCCTATCTCCAGGGTCCTGCCTTGAGTTCCTATTTACTTCCCTCAATGATGGACTGTAAAATGTAACATGAAATGAACCCTTTTCTCTCTAGTTGCATCTGGACAGTGTTTTGTCACAGCAATAGAAAAGCACCAGAAGTGGGGTGCAGAAAAGATCCATGTCCAATAAAACAATATGGAAATCCACATAAATATTCAAGTGGGTGCCTTTCTTCAAACTGTATCTCAAACTTTCTTCTTAGAAACAAAGCCCCTTCACTTCTTCATCTCACTGCCACTCAACACTGAAATGTTATCATATTCTCATCTTGTGTGGTTCTTGTCTTCTGTGGTTGTCTCCTGCCCCTTAGGTAGTGTGTGATTTTGAAGGAACACCAACAAGACACATGTGGAGAGTCCATTACTTGAGTACAGACAAATGGTGTCTGGACCGTGAAGCCTGGTATAGAATTTATGGTCATGCTGGATGGTCCCAGACCAAGCCTTAAGATTTCCCCTCTTGTTAAGTTTGTAGAGCAGACAGAATGGCCCCAAGGTTACATTATCCCCCAGATTCTGAACATTGTGTTACTGAGCAAAGAGAATTTCGTGTAGGGTTGTGGATTTAAAACAGGGAGATGACCCTGGATTATCCTGATAATATTAGTCCAGTCTCATCAAATGAAAACTTATGAACCCATTTAGTATTTAGTTTTCAATGGCCAGAGTCAGGAGAATGAGGCAATGGCAAGGAGGGAATGTCTCAGAGAGTCTGAGAGAAAAACCATGGAACCTTTCTGAACCTTGACAACTGAAGAAGTCACAGCCAAAGAATACAGGCAGCTTCTAGAAATTGAAAAGGACTTTTAACAAAGAGAAAAATACCTCCAACCTACTACAAAATGAACTGAATTCTACCATCGACCTACGCTTGAATTAACTGTGCTCACCCAGGAGAAAATTCTCCCCACTCCTCACCCCAGCTTCTAGATACTAGATTAGCTGGTTTATTTGACTTAAGCAAATAAAGCTGCCAAGCCACCTCTGATTTAGTAAACAAATAATCAATAGATGCTCCAAGCCTTCTCTTATTTAGTGAACAGATAATCAATAGGTGTTTTACACCTCTAAGAAGGTGATAAATTACACAGCAGCAACAGAAAACTAACAGTAAGTGTTGAGTCTCCCTAGGAAGTAGAGAATGTGTGCTTAGAGCCTACTGCAAGTTGAGTATCTCTACTGTTGTCATGCCTGCAGCCCCAGCATCCAGAGCATAAGGCAGGAATATTGCAAGTTCATGGCCAGCTAGACCCTGATTAAAAGATAAATAAATAAAATCCTCTAAGATCTGAAACTTTTAAAGTACCAATATAGGGCCATGCGTTGTGGGCTAGAGTCAAACTGCAGGTGCACTAAAACATATACTGCATAATGTTATGTGCAGAAGGTAACGAGTACAAGGTGTATAAGAAACACAGATGGGTTTTGTGTTCATCCCTAAGACAACTCATTATGTATTTGCAAATATTTCAAAATCAGAAATCACAATACTTTTGGTCCTCAGCATTTTGGGTGAAGGGATGTTCAGTATGTGCAGCGCCTCATATCTGTGTTCCATCCAGGCAATGAGAACAGGGTCCCAAGGGAGTCTTGCCATTTTACTCTCCCAGGGAATGTAGAAGGAAGGGAGTTGGAGAATCCCAGTGAAGAGCCCAAGGCAGAGGGGGAGGAAGAGGTCTTTCTGGAGTTGCTTATAGCGCTTTATCTAGTGAGTGAAGAAAAGATAGACCTTCAGGCTCAGCTTTCAGTCTAGGAACTGTATGGAAAGATACCTGCCTGTCTACTCACCTTTCTGTAGATAGCAAATATGGTTCCAATGGAGGCCAGACAGTCAATGTTTGAAGATCCATCCAGTGGGTCAAAGCAAACCACATACTTCCCCTACATCACAGAGAGACAAACACCAAGTCAGCATAGCTACCTATTGGCACAAGTGTTCTATGTCAGAGATGCATGTTACTGATGTCTGTACAAATGAGAGATTTACAGTTGGAAAAAAAAAGTGGGGAACAGCCTAGAACTCATTGGCACAGGAGACAACTTCCTGAACAGAACACCAACAGCACAGGCTCTAAGAGCAACAATCAATAAATGGGACCTCATGAAACTGAAAAGCTTCTGTAAAGCAAAAGACACTGTCATCAAAACAAAACGACAGCCTACAGATTGGGAAAGAATCTTCACCAACCCTTTATCTGACAGAGGACTCATATCCAGTATATATAAAGAACTAAAGAACCTGAAAAGCAACAAACCAAGTAATCCCATTAGAAAAATGGGGAACAGAGCTAAACAGAGAATTCTCAAAAGAGGACATTGAATGGCAGAGAAACACTTAAAGAAATGCTCAACCTCATTAGCCATTAGGGAAATGCAAATCAAAACGACCCTGAGATTTCACCTTACACCCATCAGAATGGCCAAGATGAAAAACTCAAGTGATAGCACATGCTGGAGAGGTTGTGGAGAAAAGGTTGAGTGTCTAGGTTATGGATATAACCTAGAACTTCTGCTCGGATGTGGCCCGTGGTAGCTCAGTAACCAAGTAGTTTTCCAAAGCAAGGGGAACAAGGACTATTTCTAACAGGATCTCAAGGTCAGGCTCCTTGACTCCCCCCCCCACCCAGGGGAGGAGCAGTCCTGTTAGGTCACAGAAGAGGACTTTGCAGCCAGCCCTGAAGATACCCGTGAAAACAGGGTCAAATGAAAGGGGAGGAGGTCCTTCCCTATCAGTGGACTTGGAAAGGGGCAGGGAGGAGACCAGGGAGGGAGTTGGGGAGGGGGAGGGAATGAGGGAGCAGGATACAGCTGGGACAGAGTTAACAAAATGTAACTAAAAAGAAAAATAAAATTAAAAAAAAAAAACAAAACAAAAACAAATGAGAGATTTAGACTCACGGTCCTTCTTTTTTTTTTTTTTTTTTTTCCTTCCATTTTTGCACCCCCAAAGCCATTGCATATGAACATACCTCAACAGGTACATGTTATGACCTGTTATGTGCTGGAAAATGTATTAGGAATCACTTGTTGCAAGGCTCAGGTTGTGGGACCAATATTCAAACCCAGAAACACAATACACAGGCAGACATGCACATAAGGTATGGGCAAGTGCAGGCTGGATAACTAAGCAGGTGAGTGGACAGAAAGCAAGCAAAGCTAACATCTGATAATACAAATGGCTTGGATTAAGAAAAGCAGGCACAGAGAGAATTGGGCGGAAGAATGCTAGGCAGGCAGATAGTTCAGTTTCCTAGCAGAGGGCATGGGTTTTCGTCAGAGAGGTATAAAGGGCTTTACTTTATCTTTTCAGTCTTTCTGCCAATTACAAAGAAATAGCCCCCATCCCCAATTCCCAATGTGTGTGACAAGGACCAGTAGCTCAGCATACAGCATGATGCTTGGTTTTCATTGTTGTTCTTCTTTTTTATTTGTTTGTTTTTGTTTTTATTTTTGCTTCTCTCTTGCTATGATAAAACACTCTGGTCAAAACCAGCTTTGATGGAAAAGATTTTATTTTAACGTTCACTTCCAAGATCACAGTCCATTCCCAAAGCAGGAACTGAAGAAGAGGCTTGAAGTCCTGCCCCTTACTGGTTTGCAGTCCTCGTGGCTTGCTCAGCCTGCTTTCTCATACACTCTAGGATCACTTTCCCAGACATGGCACATACCGCTGTAGGTTGGACCTCTCACATCATTCACACATTAAGAAAATGCCCACACAACCTTTGGGCAGAGTGCAGGGAATCTTAGGAAAGAAGTGGGAAATAGTAAGATCTGGAGAGGACAGGAACTCCATAAGGAGGGCAACAGAACCAAAAATCTGAGCACAGGGGTCTTTCCTGAGACTGCTATTCCAACCAAGCACTATGCATGGAGATAACCTAAGACCCCTGCACAGATGTAGCCCATGACAGTTCAGTATCCAAGTGGGTTCCATTGTAATAGGAACAGGGACTGTCTCTGACATGAACTGATTGGCCTGCTCTTTAATTTCCTCCCCCTGAGGGGGAAGCAGCATTACCAGGCCACAGAAGAAGACAATGCAGCCACTCCTGATGAGATCCAATTGACTAGGATCAGAAAGAAGGAAAAGAAGTCCTCCCCTATCAGTGGACTTGGGGAGGGGCATGCATGCAGAGAGTGGAGGAAGGGAGGGATTGGGATGGGAGGAAGGAGGGAACCACAGGGGGGATACAAAGTGAGTAAAGTGTAATTAATAAAGAAAAATAAAAAAATAAAAAAAAATAAAATGCCCACAGACCTGCTTTCAGGCCAGTCTGATGGAGGTAGTTACTTAGTTGTGACTCCCACTTCCCAGGAGACTCTAGTTTGGGTCAAGAGAAATTAACCAGGACAATATTGTGACTGAACATTGACTGCATTTTGGGCCACTAGCAAACTTCAGTCTTTAATAAATAGTCGTGAATTTGGGGAATGCAAACCCTCTCATGCACTAGGAAACTCTGCCATGGGCACAGGATTATGTTCTTTGAATTAGTCTATTTGTTAGGCTAATCTATTTGGGAAAATCCACCCCCTCCAAGAAACTGAAGCCCTCTTCTGGACACGTGTAGTGAAAGCCATAGATAAGAAATAGTGAGGAACTGAATGAGACAGTGCATTGTACAGCTCTTGTCAAAAAGAAGACTTGGCCAAGTAGACCCTCCTTTTCTCTGGTCTCACAAGTCCAAGACCAAAAATGATGCCACGGCCTGTTTAGTGATGCAATGGGTGATATCTACCCCAAAGGACATAAAGCCCACATAAGATTTCCAACTAAAGAGCTGAGAAACCCTTTATTTCAAAAACAAAAACAAAACACCCACAAACATCTCAAAGTAGAAAACAAAACAAAACAACAAAAATCCCAGAAAAAGACTAAGCAAGATAACCATTCTCTCGGCCCAGTAGCACCACCATCTACTGATGATGTGGAGCACCGCTGCCCGCCCTGGACGCACCCTTCTCTCCTTGGCTGTGATTATGGCCTCTTTATTCTCTTCAGAGACTAGGACACAGGTGCTGTAGGAGGACTGAAGCATGTTGATGACCAGGGAATTGGATAGCACGTCCAGTTTCTTTACCTCATCTCCTGTCACGTTCACGCTTCCCGCAATCCCATACCTAAGAAGACAAGGTGGATTAAGTCTCTGAAGAAGCCTTAACTACAGGAAAAAAAAAAAGTTCAGAGCCCAAACCAACAGTACACTTATCCTTCTTCCATGCCTCTGCCATCTCCAAATTATAACTGTCTAGGGGGTATGATCTGACTCAAAGCAGTGGCCCTCAACATTCCTTCCTTACACTTTGAGGACACTGTCATATTTCCATGGCCTTCCAAGGAGATTGACCCAGATTCAGCATCACTAAAATGCAGATTCCTGCTTGGCATTGGCAGCTAGAGAAGATGGGAGACCCCCTAATGTCAGAAGCATTGTGATATCCAAGGACAACAAAGAAAAAAGATCCATAGCTTTTCTGTGTCGGAATGTCAGGCTTCAGCTTCAGACATCTCTACAGGAGCCTGTGCTTCAGTTCCTGCCTTGAGTTCCTGCTCTGACTTCCCTTCATGACAGACTGCATAGCATATGATGAAGTAAACACTTCCCTCCTCCAATTGCTTTTGATCATGGTGTTTATCACAGCAACAGAGGATCTAAGCCATACCCAGAGCTAGGTTCTTACATGAGTGTCAGGCATGGTGGCATCTCAGAGCCTCCTCCTAAGATCAGCCTCAGGGTGTCCACTTGCAGTGGGACTCAAGTCCTGCCAAGGTTGCTCCAACTCCCCTAGCATAGACTGGCCCCCAGGTAGCCGTTTCTCTCCTTGCCTCTGCTCCTGCCATCCCCAAAGTGTGACGCCCGCTGCTCACCTTTTAAGTACCCCAAGCCTTCCATGTTCCTTCTCTACAGTACCACACCCTGTGGTGCCCTCATGGTGGTGCACCGACTGCTTGTGCAAGGCTTCCTTTTGCACCAGCTGCTCACTGAGGACCAGAGCCACATCTTACAATCTGCAACCCATAGTCGCCGCACAATAAATGTTTGCTGTGCTATGGGAGAAAAAAAGCCATTTACCCTCTTCTCTCTGAAAAAATCCTTGGGTAATGTGAACAGGAGGCTCAAGCTGAGAGCAACTGATGGACCCAAACCCATGGCAAAGCATTCCTTCTCCTCCTGAAATGAAAGCCTCCCCTCCCACTTCACCCCCATCCATAATTTGATGTATGGTATGATGAGCTTTGGAAAACAATCCTAGCAGCATGACCTCAATGGCTCTTTACCCTTGGTTCAAAGCAGCAGCATGACAGCAAACAACAATGAGGACAATAAAATTGGGTTGTTTTGCATATGTAGTATTGAGTACTGAGGCAGTTGCTGCTGGGTCATGAAGAGCTAGGCAGAGGTATCTAGCCTGCAGCCTACAAGCCCCGTGCATCCCAGGATAGCTATGAATGCAGGCCAAAATATCTGAAAACTACAGTGTCCTGTCACAATGCCAAAAGGCCAGACATAGCTGCATGGAACAATGTCAGGACACCTGCAGTCTCTGTCTCACTTGCCTTGGTTGCTCTCTGTGTGAAGGGTAGGATTTTTCCTCTGTGAAGAGCACATCAGGGACCTAGGACCCAATCTGATACCATTTCCAAGGTTAGGTGTGCCTCCAAGTGGGCAACCACTTAGGCCAGCCTTTAAATTTCTCCTGGTATGGTCTTGGACCCACAGTAGCTAACAGTGGGGCATTTCTTGAGTATTTATCACAGGGCCTGGCTATCAGAACTGTCATCACAATAACTTACTAACACCTTACAGCAACCCTTTGAGTTAAAGCCATCAGTACCTCTCCTATTTACAAACATGGAGGTCTGAGCAAGAATAAACCATTGTCCACAGCCACAAGGTCAGAAAAAAAGCCAGTTAAATTTAACTATCTAGCCCTAAACTCCTTGGTCAGACGCTGAACCACTGGGAAGCGCATTGCAGCAGATATATAAGAGGCCTGCCAAGACAATGGGTGTGGAGCCAAGAGGCCTTTGCAGAGGAGGGTAAAAGTGTGGGCGAAAACTGAGTGGTCACAGGAAACCGGCCCTAATTATAGCAGCACCACAACACAGGAGAGCAAAGATGCTATCTAATGTTCCCTGGGTGATTGTCACACATGCAGTCACCTCACATTCCAGAAGTGTGTTCTTAAAGGCAGCACTTGACTGTTCCTGACAAATGAAGTAATAAATGCAGTTAAGGGAATCCACAGGCAGGATAAATAGATAAGCACCTTTAACTTGGATTCCACTGCTAGTTCTCAAACACTTACACAATAAGCTCTGCCATGGCTGTATGGTTGCATTTATGACATTAATGCTGCTGCAGTCAGGGATCAAAGGCACCACATTGTTAAGCATAAGCTGGCTCTTTGATCATCTCCCCCTGACCGGGGTGGGGGTGGGCCACAGAGGAAGACTATGAAAGACAGTTCTGATGAGACCTGATAGGCTAGGGTCAGATGGAAGGGGAGGAGGACCTCCCCTATTAGTAGACTGGAGGGGGGCATGGGAGAAGATGAGGGAGGGAGGGACGGAGGGAGAGAGGGAGAGAGGGAAGGATTGGGAGAGGATGAGGGTGGGGTCTACAGCTGGGATACAAAGTGAATAAACTGTAATAAATAAAAAAATTATTAAAATTTTTAAAGAATAAGCAATTTAAATAGGTGGACTTTGTTGGCTCTTCTTTGGGGGTTTTCCCCACCCCACCCTTAAAAACATGTATATCTCTTCAACTTCTGAAATGGCCTTCACTGGAAATACTACAATCAAGGTGGAATTCCACATGAGGTAATTTCTTTTCATCATGGCTTAAAACCGGGGTTCTGGCTGTGGTCACCAGCAACTCCAGCGTGAATGTGGCCTCATTCTGCAAAAGAGAACCAAGCGAAAGTGCTCTGCCCCACCTGCCCCAGCCCAGCGGGCACAGGAACACTTGTACAAGGAAAAGGGCAATAAAGCACATTTAAAAGTTCCGGGAAGAATCTGCCTGTGTAAACATAAGTAATGAGAATTCAATATTGGTTTTGAGGCAACAGGCTACTTCTGTGTTGCCATGACAATCGGTGATAAAGGGTAATCCCTCTTTTCCTCTACGGCTGTGGCTAAGCTTTTTTCCCCTTTCCTGGCACAACATGCCAAAGGCTGCTATCTCAAAGCAGACACGAAGAATTTAAATGCAGCATTCATGGGGTACAAAAACAAATTAATTTGGACCCAGTTTGTAAAACAAGCACCTGTGGCTCCCACACCCCACACCCACACCAGGACTGGGCCTGGGCCCTAGGCAACTGTGCCTGCGCATGCTCTCCAGGACTCACAGGTTGGCCAGGCCGGCCTTGCGCACAGCGGAGGAGATGGCTTTGATAGCAGTCAGCATGGAGTTGAGCAGCTGTGTGAGCTCCCCAGTTCCTTTGGCCTGTCGCCCCTTTTCCATAACATAGCGAGTCAATGTGAGCATGTCTGTCTCAAAAGGGCTTCTGTCTGTCATTGTGGCGGGTGAGACCTCAAAGCCTCCTTTCTTCCTTGCAGGGATCCTTGCCCTCTCTGGGCAGCAGTTTCACAGCCTGCACACTAAAGAAATACCTGCACTGACTGTGCCAGCGCACAAAGGGAAAGGGCCCCAGCCCACATGACTCAGATAGCTGGGCAAGCCCTCAAGGAAACTTCCCTGATGGTGGCAGTTGCTGTAAATAGAACGACACCGCAGAAAAGGGCTGGCCTCATTCTCTACTTAAGCTCCAAGTTTTATTTTTATATTTTATTTTTTAAGATCCCGAGAAGCCACACTTGGCCATGAGTGAGAGGAGAAAAGACCAGCTAATAAAAATGACCCACAAAATCCTTTTATTAGACACAAGAAAGTTCTCTGCAGTAGCTCCTACTGAGCCTCATTCTGCATGGTACTACTCTCAGATGGCAGACTGCAGGCACCTTATCTGGGGCGTCGGTCATAGAGCTAACTGATGACAATCCCAGAACAACTGTGGCAGTTCTTTCAGGCTTATTCCCGATGTGTGTGGGACTGGAGGAGTGTCCCTGGGAGGGACCCAAATCTGGAAGTGTAATATTACATTCCTAGCAAAGTGTCAAACCCCAGGGTTGATTTATCAGTTTCTCTGGATTCTTTTCTTTTCTTTTCTTTTAAATTTCTCTATTTGAATAAGAACAACAGGGCTGAAGAGATGCCTATGTTGTTAAAGGCACTGGCTGCTCTCACAGAGGAGTTTGGTCCCAGCACCCAGTTTGGTGGCTCACAACCATCTGTAACTCCAGTTCTAGAATACCCAATGCCCTATTCTGACCTCCAAGGGCACCAAGCATGTAAGTAGTGTACATTCATACATGCAGGCAGAACAATCATACACACAAAATAATCTAATAAAAAACCACCACAAGGAGACCAACAAAGCTAAAGGATCTGAGCCCAGAGGGTCCTGCAGAGACTGATGCACCAATGAAGGACCATGCATGGAGAGGACCTAGACCCCCTGCTCAGGTGTGGCCAATTAGCAGCTCAGTCTCCATGTGGATCTCCGAGGGAGGAGAGCAGGGGCTGCCTCTATCATGAACTCAGTTGACTGTTCTTTCATCACTGGTGATGCAGCCTTGCCAAGCCAAGGAGAAAGAGGATCCAAGCAGTCCTGATGAAACTTAACAAGCTATGGGCAGATGGAGGTTAGGACACCTCCCCCTTTCAGTGGACTAAGGGAAAGAGGTAGGGAAAAGGGGAGGAAGAGTGGGACTGGGGAGAGGGAGCTTCAGTCAGGATATATAATGAATAATTTGTGAAGAAAAAAAATATTTAATTTTTTTAAAACCTTTTTTTGTAAAGTGTTCTAGAGTTAACTGCACTTAGAGCTAGTGATGTTCCAATTCAGTGATAACATCACTTTCTCTGACTACAGACAGGCCAGGCTCTGGGTCCCAAGATGGCTACTGCTATGTGGATAATTTGGGAGCATTAATAAACTCTTAAAGCCTTGGTTTCTTCATAAATTCATATAACTACTGGTGGGGTGGTTGTAAGGATTAAAAATCCATAGATGGGCCTGGCATCAAGGTCAGTGTCTTAGAAACTTGTACTCTTCCAGCTCTTCAGTGTGCCTAGAATTGTAAGTGTACATAGAAATGATTTCAAATATCCCCACCAATTTGGAGAG
Source organism: Psammomys obesus (assembly GCF_907164565.1). Taxonomy (NCBI): domain Eukaryota; kingdom Metazoa; phylum Chordata; class Mammalia; order Rodentia; family Muridae; genus Psammomys; species Psammomys obesus. The sequence continues at coordinate 7,744,357 of NW_026596440.1, read as the reverse complement.
CTGAATCAGGAGTCTGCCAAGTCTAGCCAACATATCAAGACTGTATATCAAATAAATCAATCAGCAAAATTTCTTTAGCTACAAGTCATAGAAAACTCAGAGAAGCTGGTCACAGTGGTGCACACCTGTAATCCCAGCACTTGAGGAGGCAGAGGCAGAATTTGAGGCCAGCCTGGTCTGCAAAGCAAATCCAGGACAGCCAAGGTTACACAGAGAAACCCTGTCTAAAAAAAAAAAAAAAGAAAGAAAGAAAGAAAGAAAAAGAAAAACACAAAAACCCTCAGAGCAATTTGTACATGCATTTGTTTTGGTTTTTCTCTTAGACCATGGTTTTACCATGGCTGTAACATCCATTCAGGTAATCAAAGGTTTGAGAGCCCCCATTCATAGGCTGGAGGGATTAATTGGTGAAGTGCTTGCCACACAAGCCAGGGATCTGAGTTTAGATTCCCCAGTACCCACGTTAAAAACAAGACATACTGGAGTCCATCTGTGATTTCAGCTCTGGGGAAGAGACAGAAGTGGCAGCCTTGCTGGCCAGCCAGTCAAGTCAAAGCAGTAAGATTTGGGTTCTTGTGTTCAGTGAGAGACCCTGTGTAAAAAACAAAAATGCTAAATGTTAAGTTCTGGCCTATGCACAAAGCTGCATTTAAAGGGTAGACGTTCAAGTTGCCAAAGTGGCCTGAGATGGCAGCTGCTGACCTTTTCTGCAAATGCCAAAGTTCTTTGGGGAAGCACAACAGAGTGGAGATTGATAGAGTGGCCACAGTGACAGTCCAGAGGATGGGTGACAGCTGCCCCTCACAGGTATTTCAGGACTGCTGACACATTAGTGACAGGGCTACTGGTGACCTAGTTGTGTCCCATGAGAGATACTGACAAGCCCGAGTGCATCAGGACAAATGGACCCTAGATCCACCCGGAAACCCAGACCTAGAAATGTTCTGGAATGTTGTCTGAGGACCCTTCCTGTTGGCAAAGGTGCTTTATCTAATCCTGTCATGTGATGCCAGCACAATTTCATCACATAAAGTCCAGCACCCCTGCATGTAGCGCCTTTGGGGGTACCTGCTAATCTATGAGTCAGGTGGCACTCACCTACAGTCAAAGGAAGCTTCAAGGATGTCTGGGAAGATGAGGTGTATGACAGCTTCTCCACATCCATGCCATGTCCCACAACAGGTGACATGACACATTGTTTTAACATGCCCCTTTTCTTCTTCCAGTTCACAGCTACCTCCACTCTCCCACCACTATGTGTGGAGTCACAGGGACCCTTCTTCACTTCAACACTTCACGGAAACTAAAAGTGGCATTCCTATGAAGAGACACCCTCTCAACAGGATGGCTGTGTGGAGGAGGAGTGCTCCGACTATCACACAGGGGCTGTGTGATGCTTAGTGGGAAGACACTTCCTAGGCCCTGCCATACTATGTCACTACACAGGTTCCTTAAAAAATGGGATGTGCAGCTGCGAAGACAGCTCAGTATAAGGGCCAGTAAGGTGATCCCATGCAAGCATGAGGACCCCAGTTGCAGCCACAGCACCCATGTAAAGCCAGATGTGTTGGCTTAAGCCTGCAGCTTCGGCACTTAAGAAACGAGCAGAATTCCAGGGACTCCTTGGCTTACGGGCCAAGCTCAGCAAGCTCAAGGTTCAATGAGAAACCTTGTCTCAAAAGGTATGATAGGAGGAACATCTGAGGAAGACACCCAGCTCCAACTTCTGGTCTCCATATGTGTACATACCACTTGTAAGTGCGCTCACCCACGTGCACAAACATGTTGATACATAACACACCTAAAAATCTAGAATTTTGTTTTTACCGTTTCGGAGGCCAAAAGCCCAGAACCGAAGTGGCCTGCTCCCTCTTAGAGTTTTGAGTAGTATTCTTCCTTGCCTCCTCTGGCTTCTGGTGCAATCTTTGGCTGCCATGGCTTGTGATATCACTTTGGTCTCTGCCTCCACTGTCATATTATCATATAAGGTAGCTGATCACACTTGTCGACTACATTTGGAGTTAGCTAAACCCCAAGCATCTGCGCACATCTGCAAGGGATTTTTCTTGGTTGGATTGTAGGTGGGAGGCCTACTCTAAATCTAGATCAGCTGTGGTCAAAAGACCCACCCAGTATCTGAACCACACTTCTGGTGGCAACCAGAAGGACATGGAAGAAGGAAAGATTTTGCTGTTTGCCTGCTTGCTTTCACTCTCATTGGCAGGTTCATCAATCCTGCTGAGCCATTTCTTTGCTGGTGTTCTGGTGTTAGAACATACTTCTTAGGGATTCCAACACAAACTGGCAGCCCTCTCAGACCTCCCTGGGGTTCCAGCACCAGATGGAGACTGCTAAGGCATCCAGTCTTGTAGACAGACAGCCAATGTTGAACTACTCAGACCACAGCCTGTAAGCCCCTCCAGTAAATGTGTGTGTGTGTGTGTGTGCGCCCATTCTGTCAGTTTCGTTCCTTTGAGAACCCTGACTAATGTACATGTCCTTCTCCCATGTAACATAAAGGCACTTGCTACATTTAGGGCCCTCCCATGGGGTATAGGATGTATAGGATGAGCTCATCTCAAAATCTTCATCTTCATCACATCTGCAGTGACCATTTACCTAAATAAGGTAAAGGATCACATTGGCTGATCCCAGAGATTGGAATGTGAACATGTCTTTGAAAGGATACCATGAAAACCAACTACAGGCATCTTGAAATGGTTCCCAAACCTGAGGCTGAAGATCAGGCTGCAGTTACTCCAAGAGCTTTGAGAATCTCCATCCTGCCTGACCTGTTCCATCCAATGTCCAGTGCTATATGCTATGAGTAACCAGCCCTTGCTGGCAGAGCCAGTGCAGGAATGGCTTCCAGTCACATGGGAAGAATGTCCTCTTGCATACACAGTGGATGCACCTTATGCTGGTTTGCTATGAGATTTAAGTTGGAAAGTTAATTTAATTTAATCAAATTAAATTAAATTAATTTAGTTAATTTAAGTTTTCATAGCTATGAAAACTCAAAAAGCAGCCCAAGATGGAGGGGTGGAAAATGGAGCTTCTTGATAATTTCTACTTCCACTGATACTGAAAAAGTTGGCAGAGAGGCCTGGCAGCCTGCTGTGTAAGGGGAGGTTTCAAAGGGTCTTTGCAAAGGAGATGCTGTGTTTGAAAATAGAAGGGTCGCCTGCTTCAGGGCAGACTTAGTTTGGTAGAAACTAAGTCTCCGTGCATTTTTAGTGGTAGTGTGTGTTCAAGGAAGTCATCCAAAAACCCCCAAGGATGAATCTAAGACTGATCAGAGGAGAACTGCTATTTGCTGTTATTGCTCTGGATCCTGTCCCTGGCTCAGGGCTACATACAGAGAAGAACCTGGATGTACTCAGAGAATACAAATAAGAGTTCTTGAAAACATTCCACTAACTAAACCTACATCTCAATAATCAAAAGACAATGGACAGGACACACAGACAAAACAGAAAGGGAATATTGTTGCTTCACTTGGTTTCGTCAAAGCGTTGGGGTATAAGTTTCCCGACATTGCACCCCTTTAGTGCTCTAAGAAGGCTGAAAAACAAATGGAGGATGAGGAGATGACTCAGTCAGTCAAGCGCTTGCCTTGGAAGCAGGGAACCTGAGCTCAAGCCCCAGAATCCATTATTAAAACATGAAATAAAAAATTAAAAAGTAGATGGCACCCAAGAAACAACATCTAAAGTTGTTTTTTTCATTCTCCACATGTGCACATATGTGAGGGCCCATGCACATCACACACACACACACACACACACACACACACACACACACACACAGGAAAGGTAATTTTTGAGTAAGGGTTTTTCCTGAGAGGGCCAACCATAACTGAAATCAGAGACATGCTAAGATTTCAGTCTGGTCAGCAAACAAAAGCAAAATCCAAGGCTTGGGACTGAACCAAGTTTCCTGTTGAAAGAACAAGAAACCAGGGAAGTGTTCCATTCAAAAGTGAAAAAAAGAACATTTTAAACACACACACACACACACACACACACACACACACACACACGAAGCTCACAAGGATTCAGGGTTCCTAACACCTGCAATAACTTACCATGATCTTGAACTTCTGACCCAGAAAAGGGTGAACTGTTTCCAGAATAAACTGTGTGCCAAACTGGTATACTTCTTACTACATTCTCTGCATAGGACAAGCTGTGGCAGGTCCTCTTAGGGATACCCCCTGACTCAAAATGTACCCACTGGGCACACGGTCTGTTTCCTTAAATTTAGTTCTTAAATATCAACTAAGGAGTATGCATGACCTGGACCTAGGCCCTCTGCACACATGTAGCCGATGGGCAGCTTGGTCTCCATATACAGTACCTGTTGAGTGGAGGAGGCACTGTTTCTAATGGACTCTATTGCCTGCTTTTGGATCACTTCCCCCTGGTAGGGATGCCTTGCCTGGCCTCATGGGATGAGGATATGCTCAGTCCTGATGTGACTTGATGTACTGGAGAAGGTTGATATGAGGGGAGGAGGGCCTCACCTTTTCTGGGGGAAAGGGAGAAAGAAAGGGGGCAGATGGGAGGAGAGGATCGAGGAGTAGGAGTCACCCTCGGGATGTAAAGTAAATACATTGAAATAAAAAAAGAAAAATTGTTATGGTCAATCATTTTCATAATGACAACTAGACCTTCCCTAGAGCTGATATGGCTTTGTTATTTGATGCCATTTTTATATAAAAAAGCACTATTAACTAGTAACATAAACTGTCATTGTGCCTTGGATTGTTATAGATGCCTGCAGGAGGCTGAGGAGCCAGATGCTGGCTAACAGAGCTGAACGGGACCGCACATATGAGAAGTGGCATGAACTCATTTATGGCCTGAGAAGTGACCAGGATGCTGGAGTTCATTTCACAGCCCTACCTGCCACTCACTGGCTGGAGACCTTCAGCAGCTTTCATCAACCCTTAGTTCCCCATTTCATCATGGATAAGATAGACCCAACATTCCATACAGCATTCTAATCATGCTGCTATATGGAGAGGGAATGAGTTGTCTAATGCTGTAGTGATACAAAGCACTGAAAAAAAGTTGTGTAAAGGAAGATGGCATTTATTTCTCCTTCACCTACTTAACAGATGTAGTACCTGTTGTAGTGGTGTTGCAACAGGTGGATAAAGCAGTCTTGAGCATTGCAAAGCATCGAACTGTGAAACTATCCACACTGTTAGGTTTGCTGTCTAGAAACAGAGTAGTGTCACGTGATGATCCAGATGAAAGGCTCTACTTTGGGCCACAGGTGAGGCCGGCCTTCATTTGCCTTCGTGCTCCTTGTAGATCTCCAGGAGCTCTTGCACATCATCAGGAGACCCCATGATGACTGGTGCCCTCTGGTGGATGTCAGTGGGAATAATGTCTAATATGGCTTCCTTCCCTGTGGTGGCAACTCCGCCTGCCTTCTCCATGATAAAAGCCATGGGATTACACTCATACAGCAGCCTCAGCTGGAAAAAAAACAAAACAAAACAAAACAAAAAAAACAGAGACCAAGGTCTTCAGCCAGAAGGTGTTTACCATTGGGGGATAGGGAGTTTGTTCTATTGTAAAGCTCTGCAGAGCTACTGAGAGTTTCCATGGTAACTCATCCTCTCTCCCTCCTCCCTCCCTTTTCCCTTTCTCCCCCTCCCTCTCCTCTTTCCTTCTGAATTAGGAACATTCCCTTGTGTCTCAGAATGCATCTGAGACAAAAATCATTAGCTATTTGGTTGAATAAAACCATTCATGGAACCAGAGCTAGCCAGGCACCTGACACAAACATGAGGCAGACCACCTGGTTTCGGGACAGAATGACATTTTGGCAGCACTAACAGGTCCCAACCCTTTACAGCCGGAGACCGGACTTAATGAGTGATTCCATGTGTGCTGGACCGGCTCAGTCTGTTCTAAAAGCATTTTGAAAAATCCAGGGTGGTGTCTGGCTGCAGACATCTGGAAGGCAGACTGGCTACTCCAAACAGTGTGCTATTATCTAAAGCCCTGTACATTCCTCTGGAAAAGCTCCTAAGGCTTCAGAGCTGGGGGAGGGGTTCTGCCGTATACCCTGGTGCTTGCATTTGAATATTAATTTTTTATTGCATACATTTTCGTGCAGTTGCCTGTGGAGCAGACTGACTGTGCTAATGTTTCCTAACTCTGTTTCCATCTGGGAATCAGGGCCAGACTTGAAAACCTGAAAAAGGGGGTGGCACCTCCATATTTCTATCAAAGAAAAAGAAAGTGAGTCACTTGAAGAAAGTATGATAAAGCAAGCTGGCTGTATTCTTCTGTACTGAAACAGCAAGACAGGTATGCTAAGAAGAAAGAAAAATTCTTTCTGGGAAGCAGACACCACGAGCCATGAACAGACCCATCAGTCTCAACCCCTGACATTCTAAGGGCTCCTTCTAGTTCTTCTTTCATATAAACAAGAGGTACTGGAGGTGTAGGTCAGTTGCTAAGAGTGCTTGTCTGGCATACACAAAGCCATGAATTTGATCCTTATTACTGTGTAAAACCTAGCATGATGGTTCACACCACCCAGCCTTTGAGAGGTGGAGGGAGGAGGATCAGGAGTTCAAAGGCACCCTTGGTGACATAGAAAGTGCAAAACTCTCCTGGGCCATGTGAAACTATCACACACACACAAAGGTGGGGAAGAGGACAGAATATCTAAAAAGGAAGTGTTTTGTCACCTTGCATGAAGAAGCAAAGAATCTCCCCTAGCCAGCACTAGAAGTCACACCAGCCTTGTGACTTGCTAGAAACTGGGCCATAACATAGCCAGCAGTCAGTAGACAAATCCACCTGGAAGCTCTAGATTTCCCCACAGCCTTGTCCCTCGTCAGATATCACTTTCCAAGTAACAAATGCCAACCTCATTAGCTACATCTATTTTACACATTTTGGGAGCCATCAAAGCAGAACTCTCTCAGCAATGCATATTTTATTTGCTCTCTTGCTAATGAGACAGGACTATTTCATTTCCCTCTATGAATGGAACTATTCTGTCTAAGCCCAAACCGGTGCCCCATGGAAACTCTGAGCACTTTTAGTCTCCTGCTGGAGCTCCATTAATTCTCTTATGCCATAGCTTTAGAAGGGCCCTCATGGGACGTTTTCACATTTAGTTGATACAGTCTGAGCCTTGCCTCAAATCAAGAGACTTTTCCACTGACTTTTAGCAACCACAGGAGAGTTCATCAGCTCTGTGACCCTTTTTAATGACGTCAAGTCCTGCAGGCTGGAAATAAAGCCCACTGCTTCTTACCTACTTCCTTGGGGGTATTACATACCTTTCCACTGGGGCTTTTTTTGTTAGCAGGGTATATAAAGATCCCTCCATATACCAGAGTGCGGTGAACATCAGCCACCATGGACCCCACATACCGGGCACCATAGGGAGCTGAATTATCCTACAACGTTAAGAACAGCAAAAAATTAGGGTTGTGGAAGATAAAAGGTGTTCCCTTGATGTCCCAGATACTTATTCTGTTCCACAGTCATTTACCAAGTATCTTATAAAATGCTCGCTTAGAGCTAAGCTAAGACATGAAAGGAAAATCCCATTCCAGAGAAGGAAAGCTTTGGAGACATGGCCTTCTGTATATCTCCCAGCAGGTCACATTCTGGCAATAGCCCCAAGGAGAGTGTGGTTGGTTCCAGCTGTGGGGTTGGCACAGGCAATATGAAATTTTAACCTGGAGATAGACAAGAATTTTGTCAAGCTAAAGAACGGGGCAGGTACAGTTATCTGCTCTGTGGAAGAAGAGCGTGAACAAGCAAGGGCCTAACAGCATAGAGGTAGTGCTGTTGCCACAGGGCCTGCTGGCACGCATGTGTGCAGGGGTTGTGCTTGGGAAAGGAGAGAAAACCATGCTACAGAGAAATCCTGAGGCCTGCTCTGAGGAGCCTGGATGCCATGTGGGATTCATCCTCAGAAAAGAACAGCAATGATAAGGCAAAATCAGGCACCTCTATGGAGCCTCTGGCCAATGAGCTAGTTATCATCTTCATATTCACCAACTAGTAACCTCTGCAGTGAGATACTAAAGTGACACTGTCCAGTGTGTGTGTGTGTGTATGTGTGTGTGGTGTGCATGCAGGTATGTATGCATGTTTGCATGTGCATGGGTTTGTGGGAATGTGTATACATGTGGAAGCCAAAGGTTGATGTCTGGTGTCTTCCTCCATCACTCTCCACCTTAGAGACTGAGACAGGGTTTTCACATAACCCCAGGTGGACTTCGTTTACTGCTTGCTCAGGAGATCCCATCTCTGCCTCCCACACTGATATTACAGCAGGCCTCCTGTAAGCTGATCCTGGCAGACCAATCTCTTGTCCCCAAACTTGCACCAAGCAGTTTACCCACTGAGCCATCTCCCCTGCCTGACACTGACCATCTTGATACAACAGACAGAAACCCATCAAGGCATAGACCTGAAAGGACAGATCTCAAGTAGTAGGTGCTTGAATGACAGGAGGCCCAGAAAGAGGACTGTTTTGTTGTTGTAAAGGAGATAATAAGTAAAGCTATTTGACTTTATTGCCCAGATATTGTTATGCTGGGAGATAAAAACTGAATAACATTGATTTTGATGTCTCTGTGAAAGCACCCCACCCCTAGCCCCTAGGCTCAATGGTTCACCTCTCTCTCCTTTCATCTCCAGGATAATTCACATCAGTGGATTTTTCTCATAAAGCAAGAGTGAGTCCCAGATGAAGTCTAGGCCCTTCTCAATGATAAGTGTCCCTTTTTCTCTCAAGAACACTCTGCCCAAAGCTAACACCATAGCAGTCCCACCCCCTACTCACTCACTGGAGGAAACTTTTTCCTCTGGATATACTCAGTGATGGCAGGGTCAAAGTCCTTGGCATAGCCCTCATTAATGCTGTAGATGTTACCTTTCTTCTTAATCTTCACATCTCTGTTCACCAGGATGAATTCTCCAATGGCCTTTGAAATAAGGAAGAAAGGTATACAGGTGATCAGAAAGCTCCCTGAGGCATGAGCAAAGCATGCCTGCGACCACACCTTATCTGTGTGCACGCTCACTACAAAGGTCCAGTGGCAATAAGAATGGTAGGAGTAAGAGAGTCCAATGTCAACAGAGTGATATAGAGTTAAAGTGTGCAAAACAAAACAAGAAATAAAACTTACAAGGCCAGATATGGGAGAGCACAATTGTAATCCAATACTATAGAGGTTGAGGCAGGAGAGTTGGGACCTTAAGTCAACCGGGGCCTCTGCCTCCAATATCATAGACGGTAGATGGACTCATGAGACCCCACCCTTCATGAAAGACCACTGTCAGTTAATGTTCCTAGGAAGAAGGCCATTTTTTCATTGTCATAGTCATTGGTGGGTTGCTCATGCCTCCATAAACAGTCCCTGCCCATGCCTATTTAAACTCAGTCCCAGACACACACACACACACACGGAAATATGCAAGTAATAGAGGACTGGCTAGGAAGAAACGTTTCAATGGAAGAGAGTAAAGAGAAAGAACTTAGATGATGAAACTAACCAAAATCCATTATATACATGTGTGAAGTTGTCAAAAATGAAAAAAAAAAAACATTAAGACACAGGGATAAAGTGTGTAAAATAGAACACCAAGAGAATGCTAACAATAATTAAATAAATGTGAGAATAAGACTCCTTCCTGAAGATACAGAGGGATGGTGAGGATATGCAGGGAAGGGAAGGAGAAGGAATTGCCCAAAGCCCCATGATGCATCACTGGGAGTGAGTTTCTCTTTTTCACTTTAGTGCTTTTTGGTTTCTATTTCTAAAAACTGGGGCCATAAACTTATAGGAATGTTTTTGTATAGTCAGGAAGACAAAATAAGTATCTCCACCTGAAACATCTGGAAAAGAGTATCTCACAGCAGGCAGCTCTCACAGCAGGCAGCTAGAGCTGCCTGCAGAGCTCAGGCAGCCATGCTCACTAGGCAGCCGTCTTGGTACCCAGTCTGAGCACCCAGTATCTCCCACATATGGAGACAGGAGCTATAAATGTTCATTAAAAGCTGAATCCCTCCCAGAGACTCATACTCCAACCAAGCACCATGCATGGAAATAACCTAGAACCCCTGCACAGATACAGCCCATGGCAGTTTAGTATCCAAGTGGGTTCCATAGTAATGGGAACAGGGACTGCCTCTGACATGAACTGATTGGCCTACTCTTTGATCACCTCCCCCTGAGGGGAGAGCAGCCTTACCAGGCCACAGAAGATGACAGTGCAGCCACTCCTGATGAGATCTGATAGACTAAGATCAGAAGGAAGGAGAGGAGGACCTCCCCTATCAGTGGACTTCGGGAAGGGCATGCGTGAAGAAGGGGAAGGGAGGGTGGGATCAGGAGGGGAGGAGGGAAGGCCTTATGAGGGGCTACAAAGTGAATAAAATGCAATTAATTAAAAAAATAGAAAAATCCCATCATGAGGGCTGTAAAAAAAGAAAAAAGAAAAGAAAAAGAAAAAGAAAAAGCTGAAGCCTACCCACTTGTAGCTATCAGCTTGTCTCAGCCATCAGCTTGTCCTTCAAGGGAGATACAAGGAAGTGTCCTCTCCCAGGGGTAACCTTGCCTCCATCAGGCCAAAGGGAGTAAGCAAAAGAGTTCAAATTAAATGGAGCCCTGGCAGTCAGCAAGGGAGCATTCCAGCTGCTGAGCTGATCCAGAAACATCTGGATCTGGAGAGGGAGGAGGGAAAGAGGTTCCCCAGTACCCAGAAACCCACCCTTCCCAAGCCTGAAATCTGCCTGCAGTCAAGAGACTGAATTTTTTTCCTATATGTCTGTCAACTCAGAAGTAACAGAGAGGGCACTAACTAGGAGCTCATCCAGGGAACTGGACAATCTGAACAGATGGCATGTGGGCAAAAATCACTGTTTTCAGAAGCTGTACCCTTCTCTCAGATTAAACTTTGCTCTCAACCTGCCCTATTTTCTCCTGGGCCTCATGCAGAGATTTCTGCCTGCGCTGTCACCCTCCCCTCCTGTCTTTGTTTATTAACTAAGTACCCATGCTCCCAGAGAGGGGAAAGTGCAGTTTTGTTAAGCATGCACAGGTCAAAGGTGGAGGACATGTTCTGACTTACAGCAGTTTGCCACATCCCCCAAGAGATCTCCCAAGAGAGAACTGACCTCTCACAGAAGATACTATTGTGTGTTTTGTACCTTGTGTGTATGTTTTTTTTTATTGTTGTTGTCATTTATTTTGTTTTGTTTTTAAAGAAAAATGAAAAAGGAGGGAAAAAAACATCCATGGACAGATAATTCAGCACTTGCTCGTCTTCCAGAGGACTTGGGATCAGTTCTCAGCACCCATGTTGGATGGCGCGCGCGCACGTGCACACACACACACACACACACACACACACACACACACACAGCATGTACAAGCTTAAAGCTGCCAGTTAATGTCTCACCGGATCCAGCATGAAGCAGTTGACACCACTCTCTATGGCAAGGACCAACATGGTGGCACTGCCATAGAGTGCATAGCCAGCTGCCACCAGGTCCCGGCCTGGCTGCAGAGCATATGCCTCAGAAGGGTCACTGGAAGTTTTCTAAAGCAAAAGAGAAAACAAAACATGTTTTCATTTTGTTCTGCAGTCCTTTTTTTCCTGTTCAGCAGGGTATTCCTCTAATGCAGTGGTTCTCAACCTTCCCAATGCCGTCCGTGATCTTTTAACACAGTTCCTCATGCTGTGGTGACCCCCAACTATAAAATTATTTTTGCTGCTATTCATAACCATAATTTTGGTGCTATTATGATTCATATATAAATATCTGATAGGAGACCCATAAGGGGTCAGAACCCACAGGTTGAGAACCACTGTTCTAATGCCAGTACCTGGCCTCCTGGGGATTGCTTTCTTCCACACAACAGTAGCTTTCCTGAAAGACCCTCAGCTTCCTGCATCAGGTTCTTTCTTTCCAATCAACATGCCCTTAACATCTTCCTAATTTGATATTCCCTCATGTGTCTATTATCACTTCCAAAAAGCAATGCACTTTCTCGACAGCTCCACTAATGTAACCTGATTATAGGCACCAGTGTCTTTCACCTGCCTTTTCCATCTTTATTTAATCAAATTAGCACAGGGCTACAGGGCCGAGCGTCTCATGGGGAAATCAATTCTGTGAGCTTCTGTCAACTAAAACACACTCACTGAACAGTGCAGTCAGTTATTCCCACATTAAAGAAATTCTCAGAGATACAGTTTGCGGCATCTCTCTGAAGTCATTAGGGGACAGGCTAGATGCTGCTGAGATTTTCCCCCATAACCCAGAGTAAGAGGACATTGTAAAGCTGGTTTCACAGAACCTAAGAGGGGATGGAGGATACCAGAGGCTGGGGTTGTTGAGAAAAAGAAAAAAAAAATTGTTTTGTTTTGTTTTGTTTTGTTAGTTTGTTTCTGTAAGGCCTTTTCCTTACAAGAGCAAGTAACCATTCCTTTTAAAGTTCCATTTGTAGTTATAGGAACCAGATAATCTTTTCAGATGCTGCCAGTTACCAGACTAGAGAGAGGTGAATCTCTTATGTGAGATTTGTTTGGTTCTGTTTCCAGTATTGATTAAAAAGAACTTCTTTAAAAGCTTTTGGGTTAAAGAAGAAAACAGTGAGGCAGGTTGGGCTGGTTTGGGAAAGGTATGACTCTATCTGCTTTGTCATCTTTTAAAATCTCAGCTTCTTTGTAAAAGTGAGATGTGGTTGAAAGGGTGAAATGGCCTCTCTTTCTACCAGCATTTCACTACTTATTTCATATCTTAGCGGGTTTGCAGGCCTTTTTTGCACAGTAGATGCAGGGCCATGACACCTTACAATGAGTCTCTTCAAGCCTCACAGCTTTACACTCCACATTACTTTCTGGTCAAAACCACGGACCTTGTACACTCTGCTTTACCTTTTTGTATATGCCAAAAATTGTTCCAATGGAAACAAGGCAATCGATGTTGGATGAGCCATCAAGGGGATCAAAACAGACAATATATTTGCCCTAGGCAAAGAAAACAAAATGTAAACAAGATGAGTGGGCACTGAATGAAATCTAAAGGAAAGGCGAGAAATACAGTCTTATTTATTTACACTCTATTGGGAGGTATGAGAAATGGATGAATAGACAGACAAGTAAATCACTAGGCAGAGAAAATACCATTTAGAATAGACATAGAGAAGTAGTAGAAAACAGGTAATTAAATCATTACTTTTCTACATCACTGAAATAACCGAATCATATTTGGTTTCAGAGTGTCCTGGCGGCCAAAGAAAAAAAGAGAAACAAAATTAATCATTTGTTTCTTTTTATCTTGAAGGCAAAGAAATAATGCCCCAGAGGATGGGAAGACATTCCTATCACTTAGATCTGTAAGATGTTTGTCACCCACCCTTGGTAGAGGCCACTCAAAATTGTGCACAATTTTGTTGTACACAAATTTCTCAACAATATCCCTGATACCACTCTTAAAAGAAATGGTCCTCTGTGTGGTAGGAGCAAAGCTCTCTATCTTCAGAGCACATTGAACAAGTTTTTCCAAGCTCTGTCAGTGACGCTATGATGAGAATGTACAAGGCCACACTTTTAACATTTGCACCATTAAGTTCAACAAATTGGAGAAGTTTTTCAGAGGAGCCATTCTACCAACTCATTACTGGAAATTTTCCATCTTCAATTTGGCTTCTTTAGATATGGAGCAGGTGTTTAATGTTCTCCCCACATTCAGGGGACTCCCTGACTGTCTGTTCTCAACAGTTCATCTCCATGGATGCAGGAAACTGCAGACTGAAAAATGAGACAGCAGCCACTGTGAGAGTGTGTCACAGCAGGGGTGGGGCATGCTGGAGAACTGGCCAATGCTGCAGAGAAGATCCTGTGGCATGTAGTGGTGTCTTAGAAGGGCTATAGAACAGGTCACTCTGGGCTGGCCTCCTACCCCTTACTAAAGTCAACATAACCAGAATCTTTAATCTGATTTTCTTCCCCAGTTCTACTCTTCTATGCTCCAAATTCACCTTGATCAGGGAAAGTGAGTATAACTGCTTCTAGTCTCAGATTTGTTTTACTAGTTGCCATTGTCTTACAGGAGCCAAATAAACTCTGTCTGGTAACATGCCATGCTCCAAATTCCCGGGCCTCCCTGCAGGGCTAAACTTTTCTGCAGCAGTTTGTCATTGAGCCCTCCAGCATGCTGGTGTGGTGCTGGATGCTGGTGACCACACCTGTTCTCTGCCCTCACAAAGTAATCAGACCTTCAGAGAACCCAGGGATGGAAAGTGGAGGCAGGTGCTTGGCAGTGGGTCTAACATGAAGGCTGGAGACTAGTCATAAAGAAGAGCCAACGAGCAAAAGGCAGGCTTTGACACACCTAAACACAGCAGCAACCACTTAGGAATGGAGACACAGCCTGGAGAGATGGGAAGAGCAGGATCCACGGAGCCTCTGGAACCAAGTTCAGAGGAGAGATTTGGCATGGTAGGAAGGCAGAAAAAGAAGGTAATCCCTAAGAATCTAGCTTGGAAATCTAGCCAAGAAAGAAAATGGCTACATGCTAGCCTTTAGCAGTGTAAAGAGAGACCTACCCTCTTCTCAGGCTCTACTATGATGGCATTGGTGTCTTCTTCAGACACAAGAACACAGGTAGAATAGGACGACTTCAGCATATTGATAACCAGGTCATTGGACAGGATATCGAGCTTCTTTACTTGATCTCCAGTCACATTGGTTGAGCCAGCAATGCCATAGCTAGAGGGAAGAAAGCCACAGAAAATAACCGAAGGCTACCTGAACATCACCACCACAAATGGACCTGGAAGGAAGGAAAGCAGACATGCCAGGTATGCCTAATTCCAGAAAGACAAAGCAGGAAGGGTGGCCTTGCCTGGAGGGGCTGTCAGAGGGGAGCAGGGACACTGATCGTAAGACTCAGTTCCAGTCCTGAGCGCACATATGCTGCTGGTCAGATTCATGTTTCCCATTTTTTTTCCATTATATCATCCCTACTAAGCCTTTTTAAACAATCTTCCTCACTCTGCCATGAAATGCACATATTAACAACATTAACAGAGCACTGCCCTGTTTCCACAGTATGTGTTTAGTACTATGTCTGTGCTTTATACAGAACGAGATATGATTTTTATGTTATTCTGTGCACAAACCAAAGTTTGTCCCCACATGTGGAAGTTTAATGCATCAGTTGAAAACAAACAAGAATGCCTGAGTTGGAGTGAGCCGGTGTAGGAGGTAACCCAGAGAACACCGGGGCTTCGTAACAAAAATAATCCTGAAAAAAAAAAAAAAAAGGACCAGTAACTGGCCTCACACTTCATATTTACAGAGGCGAAGATCAGATGCCAATGCCAGTGGACTTCACACAGATGGGCAGAGTGGTTGGCAGTGAGCTGTCCCCTCTAACTCCCAACTTCTCTTAATGATCTTCAGTCTCTGGGTAGAGTCAGTCCCCCAGCGTGGAAGGACTGAGAAGCTTCAGTTCTTTCTTTGTGTGCTACCTGCAAGTCAATCATTGCAGAATTCCAGAACCCTAAGAACTTCATCCAAAATGCAGCCTGGCTTGTTTGAATTGATGGGGGTGGGAGGCAAGGTGTGGACCATACAGGCTGGAGATACAGGAAGGAGGCACAGAACACAGAGTGGATGTGAGGGTTCAGCCACAGAGTTGGAAGTGTAGGGGCACAGTGGTACCTTGAGATTTCTATTGTGTTTCCTAGAAACTGGTTGTCATTGCTTCCATGTCTGATTGCTTCACCTGTTGTGTTTTTGTTTTTGTTTTCTCTTTTAGACAAGGTCTTGTGTAGGCCAAGTGGCCTTGAACTCTCCATATAATAGAACATAGTCTTGAACTTCTGATCCTCCTGCTTCTATCTCCACACCCAAACTATAAAAAATCCAGGGCTTTGTACATGATACACAAGCATTCACCCAACTGTGCTACTGCCCCAGCCCCTTGCTTCAACTGTTTCAAACATATCCTCTTCCCCCAAACCTAAATTGCTTCTGTATGGCTGGGCAAAGCACAGGCCACTCTAGAAATGACCAACAAAATGCCTGGTTGGTCCATTTGTCATCGTTGTCTCTCCCTTCTAGACTGGAAAACAGTGTCTAGCCCCTCCAGCTGTTCTTGTCTGCCTTGCCACTCCTGCTTTGCTAAGCCCAAGCAGCCCATATACTGGCAGCCTGTCTCTGGCTTTGGGCCTCTTCCTACACTATCTTTCTGAACTCAACTGTGACGCTCACATTGGTGGAAGAGAGTGTTTAGACGCATGCTGGGAATTACCACCCCCAGCACTTAGTCTTTGTTGGCCCCACAGTGACAGTTTTTCTCCCTCTAGCTTGAGGTTGCCACCATCATAGCCACTGTTGATTCAGATGGGAAACAGTACCTTCAAGCAGAAGCAGGAAAGATGCCAACCATAGGCCCCTGTGCAAACCTCAGCTCTGTGAGTCCCTCTCTTCTTGCGTGTGCACAAGGAATGGCATCACCCATATGAGGCTGCCATGAGAACGCACACACACATGCGCACACACTCACACACACACACATACACACACGAGAGAGAGAGAAGAGAGAGAGAGAGAGAGAGAGAAAAGAGGTGGTGCTCCTCACAGCCCTTGGTACCTCAGGGATACAGGTTAATGAGAACAGTTCTGGGGAACCTGAGAAGTGGGGGCAGAGAGCCCCAGGCAAAGTATTGGGGTATTCCAGACAGGCACCATTGTTTGTCACAACCATGTGAAGAACCTGAAGCAGTACTGAGCTCCCAATGACAGAGATGGAAGGTTATAAACACAGTGCCATTTTTGACAAGAACCCTTTTGTCTATCTCATTCATGGATGACACCCATGACTAGAGTCCCTGGAAGAGGAAGAAATCACAGGTGAGACAAAAGAAGCCAATGTGAAGCGGAGGGGGCGGCTTGCCACCTCTTACTGGGCCCCAACCCTTAAAGGTCTCAGCACTTCTCAACACAACCAGCATCTGGGACTAGGCTCCTGGCACGGCTCATGCTCCCTTGAAGCTTACTCCACAGCAAGGGGAGTTTGTAGGAAGGATGGACCTCCTTCCCATGGGCCTTAGTCCTACCTGTTTACCCCAGTTCCTTTTATTTAAAAGTCTAAGCCTTCCTAAAACCTACAGATAATTTCATGGGGACCTACTATGCTAGGGCAACATTGCTGAACAAGGCAGACCAGGCCCCAGGCCTTGGGGAGCTTAATATTGCAGTGAGGAGAGCCAAACAAGAAAATGGCTATTTCCAAATGAGTGCAATTGTCAGAGAGGGACTGATGTCCAGTAGCAGAGTGGATAATTAATCTACAGGGTCAGGAAAGCACTCAATGCCAGTCTTCAAACTGCATGAAACTTAGAGTGGTTGGTTTCTTCATTGTTTGGGAGGGGGTTGTTATTATTGTTTGTTTTTGTTTTTGTTTTTGTTTTAAGAATGAGAAGATACCCAAAATCCCTAAAGAAGCCTGAACAGGTCAGCAATGACTGCGAAGCAAAGGTACATAGCAGCTGCAAGGGGATAATCTGGTTTTCTGCTTCTCCAGAAGAAAAGAGCTATGTGCTATGTAAACATCTGTAAAACTTTTGAGTTCTTTTTCCCATGATCCAGGATCCAGGAAGTACTTGGTTCATGAGATGCAGTAAGGATGCATTCAGCTGATTTTCCTGAGCTTTCAGCCTCAACGTTTGACCAAATGTAAATAACAGACCTGGCATCATACATCTTGCCCTGGGCTATGAAATGTTACAGTGTTGACAGTAGAATGGCATGATAGGTCAAGCTCATAGTCTACACTGGCTCCAAGATTTTAAGAGGGCTTTACCCTGGGGTCACAGAGAAGTCAGCATTTAGGAAGCCAAGGGTCATGGAGGCTTGCTGCCTGCCTGTAATGAGAGTCTTGCAGTCCAAACAACACTCCACAGGACTGAGCAGTGTGGAGCGTGTGGCTTTGCACTTCAGGTCAAGGTAGCAGAGAGCAGGAGAGCACTTAGCTGGCTTTCTTTTCAGTCCACTCAGGCCCTGGCCCACAGGATAGAGCCAACTATATCCCACCCCAGGTAACCCACACACTCTGAAATGTGCCTCACCAGTAACCTACAATTCTAGATCCAGTTGGGCTGAAAATGAAAATTAGCCATCACACACATGGAGTGCATATTCTCTACACAATTCCAGATCTACCCACTTTCATCCTATTCTCTAGAAACCACCCACCTTTGCAGGCTGCTGGCCATTCTTCCTCAAAACCTGAAAGGATGGAGTGGCAGGGTTCTCCACTCCATATCCCGTGGAAAGTGGTGAAGCCTGCCAGTGGAAGCAACAACACGCATGGCTCATGAGCCTCTGTTGGACCCACTGAACCAGGACTTGGAGAAGGGATTGGCTGTGTTCTCTTAACCAAAGCTTCAGGCCGACTTCAGGAGGACTCACAAGGGGAGCTTCCACAGCAGCATTTGTGAGCGGTGGCGGGGCAGGGGGGGAATTGCCGTTGGAGGAATGAAGCCCCTCACACACCACCTGGCTCGCTTTTGGTTCTCTGGGACCAGAACAAGGTCCCAGAAATGGAGTTTTCCTGACCACGGAAACTTTGCCTGGGGCCAGCTGGACCCTGCCTAAATGAGAAACACATGAGCACAGAGACCTCAGCAAGGCACATGTGTCTAGGGTCAGCCCCTTCTGCGGCCCCCAGTGGAACTGAAGTCAGTAGCAGTTGCTTCTATGGGACCTAGGCTCTGCTGCCTGGGAAGCTTGTCCTAATGGGTGTTACTTCAAGAAAGAAAGGCAACATCTCAAGCTGCACCCCAGCTCTCTTTTGTTGGATCTCAAAGGAGAACTGTAAACATGGTAGGTATGAAAGAGGAAATGGTTTGAGGGCCCCCTTGGGGAGCAGTGGGCAAAAAGCAGAAAAGAGGGGTGCCTGTCCAGGCCTGAGCACCACTGGCCACTAATGTGGGCAGTAGAACTTGAATGCCCAACCCAGCTACAGCCAACCTGCCTGCAAACCAGGACCCAGAACCCTGAGCCAGGGGTGCTCAGGGGTGCTCATTATAGTGCTCTCAGACCTGTGTGGATTATAGCTGGCATTTAGACAAGGCCTGGGGATGTGCTCAGATGTAGAGAGCTTTAGCACGCAGAAGCCTCTGAGTTCAAGAACCAGAACATTTGCACACATCTCAGTCAGAGTTAAGACTCCCAAAACTAGAAAATGACCAATATGACACAATGACTTATCTATTTCGAAATCTCTGTGTTGTGTCTTGATTGGCTGGGCCAGCCTGAGAATCACTCTCTCTACCCAGGCCTCTTCCCGGGAACGCAGCAGTCTCCTTTGTTTCTGGTGAGGCCTGATGCTAGAGCTGGAGTTCAGGGGCACAAGGAAACTTGCTGAGGGTACTTGCTAAAGGAACTGACCTTACACAGAAGGGGCACACATGAGAATGTACAGTGCTTGCTCCTAAACAAAAGAGTGTTTCCTTCAACTCAGATCCTTAACTGCAGGAGAAAAACCAATGTGCAGCAAGTGCTCAATAAACACATTTTGAATGGATGAATTCAGAAAGGGATACAGGGTTCCAAGAACTCTAAACTCGGGGGTATAAGTAATGCTTCCCTTCCTAACTCTGCCATCTGACCCTCATCCACTACAAAGCTACTGTATATGAGCATACCCCGCAATCAAAGTGTGCCTCCTGGGCAGGGGAGATGGATCAGTGAGCACACATTCACACACAGACACAGACACAATAAATAAGATGGTAAAAAGAGTACCTCTCACACAAACTTGTGCAGGTAAGGACAGTGGCTTTTTCCTCCCACCAGATTGTCAGAAGAACACAGCAAGTGACAGCCAAAGCCACCAGCTGGAACTCTAAACAACCAAGATTTCAAATCCCGGCTCCACTACATGCTTAGGAGCCCTGTGCTAGCCACTTGACACCTCTGGCCTCTTGTTCTACAACTATAACATGGGAATTCAGACAATCAGCTTCATGGCGAATAGGGAGAGCAGACATTGAGTTGATAAGCTCTAAGTAATGCCCATGGATAGACAGACATTTCAAAAGTATTACCATTCTGCCCCACCCCTAATTTTGTCAACATTAGCACATCCATGCTAAAAGGCAAGATGGGTCCTTAGAAAGAAGTCAGCAGCAGGAAAACCTGGGTTCAGAGTGTCTATGTTCCTCCTACCAAGTATGTGATCCCTGTCCATTAGTCCACATTCCCTGGCTAAGCTCATCCTTACAAACAGTCAGAAATAGGGAGTGTGACAGTACTGGTCTACAGATATGTCCCTTGGCATGTCTGACTCCCTTAAATGGAAGCCAAGGTTGTTGTAAACAGATCCCCAGAGCATTCACTAAGCAGGTGTTTGTTGCCATTTCTAAGACGTTAAACACAGGACTGTCAGCACAAGTAAATGGCACAAAGAAAAAAATAGTTCCTTTGAGGTACTGTGACTTCACTTCCATTCTGTTTAAATTAGCTGGCCTTCAGCTCAGGAAGTTAGAGTGAGGAAAGTGTGTAGTCAAGAGTTGGGCCCTTGACCTTCTGTTGTTAGACTTCCTGAAACACAACGTGCTCCTTCTGGAATCTACAGACTAAAACTAGCACTGAGAATTGCTTTGTGTATCTCATCTTTTACTTTTATTGTCAAACTCAAAATTTTACTGAAAATCTTAAAGATATAAAAACTACTTTAATTAATAAAAACATAATTCCTTAGAGTGTCAGTTAATTTTCTCAATATGTTTAAATCTTTGGAAATTTGGATTAAGTATTAAGTACTTTATGAAAAGTTTCCATGTGGTTTATAGCATGCCAGGAGCTGCTCCTTGGGTATGAAACCTCTGGCATTTTATAGGCAGACTTAAGATGTTCACAGAAGAAGGAAAGCCTTGAACCACTTTGATTTTTAATTTTTTCTTTACTTTTTGAGGTTCTCTTGCATGTATACAACAAAATATGGCTATATTTATGCCCATCAGCTCTTCGACAGTCCCCACACACTCCTTTTGACTTCATGTCTTTTTTAATTATTATCCTCTAGTCTAGTTGTTAGTGCTGTGCCCACATGGCCATGAGTGTGGGGCATCCACTAGGTCAGGGGAATTCTACAGTCCTACATTCTCCAAATATAACAAGTCTCTCTTCTCTAACAGATATCCATGGCCAAAAACTCCTCTGTAAGGGGCAGGGGAAGAGATCTGTGCTGGAATTTTGATGGATCCTGTGTGGGTCTTGTGGAGGGAACCACAGCAGCTGTGGGTTCATTGTTTCGATAGCTAAGTCATGTCCAGGAGATAGCTCTACACAGCACCCCTCCCCATCTTCTGGCTTTTACCCCAAGCCTGGGTGGTAGGAGAATACAGATGCTCTGAGCACCAGTCTCTTCCTCTCAGCAGTTTGCCCAGTTATGTATCTCTCCACCAACTGCTGCCAAAAGAAGCTTCTTTGACCATGGCTAAGAGAAGCCCAGGTGGAATTGGGGGAGTGTGTCTTATGTAGCCTAGGCTTGCTCAAGATCCCAGAGTGACCTTGAACTTCTGATCCTCAGGACTGGAACCAGGACTGCCACAGGATGGAGAAGCCCTGTATGACATCCTTGACTTTCTGATAGGCAGGCTGTTTCCCTCCTTCCAGAATCCACACCAGAGCCATGAATGGCAGCATCTTTGGCAGTATGCAAGAGGCCCACTCTGGTTTCCAGAACACCCCACCATGTACAAAGGAAGGAAGATTATAGTTTGAGCCTTATCACTAAAGTCCTAGGTAACCTCACCTCCACCCTGCTAGTGATTGATCCAGTGTCAAATCACCAACCATTTACTCATTCAGAAAAATCCAACGGTTACTTCAGGAACACATGGAAGAGGTGCCAACCAAGCTCTTCCAGGGATACAAACCTAACCCTGGCTTTTGCTCACACAGGTTGGAGATGGACAGATGTCAGGGTATAGGGCCAGCTCTGACTCTGCCCTGGAATGAGATTTGCAGTGCACTCATGTCATATAATGCAGATAAACCAAGAAACAACATGGGAATCTGATATTGTTCTCAGCAGTTTTGTGCAATAATTTCTGCAAATGTGAAGAAAAGCATAAGCACACATTAGCTGACCCACCATTCCAAACTTCAAACTGAATTTCTTTATTGTTTTCTTGTATCAAACGATGGAGAAGATTTCATCTATAAAAAAGAAATGTTTCAATAAATAAATAAATAGAATGTTTCTGGGGAACTAGAGAGAGAGCTCAGTTGGTTACATGAGCAAAGTTTCTGAAGTCAGTCCCTAAAACCCATGTTTTAAAAAGCAGATCATGTTAGGACACAATTGTAATCTCAATACAGGGGAGGCAGAGACAGGCAGATCCCAGGGGCTCACTGGGAAGCTTGCCTAGCCTAACCAGTAAGTGAACCCTGTCTCAACAAACAAGGCAGACAGACAGCCTCTGAGAAACAACAGCAAAGGTTTGGCCCTACCCCCACACATACATGCACCTTTTCTAGATGTTATAGCCTAGACTGTATTTCAGCTGATATGCATGTGGGTGGCTGCAAAACAAAATGAAAGCAAAGCACAAAGAAAACAGTTTGTAAAAGAAATAAAAGTCTCCAGGAAAGCAAAGATGGCATTTGTATGTGATTAGTAAGCCCCTCCATCTTTATCCAACTCTCTAAGGTTGAAGAACAGCAGTCCCAATCTTAGAAGAGAGGAAACTGAGGCTCTCAAAGGTGTTTCTTCACCCATCCACCCATACCACCACCTAATTTAAATGACAGCCCCAGGAATTTAAGCCAAGCTTTTTCTCTCTGAAATGGGCTCGTAGGTTCGACATGCCCCTGCTTTTCAAAACCCCACACCTGATGTTCTCTTCCTCTTCCTCTCTGCCTCAATGCAAATGTGCCAATTTCAGTGGCCTAGATGCTCCCAGACTATAACTCTGTGTTTCTACAACAGCCTAAGCCAAAGCTTCCAAAATGTCACACACACACACTCACCCACCCACCCACCCCACACCCGCCCCAAACTATTCTTCAGCTTCAATCCTACTTCTCATTGGAATTCCATTTGGAGTTTTGTGTTGCTTTGGCTTTTGGCAGCATGATCCTACTTTCATCTGTTAGAACAAGCTCTTTGAGAATACCCCTCATTGCCTTTAGAATCCAATCTACACTTCACATTTACCAGGGCCTTCCCCTGTCCTTTCTGCTACTATAGCCCTGCTTACTCCATCTTTCCCACCCATTTTCCATGCCTTCTATTCCAATCCCACACTTCTAGCCTTCCCTACCCCAGAACCTGATCTGGGCTATATGAGATGATGCCTCAAGATAGCATATCCTATCATAACCTATCATATTATATCATTAGGAACAATAAAAATGGCTACAGTAGCAGTAGCAGCATAGAGGCTGACTGAGACAGAGGACAAGCAAGAGCCATAATTACATCTCTGCTGATTCCTTGTGAGACATCAGGATGAAACCAATTTTGGTGGGGTTCTTGCAGATTTGCAACCATCTCATCCCTCTGGGTGAATGCTCTTCCAGGGCCAAGAGCCTTAATAAGCTCTTTACATGTACACTGGCTCGTCTTCATCAAACACATCAAAGCCCAAAGGAGCATAATTTAAAGGGCTGTCTGGAGATCATATCTGGCTGCTAGTGGTATGACTGCATGTACTATGTGAATAGTCATCACATGCTTCCTGTCCCAGAAGAATCCAACTTCTTTCCCTCAATTATGCACATAGCCAGCATCAACATCTATTCTACTACTGTAATGACCATAGTAAGAACTTAAATGCAGAACGGTTCCATCACTCATGAGGTATCTGCTCAGGGAAACACCATGCCACAGGTTAAAAGAAGGCAGTAGATGTCACTGGTCAGAGACTGTTCATTATAGAACTGGAGAAGAACATACATTTAGTCCCATTTTATTTGCTAGTTACATAGGAATATATAAATGTATGTTCATATGGACATTTACACAAGCATAAAAAGTGTCTGAGAAAATAACCAAGAAAAATTAGCAGTGGGTACTCCAGGGATTTTGCATTAATGTAGGGCAGGGGTCTCCTTTTCCTTCCTATCTTTTGAATGTCTTGGTGTTTATCAATGGGTGCAGCTCCTTAATGAATCTGTGATAACATTTTTAAAACTGGTGCCCGACCATCTAGTCTATTATACACATTCTCTTCTGAATTAGCACCTTCCACTTAATCCTACTTCCATTATCTGAGGTTAGTTAAGAAGGTAGACATCTCAAGGCAGATTTGGGGTTTCTAAGTCCCTCTAGGGCTGTGACAAGTACAGGTGCATTTTAAAATAATGACAACTTTTAAAAGAAATGCCAATTGCTTTCTCTCACAAAGCCTCCAGGTCCTCAGAGAGTTAAATCGGTAAGCTGTACATTTAATTTTAAGTGAGACCTTACCTTGTTTGTTTGTTTGTTTGTTTGTTTTTGGCTGAAAGTTTCCTTAGCATCAACTGTGAAGGAGTCGCTGCCTCTAACATACCTTTTCCTATTACTCTAGCAAGGCCTGGCACTACTTGGCATCCGAAAGCAAATGCTGCATTCTTAAGAATCATGTCTACCAAGCCACACAGTAGGATCAGAGTTTCCAGAAACAAATGCATCACAACAGATAAATAAACCAGGCCACATTGTTGGAAGAGCACTTAAAACTGCATATCAAAGGATTATATGTTCAAATTAGCTACAAGCCTCGCATATCATTTCCACATTGTTCCTAAGTATGAGAAATATTAAGAAAGCTGTGTGAGACCAGTTAGATAGCAAACATGTGCTCAGACCAGAAAAAAGTAAAAAAAAAAAAAAAAAAAAAAAAAAAAGGGGGGGGGGGTGTAGTTTACAAAAACAAGGTGCTCTGAGACTCCATATTCCTTCATTTTCTCCAACCTACAGTACAAACTGAAGATCAGAGCATTAAAATCACATACCAGGCTAGGTTTGGTGGTGTCTGTATCTCTATGAGTTCAAGGTTAGCCTGGTCTACACATAGTGAGTTCCAAGACAGTGAGACCCCATCTCAAAAACCAAATAATAAATATCATCACCATCATCATCTGCCACAAGAGAACTTATTGGAAAGGCAGGGTCTCAGACTCTTTATTGTCCCCAAAGAAGGGTCTGCCTAACAAGACCCCCAGATGGTTCCGGGGAAGGAGATATATTCCATGGCTCTATTAAAAGCAGTCTACAACTTCTGCCCTGTTTTGAGCCCTTCACCAATTGGGCAAGATCTGCTTGCGGCATTAATGCAAATAGGTTTTGATTCTCACATGGTGAGTCTGCAGCTAGCCCCAGAAAGTACCTGGCCACGGTACTGTGTGCCCAGCCTGCTTCCCTGGAAACCTGCTTGTTCCCAGACTGAGATAGTCTAAACCAGACCTGTCTAGTTAAAGATGATACTGGATTAGAAACTGAACTTGGGACTGCAATTCCAAAGAGAATAATGGAGGTTAAAAGAGAAATGGGGAGGAAGGTGTGGGTGTTAGCACTTTCTCTCTGAGGCCCAGGTGGGCAGCTGGTTAAGTCACCAACTTTTGCCATGAAGCTGGGAGAGCGACAAGCAGAGTTCTTGAGAAGAGACCAGGGCAGTTGTGCACCTGGGAGACAGCCCGCCGAGGGGGCCAGTTCCATCACCAGGAGAAAGGGGAATGAGAGGTGTGCACCAGGGCAAGAGACTGCACTCTTAGGTGTCAGACTGAGGGCTACCAGCAGGGGTTCCAGAGAGGTAGCCCCCAAGGCACTCTAAGAGACAGGACACTGTGGCCTGAAGCCTAACTCACAGCTGTGCGATGCCCGCCTTGCGCACCGCGGACGAGATGGCTTTGACCGCGGTGCAGAGCGAGTTCAGCAGCTGGGTCATCTCGCCAGTGCCCTTAGCCTTCCTGCCTTCCTCCAGAACGAAGCGGGTCAGGGTGACGATATCCGTGTCGAAGGGCGCCTTCTCCGTCATTGCTGGGCGCAGGTGCTGGCTGCAGGTGCAGGCAGGTGGGGAACACAGGTGGTGATCACAGCAGGAGGATTGAAGGGGGCCGAGTGTCCGCAGAAGCTCAAAGAACTTGCGTACTCGGGGTGCCTCCGATCGTTTAGTCTCCGCCCCCTGTCCCAGGAAATACCTCCTTGCTCCCTTCCTCCACCCAACCGCCAGGGCCAACCCTTCTGCCCGCGAGCTAGAGATCCTCCTAGCCTCTCCCTCCCTCCATTCCATGCACTCTCCCCTAGATGCCACTTCCTCTTCTGCTGTGCAGCTTGCCTCTGGGCTACCTGAAGGACTGTCTCCTTTCGTCCCTGCGACAACCTGCCAGAACGGAAGGCGTGGTGGACTTTTCCTTCCTTAAAATGCAAAGCAAATTCAGGGAGGTTGAGTAACTAGTTCAGTGCCACACAGCTGGTCAGGGAAAGCCACCGTGGAGCCCAAGGTTTCAGTTCCTACCCACTGCTCCCCCATCACCTCCCTCCACCCTGTCAGCTGTCTCTCCTGACCCACCTCCCTGGAAGTGGATTCTCCTTCCATCCTCATCCACTCTGAATTCTTAATTGTTGCCTCCTTGAAGTTTCTAGAGTTGGAGAACTGTTGAGAACCTTAGTTTCCAACAAGTCTGTTCTGCCGAGAAAACTATTGCAGACACAAAAACTATTCTCCTGAGATCAGGCACCTCCACCGCCAGCATCCTGACCATTTCTCCTCTGTTACAAGCCCGTGCAGAGGCTGATTCATAGAACAATTACTGAGCAGGTACTTGTGCACCTGAATACCTGTTTTCTTTGAGGCCAGAGCCTGCAGAAGACAAACTCCTTGAGTGTAGAGTTTAACAGATAACAAAAAGAAACGGTGGACCAGTATACTACAGGAGCCACTTTGGCATAGTGGAACATGAAAAAAGAAAGACAAATAGAGAATACTAGGAAGAGTAAACTGAGGGGTCAGGGAAAAGCTCACTGGAAAAGCAAAAGCTGAAGGATGTGGGGGAGGAGCCAGTGAGGACAGAGCTGTGGGACTGGTTAACCAGCCAGGCTAGTGCAATGAGCCAGCACCAAGCTTATCAGAGGCCATCTCTCAAAATGAGGTGGCCAATGCCCAAGGAACAACACCCAAGGTTGACCTATGATCTCACATGTGTACCCAAACACATACACCAGGAGAGAAAAAAGGGAGAGAAGGAAGAAATCTATGACAGATCTCGTGCGTCACAGAAAGATACTTGTGGGCTCTATTCATAGTGCATAAAGAATCTTTGGAGGATTTAAACTACAAAGTGACATGATTTGCTTTATTCTAATCGATGTGGGAACAGTCCAAGAAGGTCAAGAGCTGAAGCTGGGAGACCTACCATTATTCCTTTCATCTAGCCTATTTGAGTCCTCTGTTCAATGTACAAAGATTGTTATCAAACTACTTGTCAATCTTAACTAATCTTCATCTGGTGAGAGCTTGAAGCTTCCTGCCCTGCCCTGGACCCACTGTCTCTTGGTGCCCCCTCCAACATCATGCTCTCTGGACCCAGTGTCTCTTGGTATGCCCTCTAGTACCATCTTCTTTTTCTCCAATTCTTCTTCTTCCCCCACACACCCCACTCTGTGATCCAATGACTCATTTTCCTAAGAAATTACCCTCTCATCCCTGGAGACAATATTGAACAGTCTGATGGTCACAGCAGGATGGGATGGAGGATGCTGAGTCACATTACACTAGCAATACTGAGTTCAACAAAGACTTCAGAGATCCCTGAGGCTAAGATGACCCCTCTATGGTGGCTTCAGTGAGAGGTCAAGAGACTACACACCAGGGCCACCTGTCATCCTCTGTAGGCTGCCCTGGGAGGGGTGACAGTCTCTGCCATCTACGTTCCAGCACTGTCTATCCCAGCAGTCCCAGAAGCTATGGAAGAAGATGTTGTTTCCCTTGAATAACCAGGTGGTACCTGCAGTACCCACTGTCATCACCAACAGAGAAGCCTGGCAACCTGTATCTTGTGGCTGTCCTCTGCTCTTCATACTCTCAGCTATTCTCCTCCCATGAAATAGCAGGTACAGCCACAGGCACTGCCAGACTGCTCCAGCAACTTAGCTTCTCCTTGATCCCAGCTGGAACCCTCTACATATATCAGCCTAATTTTCCAATCTCTCCCAGGCTCCAGCTACCCCACTCAGGGTTCCAAATGCACCTCTTATACTCTCTAGGACTATGAGCCTGTACCTGTTGAGTTTTCCCAACTCTCCCAAGGTGTTGAACATTAGGTTAGTACAGAGTATCATGGTTATTTTTTTTTAGTTTAGTTTACTTATTATGTGAACATGTATGCAAATATATGTGCCATGACATACACGTGGAGGTCAGCAGACAATTTTGGGAGTCAGTTCTCTCCTTCAACCTTAAAGTATCCAGGGATCAGCTCAAGTTGTCAGGCTGATGGGAGGCTTCTTTTCACACTGAGCCATCTTTTTAGGCCATGAGCACTTCACTAAAGGGCTGAAGGATTGTCTGTGGCCTTTTTCCACATGATGGCTCTGAAAGTCTGACTTAGAAGGCACAAGGAAATTTAGAAAGCAGGCATCAGAGAAATGTCACTTGCTAGGTTCACACACGCAGCCTCACAGCCTTTCATCTCAGATCCTGTAAAAACCTGAGTTTTCCCATAACACAATGCAGAAATCTGAAGTTTAAACAGGTGTCTCTGGCCAGGGGTGCAAGGATCAGTGGTAGAGTGCTCACGTAGTATACATGCATTCATGCAGCTGTAGATTCAATCCTAGCTCACTAAATGAACACATGAATAAATAGATTTCCTCTTCTGTTTAGCATCAGACAGTGGGAGAGTTGGGACTAGACCCAGAATTTGGTTTTGTTTTCTGTCACTAACACATTGCTTCTTTATCATCAATGGGAAAGGGAAACAGTGTGCAGGCCCAGGCCTGGCTCTCCTACGAACCGGACCACCTTAGGGATACAGTTCATTTCTTTGGGCCAAGTTCTGCAGTCTTTAAAATAAGGAGTTATATAATCATTGTTCATATTTCTTGAGTGCTTACAATGTCCAGCTAGGGCTCTCCCAGACTAATCCTCCCATTCTGTCCCACCCTGGCCCTGTGATTAAATGCAATCAGAATTTATTTCCCTTCCACAAATATGGAACCTGAGGCTTAGAGAAGTTCAGTAGCTTTCTCTTGCTCTCCCAGCTAAGAGGGGTAGACGTTGACACTCAGACGTGCTGACTTGAGGGCATGTGCTTTGTCTGTCTGGCCTCCAGGATCTCAGAGTCCAGATTCCTCTACCTTGGCCTTCCCCAGTGGGAGAAACCCTGGCAAGTCTCAGTAGGCCTACCCCTCCACTTCTGGAGATTACTGCTGCCTCAGACTCTGGATGTCTCCAAGACTTTTCTGTCCTCTTCTCAAGGTGTAAGTTCCAAGGAAATAAGGGCCTGTTGGGTGTCCTACAGCTCATCTCAGCTGGTTCTCAGAACAGGATGCAACTCACCCACACGGGTCTCACTAGAGGCTCTTGTGACCAGCAAACAATGGAACTTTTTATATAGTACATTTTAATTGCACAGCATAATGGGCTTCATTGTGACATTTTCATATATTCAGACACCTTTGATCAATTCACCTCCACTGTCTCCTCTAATTTCCCATGTCCCCTTCCTCTTCACTAGTAGACAATGGGACTTTTTCAAACCAGAGTTTCATACATGTAAGGACTTTTTCTGTTCTGCCCAAGTTCCATGTTTTTGTTTCTAATTAATATAACCACTGTGAAACTATTTTTTTTAATTCTTTAAAGTAAGAGAAACAAAGAACAACAACCAAAGGAAGAAGCCTGGGCATTCTGAACCACCCAGAAGCAATTTCAGGAACCTCTTCGTGCTGAAATATAGCTTGCTGTTACCTACACATTTGTGTGTGGCTCTGTGGGTTTGAGTTTTGGACAACTATCATGGTTTGCTCCCCTGTTGTGGTATAAAACACTGACCAGAAGCAGCTTGGAAATGAGAGGGTTTATTTCATCTGACAGATGAACTCATGAGACCCACATGAAAGAATCAGAGAATCTGTCTCAAAACTATGGTGGGGAGTATTGGAGACACCAGATGTTGACCCCTTATAGCCACTCATACCCTCAATCACACACACACACACACACACACACACACACACACACACACACACACCAAGAATCTCAGATAGGAACTTTCCGCTTTTTCCTTAGATGACTTTCTCCTTATGTCTAACTCCATTGCCTCTGTCCAACCCTTTCCTTCCTCTTTTGCTATCCTCTACATCTGAGGGTTTTTTGTTTCATTTATTTTTTGTGTGGATGAGTGTTTTGTCTGCATATATGTCTATGGCGCTCTCTGTCTCTCCAGCCTCTGAGCTGGAGAAACAGTCTGCTTATATTTTTGATTGTGAGCCTAGGCTTTAAAAGCTGAGCCAATTCTGTATGTAAAGTTATTTCAATCATACTTTCATATGAAAAACTTTCTGTATGTTTATATAAAAGACTCCTTTCATTTATGTTATGATATTTTTTTTCTAGATAAATTTTATTGATTTCCCAAAAATATATCAATGGTTATTTCAAACATCAATGTTCCAACTATAATGCAATCAATAGCATACAACAGTAAGAATATTAAAGTTCATATTTCTTTGAAGTATTTACAAATCTTTTTTTATTGTCTTCGTAGATTGCAAACTTTTTAATTTTTTTTTTATTTTTCTTATTAGTTACATTTTGTTAACTCTGTATCCCGGCTGTATCCCGCTCCCTCATTCCCTCCCAATTCCACCCTCCCTCCCTCATCTCCTCTCTGCCCCTTCCAAGTCCACGGATAGGGGAGGACCTCCTCCCCTTTCATCTGACCCTGTTTTATCAGGTATCTTCAGGACTGGCTGCAAAGTCCTCCTCTGTGGCCTAACAGTACTGCTCCTCCCTTGGGGAGTGGGGAGGTCAAAGAGCCTGTCATTGAGTTCCTGTTAGAAATAATCCTTGTTCCCCTCATTATGGGAAGCAAATTGGATACTGAGCTACCACAGGCTACATCCAAGCAGAGGTTCTAGGTTATATCCATACATGGTCCTTGGTTGAGTGTCAGTCTCAGAAAAAACCCTGTGCCCAGATATATTTGGTCCTTGTGGAGCTCCTATCCTTTTCACATCATACTAACTCCCCTTCTTTCGTATGATTCCCTGTACTCTGCCGAAGGTTTGGTTATGAGTCTTAGTATCTGTCAGGGACCACCTGAGGGAACTCGCCAACTTCAGAGACCACCTGTGGAAGCTTACCAACTTGCCTCAATTTGCCTGTTCCCTTACCTCCAGTAAACATACTGCTTGGAGATGCCCGTTCCCTTACCTGCAGTAAACATACTGCTTGGAGATGTCAGAGACCACCTGTAGAAACTCACCAACCTGCCTCAACTTGCCCGTTTCCTTACCTGCGGTAAACATACTGCTTGGCAACAGCAGAGATGTGCTCACAGAACCATGGCTTATCACAAGATGTTTCAGGCCCCTGGCCGAGAAGAATCTGTAACGTTTCACCCACCATACTTCCTCATCCTGAATCCTATTTAAAGCTGATTCTGCTTAGTAAAGTTGGTCCTTGACAAGCACCTGTTTGCTTGGACTCCTTTCTCTTTCTCGCCCATCTTTTCACAGGTTTGGATTCTCTTTTAACCCGCGAATAACCTTAGCTCCGCTGGTCGGAGCAAGTATCTGCTTTGAAACACTGCTAGGTAGAGTCTTTCAGATGCCTTCTGTGGTAGACTCCTGTCATACGTTCAATGCACATCCCATTTGTCTTTCTAAATGAGGACTGATCATCTTACCCCGTGTCAGCTTTCTTGATTATCTTATTTAAGTGTCTAGATTTCATTATGTTTATCATATCTTATAGGTCTGTATAAGCGAGTATATACCGTGTTTGTCTATATCCTTCTGGGATACTTCACTCAGAATGATATTTTCTAGATCCCACCATTTGCCTACAAATTTCATGATTTCCTCCTTTTTGATTGCTGAGTAGTATTCCATTGTGTAAAAATACCACAATTTCTGTATCCATTCCTCCGTTGACGGACATCTGGGTTGTTTCCAGGTTCTGGCTATTACAAATAAAGCTACTATAAATATGGTTGAGCAAATGTCCTTGTTATGTACTTGAGCAAATTTTGGGTATATACCTAGCAGTGGTATAGCTGGGTCTTGAGGACGCACTATTTCTAATTGTCTGAGAAAGTGCCAGATAGACTTCCAAGGTTGTTGTAACACTTTACATTTCCACCAGCAGTGGAGGAGGTTTTCCCTTTCTCCACAACCTCTCCAGCATGTGTTGTCACTTGAGTTTTTCATCTTGGCCATTCTGATATCTCAGGGTCGTTTTGATTTACATTTCCCTGATGGCTAATGAGGTTGAGCATTTCTTTAAGTGTATCTCTGCCATTCGATATTACTCTATTGAGAATTCTGTTTAGCTCTGTTTCCCATTTTTTAAGTGGATTACTTGGCTTGTTGCTTTTCAGCTTCTTTAGTTCTTTATATATACTGGATATTAACCCTCTGTCAGATAAACGGTTGGTGAAGATTCTTTCCCAAACTGTAGGTAGTCATTTTGTTTTGATGATGGTGTCCTTTGCTTTACAGAAGCTTTTCAGTTTCATGAGGTCCCATTTATTGATTGTTGCTCTTAGAGCCTGTGCTGTTGGTGTTCTGTTCAGAAAGTTGTCTCCTGTGCCAAGAGTTCTAGGCTGTTCCCCACTTTTTCTTCTAACAGATTTAGAGTATCTGATTTTATGTTGAGGACTTTGATCCACTTGGACTTTAGTTTTGTGCAGGGTAATAAATATGGATCTATTTTCATTTTTCTGCATGTAGACATCCAGTTGGACCAGCACCATTTGTTGAAGATGCTGTCTTTTTTTCCATTGAATGGTTTTGGCTTCTTTGTCAAAAATCAAGTATTCATAGGTGTGTGGGTTTATTTCTGGGTCTTCTATGCAGTTCCATTGATCCTCCTTTCTGTTTCTGTGCCAATACCATGCAGTTTTTATTACTATTGCTCTGTAGTACAGCTTGAGATCAGGGATGGAGATACCTCCAGATGATCTGTTGTTGTACAGGATTGTTTTGGAGATTCTGGGTTTTTTGTTTCTCCATATGAAGCTGGGGATCTTTTTTTCAAGGTCTGTAAAGAATTCAGTTAGTATTTTGTTTGGAATTGAGTTGAATCTGTAGATTGCTTTTGGCAGGATGGCCATTTTCACAATGTTAATCCTACCAATCCATGAGTATGGGAGATCTTTCCATCTTCTGATATCTTCTTCAATTTCTTTCTTCAGAGACTTGAAGTTTTTCTCAAACAGGTTTTTCACTTGCTTGGTTAGTGACACCCCAAGGTACTTTATGTTATTAGTGGCTATTGTGAAGGATGTTGTTTCCCTAATTTCTTTCTCAGCCCTTTTGTGTTTGGTATACAGGAGGGCTTCTGATTTTTTTGAGTTGATTTTGTATCCTGCCACTTTGCTGAAGGTGTTTATCAGCTGAAGGGGTTCTCTGGTTGACTTTTTGGGGTCGCTCATGTATACTATCATATCATTTGTGAATAGTGACACTTTGACCTCTTCCTTTCTGATTTGTATCCCCTTGATCTCCTTTAGTTGTCTTATTGCTCTGGCTAGGACTTCAAGTACTATGTTGAGATATGGAGAGAGAGTGGGCAGCCTTGTCTTGTCCCTGATTTCAGTGGGATTGATTTAAGTTTCTCTCCATTGAGTTTGATGTTGGCTATAGGCTTACTGAATATTGCCTTTACTATGTTTAAGTATGTGCCTTGTATCCCTGATCTCTCCAAGACTTTAAACATGAATGGGTGTTGGACTTTGTCAAATGCTTTTTTGGCATCTAAGGAGATGATCATGTGGTTTTTCTCCTTCGGTTTGTTTATGTGGTGGATTACATTGATCGATTTCCATATGTTGAACCAACCTTGCATGCCTGGGATGAAGCCTGTTTGGTCATGGTGGATGATATCTTTGATGTGTTCTTGGATTCAGTTTGCAAGTATTTTATTGAATATTTTTGCATCAATGTTCATAAGAGAGATAGGTCTGAAGTTCTCTTTTTTTGTTGGGTCTTTGTGTGGTTTAGGTATCAAGGTGACTGTGGCTTCATAGAATGAATTTGGTAATGTACCTTCTGTTTCTATTTTGTGGAATAGTTTGAGGAGAATTGGTATTAGCACTTCTTTGAAGGTCTGGTAGAATTCTGCGCTGAAACCATCTGGCCCAGGGCTTTTTTTGGAGGGGAGACTATTAATGACTGCTTCAATTTCCTTGGGGGATATAGGGTTATTCAGTCTTTCTAACTGATCTTGACTTAATGTTGGTAGATGGACTCTATCAAGAAAATTGTCCATTTCATTTAGATTTTCAAATTTTGTGGCGTATAGGCTTTTGTAGTATGACCTAATGATTGTTTGGATTTCCTCAGTGTCTGTAGTTATGTCACCCTTTTCATTTCTGATTTTGCTGATTTGGATAGATTCTCTCTGCTTTTTAGTTAGTTTGGCTAAGGGTTTGTCTATCTTGTTGATTTTCTCAAAGAAAATCATTTTTGTTTCATTGATTCTTTGGATAGTTTTATTTGTTTCTAATTGATTGATTTCAGCCCTGAGTTTGATTATTTCCAGCCTTCTGCTCCTCTTGGATGTATCTGTTTTTTTTTTTTTTTGTAGTGTTTTCAGTTGGGCCATTAAGGTGCTTGTATATGATGTTACAAATTTCTTCTTAAAGGCACTTAGTGCTATAAATGTTCCTCTGAGCACTGCTTTCAATGTGTCCTGTTGGTATAATGTTTTTTTTTAATGTATACACCTTACCCTTGTTCATTCAAATACTGATTTCTCCCCCACCCCACCCCCAACTCTCTGATTTCAATCCGGATATTGCATTGTGATATTCATTCTAAGCATCCTGTCTCAACTCTTGTGTAAACAGGAACAAAATAAAGCAACTGGACACAATGTTCAGCAGGGAGGAGCCAGAGGACAGGAAAGAGGGGAGGAGCCAGAAGGCGGGAGAGGAGTGGGAGGAGAAGGAGGAGAAGGCGCAAGAGGAGAGCTAGGAGAGCAGAGCTGGAGGAGAGATCTTGGAGGACGTGGAGCATGAACCAGACCTAAGATTTCACAAAAAGCAAGTATAATGAGGAAAATCTAACTGTTAGGAAACTGAGGGCTTGGAGGTTTAGGAGGGAGTAAATATTGCCCAGCATTGTGTTCTAGGTTAACTAAAAACCCAGTCGCTATGTGGTGATTTGGTTATACAGCTGTTTAAGATTAACAGCAAGCTTTACTAGAAGATAAGCCAATAGTAAATATTAATAACTGATTATGACAGTGTCCCATAAATTTGGGTATGTGGTGCCTTCATTTTCATTTAATTCTAGGAAGTCTTTAATTTCTTTCTTTAGTTCTTCCTTAACCCAGCTGTCATTGAGTAGTAAGTTATTCAGTTTCCATGTGCGTGTGTGCTTTTTGTTATTTCCATTGTTTTTGAGGTCCAGCTTTAGTCCATGGTGGTCAGATAGAATACAAGGGATTATTTCAATCTTTTTGTATCTGTTGAGGCTTGCTTTGTGACCAACTATATGGTCTATTTTGGAGAAGATTCCATGCGGTGCTGAACAGAATGTATACTCTTTTGAGTTTGGGTGAAAAGATCTGTAGACGTCTATTAGGTCCATTTGATTTAGGGATTCTGTAAGTGCTTTTATTTCCCTATTTGTTTTCTGTCTAGTTGATCTGTCCCTTGGTGAGAGTGGGATGTTGAAGTCTCCCACTATTAAGGTATTAGGATCAATGTGTGATTTAAGCTTTAATAATGTTTCATTTACGAATGTAGGTGCTCTTGTATTTGGGGCATAGATATTCAAAATTGTGATGTCCTCTTGGTGGATTTTTCCTTTGATGAGAATATAGTGGCCGTCCTTATCTTTTTTGATTAACTTGGGTTGAAAGTCTATTTTATTAGATATTAGGATGGCTACTCCAGCTTGTATTCTGGAACCATTTGCTTGAAAAACATTTTTCCAGCCCTTTACTCTGAGGTAGTGTTTATCTTTGTTGCATAGGTGTGTTTCTTGGATGCAACAGAATGTTGGATCCTGTTTCCCCAACCATTCTGTTAGTCTGTATCTTTTTATTGGGGAGTTGAGTCCATTGATGTTGATAGATACTAGTGACCAACAATTGTTACTTTCTTTTGATGTGGGGTTGGTGGTGTTGCTGAGTTTCATTGCTTGTATTCTTTTGAGGTTTTTTTTTTTTGTTGTGTAGTTATCTATTTCCTCTGTTTCCTTAGATGTAGTTGTTCTTTTTTGGGGGGGTTGGAGTTTCCCTTCTAGTAACTTCTGTAGAGCTGGGTTACTATGTAGATATTGTTTAAATTTGGTTTTGTCATGGAAAATTTTGAATTCTCCGTCTATGTTGATTGAAAGTTTTGCTGGGTATAGTACTCTGGGTTAGAATCTGTGGTCCCTTAAGGACTGCATGATTTCTGTCCAGGGCCTTCTGGCTTTCATAGTTTCTGTTGAGAAATCTGGTGTGATTCTGATAGGTCTATCTTCATATGTTACTTGGCCTTTTTGCCTTGCTGCTTTTAAAATTTTTTCTTTGTTCTGCATGTTCAGTGTTTTGACTATGATGTGATGTGAAGAATTTCTTTTCTGGTCTAGTCTATTTGGTGTTCTGTAGGCCTCTTGTATGTTTACGGACATCTCTTTCTTTAAGTTAGGAAAATATTCTTCTATAATTTTCTTGAAAATATTTTCCGGATCTTTGAGCCTGATGTCTTCTTTTTCTTCTACTCCTATTATTCTTAGATTTTGTCTTTTCATGGTGTCCTTGATTTCTTGGATGTTTTGTGTTTGGAACTTTTCTGATTTTATTTTTTCTT
The DNA here is from genome assembly GCF_907164565.1 of Psammomys obesus. NCBI lineage: Eukaryota > Metazoa > Chordata > Mammalia > Rodentia > Muridae > Psammomys > Psammomys obesus. Next base: position 7,707,314 of record NW_026596440.1, on the reverse strand, counting down.
TGAGAGATGTGTCAATTTCTGCAAGTGTATCTTCGGCTCCTGAGATTCTCTCTTCCATCTCTTGTATTCTGTTGGTGATGCTTACCTTTGTAGTGCCTGATCTTTTCTCTATGTTCTCCAGCTCCAGGTTTTTCTCTATTTGTGTGTTCTTTATTGATTTTAATTCTGTTTTCATGTCTTGCACCATTTCCTTCATCTGTTTGAATGTAGAGTCCTGCTTTTCAATGACGGCTTCTATTTTTTGTCTGTTTCCTCTCTATATATCACTAATTGTGCCTCTACTTCTTTGGGTATAATTGCCTGTATTTCTATGAGAGCTTTGTTTATTTCTTCTTTATTTGCCTTCATTTGTGTGGACATTTCTTTGAGAGCTTTGTTCATTTCTTCTTTGTTTGCCTCAATTTTCATGGTCATTTTGCTGAGAGCTCAATTTGTTTCCTCTTGGTTTGTCTCGATTTCTTTGGCTATTTCTCTGAGAGCTTTGTTCATTTCCTCTTTGTTTGCCTCAATTTTCGTGGTCATTTCTCTGAGAGCTTTATTTATTTTCTCTTTGTTCATTTCGATTTCTTTGGCTATTTCTCTGAGGGCTTTATTCATTTCATCTTTATGGGCCTCTAATAGCTGGGAAAACATAGTTTTGAAGTCGTTTTCTTGTGTATCTAGTGAATTAAAGTGTCCATTGGTTTGTGGGGTTGCTGGTGAGGTCATTATGTCCTGATTTTTGTTGGGTGTGTTCTTACGTCTGCATCTAGCCATCTCGTTATTTATAACCCTCACTGTTTGCTCCTAGAGTTTATAGTTCAGGCTAAGATCGTCTCTTTCTGTTTTCTGGACTGTTTTTTCAGGAAGATGAGAGAGGTTCACTGGTTTGGGAGTGTGCATTGTGGTTTCAGTTTTACCTAAGTAAAGAATGTGACTCTGGCGTTATTCGCATGTGCTTTTAGCGGGCACAGTGTGCATGCACGGATTCTCTGACTGTTGCAGTGGCCTACAGGCCAAACTAGTATGCAGCTCTGTCTGGGATCCAGGGATTGTTTGCCTGGATTATACTGGTGGACCCACAAGGCAGAGGCTTCAGCGTTGGGGTTGCTATACCAAGAATCCCTATGATGCCCACACTAGGAGTGTGGGTGGCAGGGACCTAGTCTGGTTGCTTGCGTAGAGAGGCCCTGGGTCTAGAGAAAACTCTCCCTAGAAGGCTCACTCACTCCCTTGCAGGACCAGTTGGAATGCACAGGGGTTCCCCTTGCTCTCTACTCTCCGATTTGGTCTTGCTGGGGCAAATGCGTGGGTAGGCTAACAGTCAGCTCTGTGGTACTGTAGCAGCGGGACTTGGTGTCCACCTTTCCTGTGTGCGGCATCTCTGACCTTCCCCTTCACCAGGGAGAGGTTATGTTGGCTGGTCTCGGGGTAGGGCAAGAAAGAGTTGGGTTGAGTGTCCTCAATTCCAGATCCCGGGCCCAGATCTCTCTGCCAGAAGCAGCCTGGCACTAGCTGATATGTTGGCCGGTTCCGGGAGAGTACCAGGTAGGGTTGAGTGTTCTCAGATCCAGCACTCAGGTTTCTCTGCCAGGGGCCGCTGGGTGAGCTGGAGAGGGGGTACTGTGTCCTGTGGCAGGCTGCCTCTCTGTCCTTCCCCTCAACCTTCCCCTCTGCTAGGGCAAGCTTATGGTGGCGCTCTCAGGGGAGTGCCAGGAGGGGTTGGGACTTCTCAGTCCCAATCCTGAGCTGGGGTTTCTCTGCCAGGGGCTGGGGGCTGCAGGTGCTAGGACTTGGTGCTAGACCTTATTGTGCTGGACCCGGGAGAGTCTCAGGACATATTGAATGACCACAGTCCCAGATCCCAAGCTGAAGTTTGTTTGCTAGGAACAGCCGGCAGCACTGGGGTCCGGGTGCTATGAAGCCACTGTGCACCTCTCTATCCTTCCGCTCCACTGGGGCAGGGTTATGGTGGCGTTCTTGTTCTCAGGGGAGTGCCCGAAAGGATTGGGTTTTCTCAGCCCTGAATCTCGGGTTTTTGTTGTTGTTGTTTTGTTTTGTTGTTTGTTTGTTTGTTTGTTTGGTGGAAGCTGCATCTCTCACTGGGGCTGGGGTACAGACAGTGTGGTCTATGGCAGACTCTGCTGGACGCTTCCTGCCTCCTCCAAAGAGGGAGTAGGGTGTTGGGTACGGGGAAGTGCCTGGGGATCACCTCCTGGGGTGTCTCCTCCTGGAGGAGTCTGCCGTGACCTGATTCTATGATGGACTCAGTTCACGGTTAGTCTCTTTCTTCTTGGAAGTCTAGATAACTCTGTTCTAGGTTGATCAGCCCCTTCACTCCCCAATTTCTGCGTTGCAGGTCCTCTGCCTTTTAGCTAAGCTGCACACTAGCCGCCGCCATCTTCCATGTTATGGTATTTTTACAATTTTCCCTTCCTATTTGACCAATCTTCTTAATGCCTATCCATTTTTAAATTAAATTTTATTTACAATTTCATTGTATATAATTTACTATAAAGCATATATACTATAGTATACATAATATACTATAAAGCATAAATTCTATATGCTTTTCATGAAAGAAAGAAAGAAAGAAAGAAAGAAAGAAAGAAAGAAAGAAAGAAAGAAAGAAAGAAAGAAAGAGTTTGCTTGCTTCCTCCCTGAAATCCATTGTGGTAGCCAGACTCTTCCTGGGATACTGAGCTACTTCTCAGCTGGTTTTGTTTCATAAAGTCAAATATGTTTAAATACCTCACATTTCAGAAAAACCAGAGTTGGGATGCAGCTCAGTTGGTGGAGTGCCTAATCTGCATGAAACACTGGGCTCCAACTCCAGCCCTGCCCTTAGGCAGCATTGTGGAATTCCAACACACAAGAGGCAGAGGCAGAAAGACCAGAATGTTCCAGGTTATCCTCAGGTACAAAATGATTTTTAGGACAGCCTGGGCTACTTGAAACCCTGTTCAGGAAAAAAAGAAAATGAAAAAGAAAAGAGGGTCTCAGCAGTTAAGACCATCCACTGCTCTTGCAGAGGACTGGAGTTCAGTTCCCAGTGCCCACATCAGGTGACTCACAACTGCCTGTAAACTCCAGCTCCAAGAAATCCAATATCCAATTCTGGCCTCCTCCTATACCTAGACTCACATGAACTTAGCGCACGCACACACACACACACACACACACACACACACACACACACACTCACATGCGAGTACAGTTTAAAAGAATAAAAATCAATCTTAGAAGAACAAAAGAGGAGTGCCCAGCAATGCATCCACCCTCTGCCTCTTTCCTCCTCCTCAGCTGTCATTATCATCAAATCCACTAAGAAAGTGACATCAACAAAGATAAATTCATTGTTTTCTCTCTCTAGCATGACTTCAAGTTAACTCTGGTTACCATGTATCATTGAACTTTCTCCTGCAGGGTCACTGAGGACTTCCATGTTGCTAAATCGAGCAGTTATTTTTCAGTTCTCTTCTTGGCTTCTCAAGAACTCTAGACATTGTTGACTGCTTCCTTCACTTGCAACATTCTCTTGATATCTTTGCCACCCACCCTTCTAGTTTGCCTTGCACCCCCCCACCCCCCGGAATTATTCACAGACTCTCTCCACAGTCAGCCTATCAGGCCTGGCTTAGAACATTAATGACAAAGCATTTTCTGCTTATTATTCCCACCATCATCTCAACCCTATCCTCAGAGCTACAGAGCCCTGGATCTAATTGCTTCTTGATATGTTAGATCTAGATGTCTCACAGGGCACATTCAACTAAAAATTGTATTTGATCTTCTTCACCCACTGCACACCAAACTAAACCATCACCAGATACCTTACTTCTAGCCTGATGCTCTCATCAATAACCAACAGCATAAGACAATTGAGGTATTGTAAAATACCTCAATCCTTCATCCTCCACATCCAATCAACTCCCATTGTTCCTGTTCATTCTGTTTATTCTCTGGTACCAGTTCATCTCAGGCTGTCTTCTTTCACCCAGATTAAGGCCAAAGCCTATGGTGTTTGCATATACACCCCCTCATCCTCCAACCCATTCTTTGTTACCATCTAGTGGTGCCTTCAATCCTTAAAACCACCATGAAGTATCCTCCTGATAGATTTATTTAATTTATTGTTTGTTTATTTGTTGTTTGTTTGTACAGAGTTCACTGTGGCACTCAGTCTGGACTCAAATACCAAACATCAAGCATCAACCCCCCCCCCAAATTCTGTGATTACAAATGGGCGCCATCAAGATTAGCCTTGGTTTAAGTTCAGATCCAAATGTCATCCCTGGCTGCAGAGCCTTTGCCATATGGCTCAGTGTGGTTGCCAAATGACCTTCATGTGCCGCCTCTCTCTACTCCAGCCACTTCCTTCCAGAGGGCTTTGTCATATGGACTTGGTGCATGAGTCTCTGTCTGGCTCATCCTTACTCCTTCTATTTCATCTAGCATTGCCTTCTCACCAGAGTAGCTCCTTACCCTGGTCCAGGGCAAGTATTGTGTCCTATGGAAACAAGTGTTCACCTGAAGCCCTTCCTTTGGTTTGTTGAGCACACTCTAAGATGAGTATGAAAGAATATCACTAACATCTCCCCTTCCCAGGAGCCTGCTTATGCTTCAAAATCAGGGGCATAATATATTTTGTTCACTGTTTCATCCCCAAGTAATAGTAGCTTGTCACTCAAAATTTAGTGAGCCCTAATAAATATTTGTCAAGTGATGTTTGACTGTAAGAAAAAAAGAGAAATTAAGCTGTTGCCGTGGGTGCTATGGACCATGTTCAAGTCACTAGAACATCTTTTTCACCTGGCTGGCTCTAGACCTTATAAACAGCACAGATTGGCACATATTGGAAGGATTTAATTGTATTGAATCAAGCACCACTTGAATGGATGGAACTAGAAAAGATCATCCTAAGGGAGGTAACCTGGCCCCAGAAAGATGCACGTTTTATGTATTCATAATATAAGCAATATTAGACCTACAGTACAGGATAACCATAATACAATCCACAGACCCAAAGAAGCTAAGTAACAAGGAGGGCCCAAATGAGGGTGCCTGATGTCATTCAGAAGGGGAAATAGAATAGACAGTAGAAATGAATGAAGAGAGGGAACTGGACAGGAGATGGAATGGGGAGGGAAACAAGAGTGGGGATCAGATGTGGGGAGAATGGGGGTGGGAGGTGAGAGGTCTGGGAACAAGAAGTGAAACTGAGGGGGAACATCTCTTTGTCAAGATGGAGACTTGCAACAGGATAGGCTCCTGGGAGGATATGGGTGTGACTCTAGATGAGACTCCTAATGGGGGGTGGGAGGGTAACATGCAGACTGAAGTGACCATCTCCTAGCCAGGCAGGATTAGTGGAAGAAGGGAAAGAACAACCCATGGACAAAACCTTTGATCCAAAAATTATCCTCTCTACAAGAAGTGCAGGGATAAAGAGGGAACAAAGATTGAGGGAATGTCCAACCGATAATTGGCCTAACCTGAGACCCACTCCATGGTAGACAGCCAGCCCCTGACACTATTAATGATGCTCTGCTATGCTTGCCAACAGGAGCCTAACTTGACAGTTGTCTGGGAGGCCCCAGCAAGCAGTGGCTCTAGACAGATGCTGGGACTTGGCAGCCAAGCATGGGGCAGAGCTCCAGGGGTCCGGTGGAAGTGTTGGGGGAAACATGGAAAGAACTGGAAGGGACAGGAACCTCACAAGAAGACCAAAAGATACAACTAACCCAGACTTATTAGAGCTTACAGAGACTGAGACATCAACCAAAAAGCATACACCTAGACCCCTGCACATATGTGGCCGACGGGCGGCTTGGTCTTCATATGGGGCACCTGGCAAGTGGAGAGGGGAAGTATGTGGCTGTTTCTAACATGAATTCCATTGCCCACTTTTGTGTCACTTCCCCCTGCATGGCTGCCTCTCTGGCCTCAGGGAATGAGGATATTCTCAGTCCTGATGTGACTTTGTAGGCTGGGGTGGGTTGATATGGAGAGGGGAAAGGAGAGGGCTCCCCTTTTCTGGGGGAAAAGGAAGAGAGGAAGAGAGAAGGGGGAAAAGGAGAGGACTGGGAGGAGAGGAGGGGGAGCACTCTTGGGATGTAAAGTAAATATACTGAAATTAAAAAAAAAACCTGGTTAAAAGATAGGGGGAAAAGATACATCTTGAGCTACTACCATATAGCTGCCATCATCACTCTGCTACATTCTGAATAACCCATGTGGTAGCATTGTTTTTTAATTTTTATACATTCAAGAATTCATGAGTCAGAGTCTACATGAAAAAGAACAAACATACTGAATTTAAGATGGTTTCAGGAGAATTCAACAAAAAAACCTTTAACAAAGCTATGGATAGGTAGAGACATGGTGTATATTATCTTACCCCAGTGCTATCACAGCTGTGCAAAATGTCATTGCTACTATAGGCCTAAATTTCACCAGAATTCATACACAAAGAAGCCAAGGTCAAAAGTGCTCCTGGCAGCAGCAGAAAAGTAGGCAGAAGGAATCTGCTAGCTCCTGTAATCCTGACAGTACCAGAAAAATGTGCCCATCCCCCAACTCCTCATTTCTCTGAGGTTGTACAACAAACAAACCCAACTGATATCCTGAGATCAAGAGAACCCTTGACACTATCCTATATATCAAATCCCAGGCCTACAGCATATGGAGAAGAGGTGGGGAATATACTTGGAAGTGCAAATAAAGACAATAAGCACCAGTTCCAAGAGCATATTCCTGAACGCCAAAGTGACCAAAGTCTAGGCTGTTCCCTTCACAGTCCTCCAAAAGTTTCAGCTCACCGTCCACATATTAGGAAGACTGGAACATAAATCTGTGCAGTTAAGATTCCTTTCCTATTCACATGCTCAGAATGTATGTTCTGAGTCTCTCTTGCTGGAGCAAAAACAACAGCAGAAGTGATCTATGGAAATACAGAGAAGCCCTGTCAGGGACATCACCCAGCCAAACATCACTCATCTGAGCAGAAGGGAGAAATGAGATGTTGTCCTCACCCACTAGTCCACAACCTAGAGTTAACATAGAGCTCATATGGAATCAGTCACTTTAATGACCCATACTATAGATAAAGTCCTATATTATGAAAGAGATCACATGAAAACAGGCAAGATCACCTGATGCCCATTTCATCCTGGATTAAATCTGATGATCATGGCTCTGATGACCCTGCAACATCTGCCCCAGGCCCTTTTCCAATGACACACCACATCCTTACACTTCCTCATTGGCACAGTCTCTAAAAACATCCCCAGGCTGACAGGGTTTGAGTGACTGTTACAGAGCACCACTGATCTCAATGGAAAGTTCCCTGGAAGTATAAGGAGCTCTTATTGTCTGTTGTTGGCATGGTTTCTAACATCTTCCTCTTTGTAGTCTCAACTGTATTTTGCTTTGTTTTGTTTTTAAAATAGTAGACATCTGCCAGTTGAAGGGAAAATCCAAAGGCCCTTAACTCAGGCTCTCTGACTGTAGAAAACAACTTGATAGACTCTATTTTTCCTTCAATTGTATTTTGTGCAGTAGGTAGCAGTTAAAGCAGAAGGACACAACTGGTCAAAATACAGAGAATAAGTATCTACGGAGTATTCAACCATAAATGGAACATCTCTATCACACTTCTGACTCCAGAGGTTTAGAAATCATCAAGGAAAGGGTGGGAAGATTGTAAGCACCAGAGGTTGGATAGGAACCCAGCAAAACAGTATCCTCTGGACTTAACAGGACTGATGAACTCACAACAGCTGTGGTTGCCTGTGTACCATCAAGCCAGTCAACATCCTAGCCAAGAAACTACTGACAGCTGAAGGCTTTGGGGAAAGGGAGAGTTACTTTTCTTTAAGGTTGTGGTCCCTGGTGGGTTGACAGTGCTCCCATGGATGGCTCCACAACCATGATAACTCAAAATGGATTTGGTATATTACAATTTAAAAAAAGGAACACAAAGTTGAGAGGAAGTGGTGGAAGGGGGAAGATTGAACAAGAGTTAGGAGGAAGAATAGGTACATTGATAGGATCAAAATACATTGTGTGTTCATGAAATTCTCAAAGAATTAATAAAAATACTTCATTTTTAATCAATTTATTAAAGACCACTTAGGAGTCTATGTACCAGCTCTTCCCTTCTTCACCTTTTTGTTCCTTCCAAGGGGCCCCTCAGACTACTGCACAATACCATGCCCTCTTAGATGCCTTGTTTGTTCAGTCTGCTGACCTGTATGATAGTCATCTCTGAAACCACCCCACAGACATATCCAGGAGTGCCCTGTGCCAGTTTTCTACATGTTTCTCCACACAGTCAATTACAGACAAGAGTTTCTACCACAATGAAAGCATAAGCCATCTGGAGCTACCAGAAGCTGGAGGGGGCAAGACACAGTTCTTCCTGGGAGCCATCAGTGGAAAAAAAATTACTGGCCTATCCTTTGATTTCATTCTTTGTCTCCAAAACCTTGAACAAACACATTGGTCTTACTTTAAAGTAGGTGGTCTGTAGGGCTTTTTGTCATTGTGGTTATAGGAATACTCGCGTCCCCCAGCTGAATTTCTTTGCATCACAGATAGAGAAATAAAAGCATTAGCAAATGATCCATGTTTTATGAAATGTTTACACTCAGTGATCATTTCCAGTTCTCATAGTGAATCTGGGGATAGCAGTTATAACCCAAGAAGAATAAATGAAGCCAAAGTCATAGCAGCAGGAAGAGTCTTGGTTTTCTCACCAAATCTCTGCCCATCACTCAGAGAAGTCTAATCCAGATCACGAAATGATGAGAAGCAAATTGGAGTGCACACTGTACACACCAGAGCTCTGCTTAAACAGACCAGGTTCATCTCTCAAAATCATAACTATTTAAACATACCACAGCTGGCTCAGTACAGTGGCTTCTAGGCCATTGTAACAATCAAGATCCTGCAGATAATTTGAAATGGCTGTAACTAAACAGAACAGTAGAAAACAGGCAGGTATTTTCAATTAGCAGAGAGCACTGTTTATTTGCTTATGAAATACACTTGAAGATTCTCAGAAGCCAAGAACATCAACAACTTTCCAAAAACAAATTGGATTGAGGGACTGTCATTCCATTCCTGACTATCTTGTAAGATGCTTTATTTATGTGCTTTAAAGAGCAGCACATCAAAGTCCCATTGGCCTTAATAGTAATGAGCCAATGATCCAGTTGAACAAATAATCAAAGAACAAGAACAATTATTTGTGCAAAAAGCCCCCAGTTTGCAATTACTTAGCAATTTCCACTCACATTCTGTCTCTGAGGCAGACTGAGGCTCCCATTCAGAGGCTAATTAGATTAAATTAGCAGCCATGTATTAGCTGGGGAGACTTTGTTCATTTGGGATTATTGGAGCTTTAATTGTGATCTACACTCAGAGAGAGACACCCTTTGGCATGTCTGTTGCCTCTGCAGGCACTGGAGGTGACTGGATTCCTGGTGCAGGGCCTGTGGCCCACCAGCTCCAAAGACTTCTCTGTCATGGTTTTCTACTCTAGAATTATTATCCCAGGTGCTACGGAAGTAACAGGAGGAACAGTGTATTTAATAATACAAATCTTCTTTGTATTAAGATGTATTTTATTTTAAGTGTGTGTGTGTGTGTGTGTGTGTGTGTGTGCTGGTATTGTAGAGCCCAGAGACATCATATTCCCTGGAGCTGGAATTATAGGTGACTGTGAGCCCCCATTCTAGGTGCTGGGAATTGAACTCAGCTCTTCTGCAAAAGCATTAAGTGCTCTTAACTGTCCTTGTAATGGAAATGTACTGGTATCTCATTGTGATCTTAATTTGCATTTCCAATAATGCTAGTGATATTGAGCACATTTTCATGTGCTAATTGGCCAGACACGTGTCTTTCTCAATAAGCATCCATCCCAGTACTTTATTTATTATTTTTAATTAGAGTGGCTGTTTCATTATTAAGTTTAAAAAAAACATATTCTGCATACAAATATATCAAACACTACTGCCTTCTGTATCTGTGGGCTCTACAGCTATGAATCTAACCAACCGTGGAATAGAAATATTCAAGAGAAACACAGCATGTACTTGCATGTATAGATAAGCAATACAACTATGTACAGAGCATGTATATCACATTGTAATTAACTATATGTTTCTTCTTGATTTGTCTTTCTACTCTTTTGGTGGTGTCTATTCTCAATTTTTAACAAGATCCGATTTATCATTTTTTTTTCTTTTACAGACTATATTTTGGCATTAGACCAAAAAAAAAAAAAAAAAAAAAGAAAAGAAAAAAGCAAACAAACAAACAAAAAAACCTTCCTCATCTAACCCAAGACCACCAAGTTTTATCTCATTTTTCTTAAAAGGTTTTGGTCTGTTATTCACCTGGCATTGGATATGGGATATCAACACATGGACACAGGGCATGTCTTTGCATATGCGTATGAAGTTGCTGCAACACCATCCTTTAGTGTTTGAATCACCCTTGCACCCTTTTCAGAATCACTTTTCTAATATTGTGGATCTGTTTCTGGATTTTCTACTCTATTCAATTGACCTGTGTATCTGTCTTTACATCAACACTATGTGTTTTGATTATTGCAGCTTTAAAATAAACCTTGATATCAGGTATTGTTGGTCTTAAAATGTTCTTTTAAAAAGTTATTAGGGAGAGATCCAAGATGGTGGCACCAGGAGAACGCTGTGTCTGAGGAGCAGGACAGCAGTGTCGGCACAGCGACCAGGAGACTGAATTCTGGGACTTAAAACACCATCGTTTGTGATTACCAGGTGAGAGGAAATCCTACCATGTGGAAATCAATTGGGACCGACCTCAGGTCACCTAGTCAATTCCTAGAAAAGGTCCTGGGGACCAGCGGGTGCACAGCTGCTGGCCCATTTCGGAACACATAGCCTCCCTCCCAGAGCTGTGCCCCCAGCAAACATCCCATATTGGGACACACAACCTCTGGCCCAGACTGAGGTGCCCAACTTCCGACCCAGAGCAGAGCCCTTAGTTGCCTGCCGAGAGAGGAGTGCACAGCCTCTGGACCAGAGTGGGGTCCCCAGCCACCATCCCAGACCGGGGTGCACAGTCTCTGGCCCAGACAGAGCCTTCAGATGCAGGCCCAGAGTGGAGCACTTAGCCTCTGGCCCAGAGACTTGCTGTGCACTTGCCTCACCTTCCCAGACAGAATTGTGGGCCCCAGGGACTGAGTTTCCCTGTTGGGAGAAAACCCCACAGCTAGGGAATCAGCAGGTTCTTCAAGAGGGCTGTACCTGAAAACAGTGTAACAACAGCAGCAGCTAACTAAATTCAGATTGAGAAACCCAGAAGCAGGGTGGCTATCTCCAGGACTCCTACTGTAAGAGGAAAGAAAGCCACCCTGATCATATGCCTGAGGTGAGCAATGGCAATTCCTGAGAAACACTGGCCATTCAGTGACCATACCCAAAAAGCTGAGGAGGCCTCCTTCAGGAAAAATCATCTTCCTGCCAAGGGTATTCGCCCTACCCCAAGATTCCAGGAAGCAACAGAAACTAACAGCCAACACCTAAAATAGCCCAGTGGGTAGAGGTCAGTGTAAAAGCTCAACCAACATAAGAAAGAGCAATATGGCATCTCCAGGACCCAGCCACCCAGGGGCAAGCAGCCATGGAGACCCCAGCATAATTGAAATTCAAGAAGATGATCTATGCTGATGAACAGGATAATAGAGGAAACAAAATACATAAAGAATTAGAGGAAGATAAAATTAAACAGATTATGGCCATCCTTAAAGAAATGGAGGAAGTTAAAGACAAACAGATTATGGCCATCCGTAGAGAAATACATGAAGATAGAGACAAACAGATTATGGCCATGTGTGAAGAAATACAGGAAGATGCAGCCAAACAGATTGTGGCTTTCAGAGAAGAAATAATTAAATCACTGAAAGAAATAAAAGAAACAGAGGAATGTTCAAACAAACTGTTGAAGTAACTAAAAGTAAAACAAGAAAATACAGACAGGTGAAGGAAATAAAAAAAAACAACTCAAGATCTGAAGACAGAATTGGAAAAATTAAAGAAAACACAAACGGAGGAAATCATGGAGAGGAAGAATTTAAGGAAGAAAAGAGCAACTACAGAGGTAAGCATAACCAATATATGACAAGAGATGGAAGAAAGAATCTCAGGTGTAGAAGATACAATGGAAGAAATCTATGTATCCCTCAAAGAAAATGTTAAATCTAAAAAATTCCTGACACAGACCATCCAAGAAATCCAAGACAATATGAAAAGACAAAACCTAAGAATAATAGGAATAGAGGAAAAAGAAGATTCCCTCCTCCAAGGCCCAGAAAATATCTTCAACAAAATCATAGAAGAAAATTTTTCCAATTTAAAGGAGAGGCCTATTAGAATACAAGAGGTTTACAGAACACGTAATAAATTGGACCTGTCCTCCTGTCACATAAATCCTCCTGTCACATAATAATCAAAACAGTAAGAATACAGAACAAAGAAAAAAATACTAAGAGCTGCAAGGGAAAAAGGCCAAGTAACATATAATGGCAAACCCATCAGAATCACACCTGACTTCTCGGCAGAGACTATGAAAGCAAGGAGGGCCTGCACGAATATAATGCAGACCCTAAGAGAACACAGATATCAGTCCAGGCTAATATATCCAGCAAAATTCTCAGTCATCATAGATGGAGAAAGCAAGATATTCAATGACAAAAACAAATTCAAACAATACCTACACACAAAACAAGCATTACAGAAGACACTAGAAGGAAAAATACAACCCAGGAAAACTAACTACATTCAGGAAAACACAGGAAAAACATAACCTCACTACAGAAAAAACCAAAAGTAGCCAAGCACACAAAAATACTACCATAGCCAACAGCAAAATCAAAGCATCTAACAGCCACTGGTCATTAATCTCTCAACATCAATGGACTCAACTCTCCAATAAAAAGACACAGACTAACAGAATGGATATATAAACAAGACCCAGCAATCTGTTGCATACAAGAAACACACCTAAGTCACAAAAATAGACATTACCTGACAATAAAGGGCTGAAAGATGGTTTTCTAAGCAAATGGACACAAGAAGCAAGCAGGAGTAGCCATTCTAATATCTAATAAAATAGATTTTCAACCACAATTAATCAAAAGAGTTGGGGAAGGGCATTTCATACTCATCAAAGGAAAACTCCACCACGAAGACATCACATCTATGCCCCAAATACAAGAGCACACACATTTGTAAAAGAAACATTAATAAAACTGAAACCACACATAGATCCCCACACATTAATAGTGAGAGATTTCAACACCCCACTCTCAACAAAGGACTGGTCAACAAACCAGAAATTAAACAGAGAAACAATGACTCTAACAGAAGTCATGAATCAAATGGACCTAACAGACATCTACAGAACCTTCACCCAAATACGAAAGAGTATACCTTCTTCTCAGCACCTCATGGAACCTTCTCCAAAACAGACCAAATAGTTGGTCACAAAACAAGTCTCAACAGATACAAAAAGTTTGAAACAATCCCATGTATCCTATCTGACCACCATGGACTAAGGCTGGAGCTCAATGACAACAGAAATAACAAAGAACCTACACAAACATGGAAACTCAACAACTTTTTACTCAATGAGAGCTGGGTCAGGGAAGAAATAAAGAAATTAAAGTCTTCCTAGAACTCAATGAAAATGAAGACACAACATACCCAAACTCATGGGACACGATGAAAGCAATGGTAAGAGGAAAGTTCACAGCACTAAGTGCCTGCAAGAAGAAATTCAAAACATCTCATGCAAGCAACTTAATGGCTCACCTAAAAGCCCTAGGGAAAAAAAAAGAAGCAGACACACCAACGTGGAGTAGATGGATAGAAATAATCAAACTCAGGGCTGAAATCAATCAATTAGAAACAAATAAAACAATTCAAAGAATCAATGAAACCAAGAGCTGGTTCTTTGAGAAAATCAACAAAATAGACAAACCCTTAGCCAAACTAACGAAAAGGCAAAGAGAGACTATCCAATTCAACAAAATCAGAAATGAAACGGGGGACATAACGACAGACACTGAGGAAATCCAAACAATCATTAGGTCTTACTTCAAAAGCCTGTATGCCACAAAATTTGAAAATCTAAATGAAATGGACAATTTTCTTGATCAATTCCACTTACCAAAGCTGAATCAAAACCAGGTAAATGAATTAAATAGTCCTATATCCCCTAAGGAAATAGAAGCAGTCATTAAAAGTTTCCCATGCAAAAAAAGCCCAGGGCCAGATGGTTTCAGTGCAGAATTCTACCAGACCGTCAAAGAAGAGCTAACACCAATACTCCTCAAACTATTCCACAAAATAGAAACAGAAGGAACATTACCAAATTCATTCTATGAAGCCACAGTCACCTTGGTACCTAAACCTCACAAAGACCCAACAAAGAAAGAGAATTTCAAGCCAATCTCCCTTATGAACATTGATGCAAAAATATTCAATAAAACACTTGCAAACTGAATCCAAGAACACATCAAAAGTATCACCCATTATGACCAAGTAGGCTTCGTATGTAGGGGTGGTTCAATATACATAAATCTATTAATGTGATCCACCATATAAACAAACTGAAAGAAAAAAAAACACACATGATAATCTCCTTGGATGCTGAAAAAGCATTTGACAAAATCCAACATCCATTTATGTTTAAAGTATTGGAGAGATCAGGGATACAAGGCACATAATTGAACATAGTAAAGACAATATATAGCAAGGCTATAGCCAACATCAAACTAAACGGAGAGAAACTTAAATCAATCCCACTCTAATCACTAACAAGGCAAGGCTGCCCACTCTCTCCATACCTCTTCAACATAGTTCTGGATGTCCTTGCTAGAGCAATAAGACAGTTGAAAGAGATCAAAGGGATATAAATTGGAAAGGAAGAAGTCAAATTATCCCTATTTGCAGATGATATGATAAAAGACGTGAGTGACCCCAAAAACTCTACCAGAGAACTCTTACAGCTGATAAACACTTTCAGCAAAGTGGCAGGGTACAAAATTAACTCAAAAAAATTAGTAGCCCTCCTGTATACAAAAGACAAAAGGGCTGAAGAAGAAATTAGGGAAACAACACCCTTCACAATAGCCACAAATGACATAAAGTACCTTGGTGTGACCCTAACCAAGCAAGTCAAAGACTTGTATGAAAAAAAATTTCAAGTCTCTGAAGAAAGAATTAGAGGAAGATATGAGAAGATGGAAAGATCTCCCATGCTCATGGCTTGGCAGGATTAACATAGTAAAAATGGCCATCTTACCAAAAGCAATCTACAGATTTAATGCAATTCCCATCAAATTGCCAACACAATTCTTTACAGACCTGGAAAGAAAAATTCTCAACTTCGTATGGAATAACAAGTAACCCACAATTGCCAAAAAATCCTCTACAATAAAAGATCTTCTGACGGTATCACCTTCCCTGATCTCAAGCTGTACTATAGAGCAACAATACTAAAAACTGCATGGTACTGGCATAGAAACCGACTGGTGGGTGGATCAATGGAACCGAATAGAAGACCCTGAAATAAACCCACACACTTATGGACACATGATCTTCGACAAAGATGCCAAAACCATACAATGGAAAAAAGATAGCATCTTCAAGAAATGGGGCTGGTCTAACTGGATGTCTACATGTAGAAAAATGCAAATATATCCATACTTATCATCCTGCATAAAACTGAAGTCCAAGTAGATCAAAGACCTCAATATAAAACCAGACACACTAAATCTGTTAGAAGAAAAAGTGGGGAAAAGCCTGAAACTCCTTTGCACAGGAGACAACTTCCTGAACAGAACACCAATAGCACAGGCTCTAAGAGCAACAATCAATAAATGGGACCTCATGAAACTGAAAAGCTTCTGTAAAGCAAAGGACACTTTCATCAGAATAAAACAACTACCTACAGATTGGGAAAGGATCTTCACCAACTCTGTATCTGACAGAAGGCTAATATCCAGTATACATAAAGAACTAAAGAAGTTAAAAAGCAATAAATCAAGTAATCCAATTAAAAAATGGGGAACAGAGCTAAACAGAGAATTCTCTATAGAGGAATATCAAATGGCAGAGAAACACTTAAAGAAATGCTCAGCATCATTAGCCATCAAGGAAACACAAATCAAAACAACCAAAATCAATTGGTGCTTCCTCAGACAACTAGGAATAGCACTTCCTCAAGACCCAGCTATACCATTCCTAGGCATATACCCAAAAGAGGCTCAAGTGCACAATAAGGACATTTGCTCAACCATGTTTGTAGCAACTTTACTTGTAATAGCCAGAACCTGGAAACAACCCAGATGTCCCACAACAGAGGAATGGATACAGAAATTGTGGTACATCTAAACAATGGAATATTACTCAACAATCAAAAACAAGGAAATCATGAAATTTGCAGGTAAATGGTGGGTTCTGGAAAGGATCATTCTGAGTGAGCTATCCCAGAAACAGAAAGGCGCACATGGTATATACTCACTCATATAGACATATAATATAGGATAAACCTACTAAAAACTGTACACCTAAAGATACTAATCAAGAGGGAGAACTCTGGCTAAAATGCTCAATCCCTATCCAGAAAGGCAAAGAGGCTGGACATCAGAAGAAGGAGAAAAGAGGGAACAAGTCAGGAGCCTGACACAGAGGACCTCTGGAAAGCTCTGCCCTGCAGACTATCAAAGCAGATATTGAGACTTATGGGCAACCTTTGGGCAGAGTGCAGGGAATCTTAGGAAAGAAGTGTGAAACAATAAGATCTGGAGAGGACAGGAACTCCATAAGGAGAGCAACAGAACCAAAAATCTGAGCACAGGGGTCTTTCCTGAGACTGATACTCCAACCAAGGACCATGCATGGAGATAACCTAGGACCTCTGCACAGATGTAGCTCATGGCAGTTCAGTATCCAAGTGGGTTCCATAGCAATAGGAACAGGGACTGTCTCTGACATGAACTGATTGGCCTGCTCTTTAATCACTTCCTCCTGAAGTGGGAGCAGCCTTACCAGGCCACAGAAGAAGACAATGCACCCACTCCTAATAAGCCCTAATTGACTAGGATCAGAAAGAAGGAAAAAAAGACCTTCCCTATCAGTGGACTTGGGGAAGGGCATGGATGC
Source organism: Psammomys obesus (assembly GCF_907164565.1). NCBI lineage: Eukaryota > Metazoa > Chordata > Mammalia > Rodentia > Muridae > Psammomys > Psammomys obesus. The sequence goes on along the minus strand of NW_026596440.1, from coordinate 7,690,116 downwards.
AGAGGGTGGAGGAAGGGAGTTATTGGGCCAGGAGGAGGGAGGGAACCACCGGGGGGGATACAAAGTGAATAAAGTATAAATAATAAAGAATTTTTTAAAAAGAAAAAAAAAAGATATGCTCAACATCATTAGCCATCAGGGAAATGCAAATCAAAACAACCCTGAGATTTCACCTTACACCCATCAGAATGTTCAAGATCAAAAACTCAAGTGACAACACAAGCTGGAGAGGTTGTGGAGAAAGCAGAACCCTCCTCCACTGCTGGTGGAAATGTAAACTTGTACAACCACTCTGGAAATCAATCTGGCACTTTCTCAGAGAGCTAGGAATAGCACTTCCTCAAGATATAGCTATACCATTCCTAGGCATATACCCAAAAGATGCTCAAGTACACAATGAGGACATTTGCTCAACCATGTTTGTAGCAGCCTTATTTGTAATAGCCAGAACCTGGAAACAACCCAGGAGGAATGGATACAGAAATTGTGGTACATCTAAACAATGGAATATTACTCAGCAGAAAAAAAAAAAAAACAACCAAGGAGATCATGAAATTTGCAGGTAAATGATGGGATCTGGAAAAGATCATCCTGAGTGAGCTATCCCAGAAGCAGAAAAATGCACAAGGCATATACTCACTCATATAGACATATAATATAGAATAAACCTACTAAAAACTGTACAACTAAAGATACTAATCAAGAGGGAGGACTCTGGCTAAAATGTTCAATCCCCATCCGGAAAGGTAAGGAGGATGGACATCAGAAGAAAGAAAAAAGAGGGAACAGGTTAGGAGCCTGCCACAAAGGACCTCTGAAAGACTCTGCCCTGCAGACTATCAAAGCAGATGCTGAGACTTATGGGCAACCTTTGGGCAGAGTGCAGGGAATCTTAGGAAAGAAGTGTGAAACAGTAAGATCTGAAGAGGACAGGAGCTCCACAAGGAGAACAACAGAACCAAAAATCTGAGCACAAAGGTCTTTCCTGTGACTGATACTCCAATCAAGTACCATGCATGGGGATAACCCAGAACCCCTGCACAGATGTAGCCCATGGCAGTTCAGTGTCCAAGTGTAATAGTAATAGGAACAGGGACTGTCTCTGACATGAACTGATTGGCCTGCTCTTTAATCACCTTCCCCTGAGGTGGGAGCAGCCTTACCAGGACACAGAAGACAATGCAGCCACTCCTGATGAGACCTAATAGACTATGACCAGAAGGAAGGAAAAGAAGACTTCCCCTATGGACCTCCCCAAGTGAACTTGGGGAGGAGCATGCGTTGTGAAGGAAGAGGAAGAGAGGGATTTGGAGGGGAGGAGGGAGGGAGCTACAGGGGGGATACAAAGTGAATAATGTATAATTAATAAAAGTTTCAAATAAAAAAACAGGTGAATCCATGTAACAAAAAAAAAAAAGATGTGTAGTATCCCACATCTTTAATCCCAGTGCTCAGAAGGCAGAGGCAGGCAGATCTCTGTGTGTTCAAGGCCAACCTGGTCTACAAAGTAAGTTCCAGGACAATCAGGGCTATTGTTACTCAGAGAACTCTGTCTCAGAAAAAAAAATTGCTTTAATTAGTATATATATATGTATATATATATATATATATATATGTATATAAACTAATTAAGTTCTTTTGTTTGTATCAATTTTAGATTCTGTTAATTTCAACAGTATTCAGCAAGAATTTTGACTGACTGTGAATAATGGAATGTCAAGTCTGAATTAACTGAGGTATTCCCTTGTTTCTCCTATTAATGTTTTTATGTTTTTAATTGCATGCATCTTTCCCGTGCTTATCCATCAGTATTTCATACTTTTATGCTGTGGAGCATGGTATTAAAACTTTCAGTCCGTTATTTGCCGGGCTAAGTAAGGTAGAGGGATCAGGAATTTAAAGCCAGCTGAACTACAGAGTAAATCCAAACTGGCCTCAGCGACACAGTGAGACCCGTCCTCAAACAAAATAAATTTTAGTCTCTGATTACAAATTGCTAGTAGGTAGAAAAACTATGGGCCCTTGCTTTGCAACCTTGGCTAAGCTGGTACTCCCTAAGTCCAGTCCCAAATCCACAGCTAACCTCCTACCTTATCCTCCTGAGCACTAAGATTATAGGTGTGTGTGGCCACACTCAGACCTATCTCTACACTGGTCTTGTATCTAGCCTCCTCATTATTCTGTAGCCTCGTTTCGGCATCTCAGATGGAAAGGTAAATCCAGACCATGCTGGCTGGAAACATAAATATCACATCTTTTTTTTTTTCTTTAATCTTAATTAAAATTTGGGTGCCTTCCCAATATGACTTTATCCTTTGCTTTGCACCCAATTATCTTTTAATTATATTAAGACTAGGTTCCTGGTACTGTCATCACCATCACTATTATTATTGTTATTATTATTATTATTATTTGTTGTTGTTGTTGGTTGTTGTTTCAAGAAAGAGTCTCACTAAGTAGCTCTGGCTGTCCTGGAATTCACTTTTTAGACCAGGTCAGCCTAGAACTCACAGAAATCCACCTGCTTCTGTTTCCAAAGTCCTTAGGATTTAAGGTGTACATCACCACACCTGGCTACCATCACAATTACAGAACATCGAGAGGGAATGCAATTCCTCATCTATATTAACTGCCTCTGGCAGCCTGGAAAGCCAGCAGAAACTTCCTAAATAGAAAAGAGGAAGGATCTACTCTACTGCTTCAGTTCTTTCTTCCCTTACAAGAATTCCTAAAGGGTGTTTTTCTTTTATCTCTCAATTCTGGTACACATGAAAATCATCAGAGAAGTATATTCTAAAAGCATAGATTCCTAGCACACACTTTTTGCAGTGAAGTGAATCCAAAACCAGGAAATCTAATGTATGCATTTACATCACTGGACAGAAGGTTTGGGCAACTCAGCCCAGTCATTTGGGAAATTCTTTAACTGCAAAACTCTCCTCCCCAGGGTTTGCATTATTTTCTCATTTCTTGGGCTCCTAGGTTCTGATTTCTCTTCAGCATGGCAGCACACAAATGTAATCACTCCTGGGGTGATGGAGACAGGAGGATCCCTGCAACAACCTGGCCAGCCAGCCTAGCCAAACTCAGTGAGAAACCCTGTCTCAAAAACCAATAAATGGTTGGAGGATGATTAAGGTAGACAAACAACTGATACTGCTCTCCATGGACATGCACACAGAGGCACACACGAACACACAAGCACATTATTTTCTAGTGTTCCACGAATGTCATATTTGCTTTCCTTTCTAGGGGAATCACACAGTTGACAGACCTCCCATGAAAGGTCCCGTAATTCTGAGCTCCTCCAACCATGGCCATGATTAGTTGGATCAGGGTTTCACAGCCAAAGCCAGTTGTGAGCTCAGGCAAGCATACTAAGCAGTGATTGTAGAATAGCACAGCAGTGAATTGTGGACCCCACATTCACTGTGAAAATCCAGAACAACTAAATACCAAAAGATTGAGATCAGACTGATGGGGATAAACCTCTGGTGGGCACAGGGTTTCTTTGTGGTAGTTATGTTCTAAAATTCAAGTCAGTTGTACAGCATGATAAACATGCTGTGGCCAAACACCACCCACTTGTGAAGAATGGGCAATTTCACTTTGTGAATTTCACTAGAGAACTGAAGCCAACACCTCCAACGCTCAGCAGAGTCTGGCAGAGAGTCCTATGTGCCACACTCAGGGGCGTCAATTAGGTTCTATTTACAAGATGATGTCAGAGCATTATAAATGAGAAGTAAAGGCATCCAAAGTAAATGGCACCCCAAAGGTTATGGTCTCTGAAGTATTACAATACTGTGATACCACGGAGGTACTTTTCTTTCTTGTGAAATGTCAATCTGCAAAATCAGGGAAGTCAGCCATGGTAACTTCCCATTCATCTCTCCCTCTTCAGAATGTTATCTTGTACTATGAAATCGCCATTTTAAAATGTTACCATGGTGTTATAAGTATGGGGTTAGTGAGGTCTGATGATAAAGACTAGTCTCACTACTGACCTCAAGGAGGCTACCCTATACTCACAAGAGAGATAAAACTTAGATTATACACCAAAGCTGTCCTGAAACTGGTTCTCATCTTCCTGTGTGACAAGAACACCAACCACACTGTGATGAAAGGTTTGAAATTAACTTCAATTTCCATAAAAAGATTATACAAGAACAAGCAAGCAAAAATAAAAAAGAGGGAGAGAGAGATACAGAGAACAAAAACCACCTGGGTGTGTGGTATGCTCAGAACTACCTCATTAAATGCAAACCTGCTGCTCAAGCTGATCATTCAGGTCACACCCACCAATACTAGGTAACTAGAAGATCCTTGAGCACTAAGTATCATCTGTTATTCTGTAGGAAACCAAAGGCAGAAACTGACACAGACTCAGGTCCTAGGATGGGAAATCATTTATCTTAGAAATTATGTTGAGGGCTGATGAGATGGCACAGCCTTTAAAGGCTAGGCTCACATACCGAACGTAAAGAACCACATTGATTCAGTAATGGAGAAATGTTTGTTCTGTAAAGTGCTTATCAAACAAGCATGAGTTAGAGCCTAGAACCCTCTAACAATGTTGGGCAGGATGACAGTGTTAGGGAAACAGAAATGAGCCGATCCCTGGGGTTCACTGGCCAGCCACCCTAACCTAACTAACTGGTGAACAGCAGGCCAGTGGAGCACTCTGTTACCCTGAGTCCCAAAAGCTAGACAGAGCATGAAAAACAATATTGGAGACTGTCCTCTGGCCTCCAATCATATACACAGCATCAACACAATATCACAATCATATAGAAATCTATACATGGAAATGCAATCACTGAGTGAAAATACTAACATACTGGGTTCTGTGGAGTAAAGCTTTTAAAAGGCATGAAGATGGATGGGCATGGTGGTACACACCTTTGATTCCAGCACTTAGGACCCAGAGGCAGGCAGATTTCTGTGAATTTGAGACCAGCCTGGTCTACAAAGTGAGTTACAGGGCAGCCATGGCTATGTAAAGAGACCATGTCTCAAAAATTAAAGAAAAAAAAGGACACTGAGATAATCTTGAATTTAAAGACTCGACAGGGAAAAAAAAATCAAGATGTGCAGTGGCATACATAGCATTCTTCAATTTGTGATTCCAAAATGATATGTATTAATAACCAGAGTCCTGTCACAAGCCATATAATGACATCTGCTGTTATAACAACAGGCAATCTGGCAAGAAGGAGCCAGATACAAATAACTGATAGGAAGTAAGAAGTTTGTGGTCCAGCAGGTGGAGAAGGAAACACTGGAGGTCAGTGTGCTGGGAAGCACCTCATCCTGATGTCCTCTGTGCTCACAGATGACCTCCCAGTAGCTTTGCTGTGTCACTCACATGTTGATAAACACTGGTAATGGGACTGTTAGAGAGAAATAGTTCTCTGAGGAATTCATCTGGCTCTTAAGTGTGGCTCCATTAAAGGATTACATGGCGCCACCAAGTCCAATACTCAAGAAGACAGAATGGGAAATGGACCCAAGATGCTCAGGCAAAATGACAAAGAAGACGGTTCTGATTTTGTGGCAGCAGATAACATTTTCTCATTCCAAAGAACCACAAAGTGTTTTTAAAAGCAAATGGAGTAAAGAGGCAGGCAAGAAGTTCCTCCCTGGGATAAGCAAATGGGAAGGAAGAAAATGGAAAGCAGGTGAATTGCCAAAGAAAAGGCAATCCAATGATAAACATCAAAATACAAACATTAATTATATGACGGTCCTCAGCAAATGAGAGATAACAAACCAGAAAAACAGTAATTTTGTGAAGGTTAAGCAAGTGATTCTTTCCCCAAAGGCAACGAAAGAGAGAAGTAAGCATTGTCAAATACTAGCAATTATGCAGATGGCAGAAAGAAGAAAGGCTGAATTTTATTTCCACACAATAAGGAAGCGCATAATAAGGAAGATAGAGCAATCTAAAGTGTTTACAGTTTCGAGATACCCACAGCTCAGCAAGCATTCAGAAGATGTTATCTGAGCTGTGAAAAATTACCCTCAGAAATGACTGACATTAATCAAGAAGTTAAACATTTATTAAAAACAAGCTTAGAAGTTACAGGAGAAAGGTCAACTAAGATGAGCCAAACCAAGCTGAGCCCATGTGTTTCTGCCTGTGAAATACAACGTGTTTGCTTAGGAGCAAAGGTTCATGTCCAAGTGAGGCATGTGAAACCCTCGTTCCCTTTGGGGACTCCAGTCTGCACTTGGGAAAACAGCTGCTGCTGTCAGCAATTCGTGCAAATATCAGCTGATGCAATCCTTAAGTGACCTGGGGCCCTTGACACCTCCATGACGTTTGTACCCAGCTTGGGTACTTGGGCAACACTGAAAATTAAGCACAGCCCCAAGATGTTCAGCCCTTAGTTGCCAAGGTCTAGACTCCAAAGTCTAGAGAGTTTGCCCCTCCTCACACTCTTTATGGCACACAGGAGGAAACCTCTGAGCAGAAACAGAGAGGCTCTGTTTTGCTGCTTTAACCCAGCAAGAGAAATAAGCTACCAGGAGGCAAGCAAAGCAACACTTTTCCCCAGGATTCCTAGTGAATCTCCTCTGGGTGGGGGGTAAGACTCAACAGGAAGTTCTTCCTCCCACATTATACCAAAAGTGAGGACACCCAGAACAGTCCAACAGCAAGAGGAAGAAGCTCTAAGGACCACGCTCTGCCCTATTTTTGCCAAATCACATTTGCAGAAGAACCACCACCGGTCTCTTTTCTTAGAACTTTCTGTAACTTTATTGTGCTTGTTTCCAGTACTGAAAATTGAACCTAGGACCTTGAACATACTAAGGAAATATGCTTCCATACATAACTCCAGGATTTTCACAAGGGAAAGAAATGAAGTCACTTTTCAGAGCCGCCCCTTTAGAATCCTTCAGTTACCCTAGAATTTATATCTTGAAGCTGCACAAAATTCTGAAGGTTCTATTTGGGGAAATGAAGGAAAAATATACATAAGCTTCAGAGCCAGAAATGTCTCTGTTCAAGTGCACACTTTGTCACTTACTAGCAGTGTGATAGAGGGCAGGATGTTTTTCTCCAGACTTCAGTTTCATCATTTGCAGGATGGAAACCTACCTTCCTGCCAAGACTTGATACAATGGCTCATGTGAGATAATGTGTTTAGAATCGTTATGATGGCTTAGAAAACACACAGTAAACATCAGCTGGTGCTAGTAACTCTCATGGTTGTTGAATGCACAAGACTTTTGTAAATTTTCTCTAAATGTTGTTCATTTTAAACCCTAATGCAAGCATCAATATGAATCACACTATGCACCCTCTGAGCTGGGCAAAAGATACAAGGTAACTTTTTGGTGATGTCAGAATACCATCAGCATTAGAAACGTTACATACGGAGGCTGGAGTTGTAGGTCAGTTGATAGAGTGCTTGTCTGGTACACACAAAGTCCTGGGTTCAGTCCCCATCTCTGCATAAAACTAGGCGTGGTAGCACACATAGTAATCTCAACACTCAGAAAGTAGAGCCAGGAGATCAGGAGTTCAAAGTCATCCTTGGCTGTATAAGCAGTTCAAGGCCAGCCTAGAACACATGAGATCCTGTCTCAAAAGACAAGAAAAAGGAGGAAGAAAGAGAGGAGGGACATTACATACAAATATTAAAAAGAAAAAGAAAATTTAAATTTGTCCTTTCCATTTGAGTCGGGAGTTGCTCTTTCAGAAAATGCCTTCATTCCCAGTTGAATGAGACACCAGCATTCTCCCTGAAACCCAGTATGACAATGTTGAGGTTCATAATACTACAGTTTCAGGAAGCTCAGGTAATGGCATAATATAAATCCCTAAGAAGAGCACATTGTGCAGAATGCCTGTGCCCCACATAACATGCATCCCGATGACGGGGTGGCTCTTCACAGAGCAGCTGCAGGCTCATCATTCATTGTAACTTTATACCTCACACATACAGCTGGGGCTGGCAGCAGAAAATAGAGGCGCTGTCGCTATTTTAAAGCATGGAGGAAATGTAGAATTTAGACACTGACCCAGAACTGCCCCATGTAAATCAGGGTTCCTTGACTGTGCACTCAGAAACTCATCTCATATCCTAGAACATTTCTAGAAAAAAAAAAAAATCACATCTTTTCTTGCCTTCTGACCACCCTCCTAAGATGAGCCACACCAAGCCCACCCTTTTAACCTAGCTTGCAGGACGAGCAGAAAGCTGTTGTGTGCTGACTCCCACCTTCAAACACTAGGATTGCATCAACTCACCAGAACCCAAATCACATCCAGAATTCTAGCTACACTAGCAAAATGTGGAAAAAGAGACAGATGAAGGGGCATGAAGCATCTAGCTAGAGGGAGAAATGGATGCTGACTGCCAACCCATAATAATGTCAGAGGCATGGGAGAGCACAAGGCTTAGAGGCTGAAGAGTTATGCCTGACCAGTGAGTGGCTCCATCACTTGCTAATGGCTGTGTGATTGCAACAGATGTCTTTTATTCACCCACATTACTGAGGTTGAACCATGTTCTTTTCTGAGAACTTCATCACAAAAAAAAAAAACAAAAAACAAAAAACAAAACAAAACAAAAAAAAACATGTATATATGCATTCCTATAAGGAGCACAGGAAGGATGATGAGAGGCACCTCTCAAATGTGCCACTGTTTGATCTTTGTGGTTACTGTGCTTTTCCTGGAGGGTTTTTCCACTGAAGTAGAAATAGAGTTGAGGCTGTATTCTACTTACAGGATTCCTGTTCACCTCAGCTTATTCCTCCTTAGAACTTCAGCATGTATCGGAACTGGATGCACTTAGAAGCGGGGATGTAACAAACAAGCTCTGGGGTCTCTGGTACCACATCTAGATCTCCAAGAATATGACATGGTTATTCTCTTGGCCAGTTTTCACAATCCACTCTCAAGAACATGACTAAGTTGGACAACCTCTTTCATTGCTTACAGGTGCTGCACGGGGCTTAAACATCCTAAGAAATTCTTCCTCTTAAAAAAAAATCCTGGACCAGAGAGGTGGCTCAGCTTGGTGTACAAGCCTGACAGCTTGAATTTGGATGCCCAGAACGCAGTTTGCAGAATGATGCTGAATGCTAAGTCCAGACAAGGTGGCGTATGTCTCATTAATCCTAGCAGTCCTAGAAAGAGACAGAAAGTGAAGACAGAGAGTCCTCAGAATGCCTCTGGTCAGTTAGCCCAGCGTTTGCAGTAATAAACAAGACAGAGCTCGTTAAATGATGTGGGACTTATACTCACCTATTCCTCTGACTGATACACACATGCCATAGCATGCCCATGCCCCGCCCCCATGCTCAGATGAGGTGGGGGATTTTAAATCTTAGAATAAAGGTTCTCAGACTTCAGAATTCATTACTCACACAGATCCACTGGGATCTCGTCACGAGGTTGGTGAATTGGTAGGTCTGAGATTCTTCAGGTCTAACAGACTGAGAAGGGATGCAGCTTCATGGACCTTTTGAGTAGTTTCCTCCCTCCTATAGAATCCCCATTTCCCGACACTTTCTTGAAACCAGCTCTCTGGGTTTGGGCTTCAGTTTCCTCATTTATTAAAAAAAGACAGAAATATATCTACACATGGGAATATAACGTCATCCAGTCAGTGTAGAAATCAGTATGGGCATTTCCCCCCAAAACTAAGAACAGATCTGCTATACAACCCTAAAGGAGTCAACATCAACAGATAAATGGGCAAAAAGAAAATGTGGTATATATACACAGTGGTGCTTTATTCAGCCATAAATAAGAATAAATTTACGTAATTTTCTGAAAAATGAATGCAACTAGAGAGCATCTTATTAAGCTTAATAAGCCAGACTCAAGAAGACAAATACCATGTGTTTCTTTAATATGTGGACCCAAGGTTTTATATAGATAACACACACACACATACATATGAATGCACACATGAACTCACACGACTCGAAGGCAGAAAGAAGGTAAAAAAAGAAAGGAGACTAGGAATCTGGGAGAGAAAGGAAAACAAAGAGAAGGGAAAGGTAGAGGCATTACTATAGTATTCTTAATATGATGATATAATTATTGCATGTAAATTAATGTAATACTTTATGTGCTTGAAAGGAATTGTTTTTATGAAACCCAGTGCTATGTTTGACAAGCAATAGACCAATAAGCAAAGCAACTCAAAGGGAAATCTCAGCAGAAACTTTGGAGCATTACTCTGCTCCTCGATCTTATCAGGCTCCACCATCAGGCCTGCTTCACTAACACCTCTGTTCCATGTGCTGTGATGGAGCAGACAGCACAGCAGTGCCTCCTGGCTTCTCCACCATGGGATCTGATCATCATTGATGAGTAGCAGAGAGCCCTGAATGGGGAACTTTATAGCGTGCCCATTCTTATGCTCTGGCAAAATAAGTGTTAGCAAAACAGAGAAGCAGATGAGAGAAATGAAGACATTGAGCAAATAATCCAAAAAGTATCATACATTAAGAACAAAGATGCCCTTGGAAACTCATTGTAAAAGACAAAGAAATGTAAAATAGCCTAAATATTTATTTATACAGAGAATACCACACAGCCTTTAAAGCTTTGTTCAGATTTTGTTTTTCTAGACTTATTTATGTTTGGTGGGGTATGTACCCACAGAAGCCAGAAGAGGGCATCTGATCCCCTGGAGCTGGAATTACAGGCTTTTTTTTTAAATTACACTTTATTCACTTTGTATCCCCCCATAAACCCCTTCCTCCTCCCCTCCTAATCCTACCTTCCCTCCCCCTTCTTTAAGAATGCCCCTCCCCAAGTCCATTGATAGGGGAGGTCCCCTCTCCTTTCTTCTGATCTTAGTCTATCAGGTCTCATCAGGAGTGGCTGCATTGTCTTCTTCTGTGGCCTGGTAAGGCTGCTCTCCCCTCAGGGGGAGGTGATCAAAGAGCAGGCCAATCAGATTATGTCAGAGACAGTCCCTTTTCCCATTACTATGGAACCCACTTGGACACTGAACTGCCATGGGCTACATCTGTGCAGGGGTTCTAGGTTATCTCCATGCATGGTCCTTGGTTGAACTATGAATCTCTAGAAAGAATTACAGGCTATTATTGTGAGCCACTCTATGTGTGTTCTGAGAACCAAAGTGAGGTCTGCAAGAGCAGCAAGTGCTCTTAACCACTGAGCCATCGCTCCAGCCCACTTGATGATAAAGGGAGAAGTAAAATTATCAAGGTTTATAGATAATGTAATTTTGTCTGTAGAAAATCCTAAAGAATATACCAATTAAAGACAATTAGAAGTAGTGAGCAAGTCTAGCAAGTTTGCAGAATACTAAATCAATATTCTAAGTATTAGAAATGAAATACTAGAAATGAACACTAGAAAGAGGAGCATATGATTCCAGATAATGTTGAGCACAGATAAACCCACAGAACCAGAAAGCAGATCCACGGTGTCCAGGGACTGAGAACAGAAGGAATGGAGTGACTCCTGATGAGTATGCACTTTGTTCTTTCACGTGGAAATATGTGAAAATCAGATAGTGAGAATGGCCGAACACTTTGTGAATGTACTAAGAGGCTCTGATCACACTTTCAAGGTGACTTTTGTCATATAAAAATTATATTTCAATTCTTCTTCTTCTCCAAGATAAAACTGTAAACTAAGCCGCAAAACTGAAAATAGAGAAATGAGTTGAACTTTTTTTCAAAATTGAATTTGTAATATAAGTTCTATGCTAACTAAATATGTCTTCTGTGTCTGGCACCTCCTATTTTTATTTTTGTATCTCCTCACTCTGTTGTCCAAGCAGCACTCCCCTTGTCAGAGTTCCTGACTTGACCTTCCTTGCTCTGCCTTCTCTCAGGGCTCACTAGGAAATGTCAAATCACCTCTGGGAATGCCCTGTGCCTTGTTACACACTTTGAGCTTTGTAGATTGTGGTATTTTATTTAAAGATGGATTCTCATGGCCTGAGGAGAAGGCTCAGCTGGTAAAGTGCCTGACTTACAGGCATAAGGACCTGAATTTGATCACCAGAAACGTGTTAAAAAAAAAAAAAAAAAGCTAAGGGTGGTGGTTCATTTTTATAAACCCTGCAGTAGGCAGGAGGAAGGGACAGGTGGATCCTTGAGGCTGGCCAGTCTACCTGGTAAGTTCCAGGTAGTTGAGAGACCCTGTTTTTTTTTTTAAAAAAAAAGAAGATAGTACCTGAAAAACTGACACACAAGGTTGTCCTGTGGCTACATACTCACATGCATGTGGGCACATATAGGTACCTGCACTAACACACAAGTCAACTGATTGATTAGCTTATAAAGACAGATCCCCTTTTTTGCCTTCTTTCTGAAAAAAGCAACATTATTCTTACTCATCTCTCACAATGATTCTTAAATATATTTCTGTCCTGACCTTGGAATCAAACCGTCATATCTTTTAGCTGGCCACAGGAGCAATCACAGTTAGCCATTCCCCAACTCTCCATATAAACACATACTTCCTTATAGATCGATTATGGTCATAACCTTCCATTGCATGTCCATTGTAAAAACAGCCCAAGTTCTTACAACTTCTTAGAGTCCAGAATGTATTTCACCCTCAGCGGGTTTCTCTGAGGCTGCTGACTTGCCATCACCACATATTGAGGAGGAGGAGGAGCCTTTGCAAAATGGCAACCCAGTGCTTGGACCCAGTTTACTTCCGTTATGCTTATCACTAAGACCTGAAATCTGGAGAAACATCAGTCCTTTCTTGTTTTACTTTTTCCCACCAGCACGAAGATGTCCACTGTAGGCCGAGAACTGAGCTGACAGACACTGATGGTGAAGTCTTACCAGTTAGCCCCTCCATCGCCATGGTTCTTAAATTTTGGCATCCTCAGAATTCCTTGAGGGCTTGTTAAAACACAAATACTGGGCCTCACTTCACATCTGACATGGTAGTTCTGGGGAAGAAACCAGGGTATTTGTATTTCTAAAGCTCAGCACAGACTGGTCAAAACACTCACCCTGAGTTCAAATCCTTGCCCTGCCAGTGTTACAGTACAAGAATAGCTATATAAACCACACAGACTCCAGTCTCAATCAGATATGGATGGTTTATTGAACACAACACCCCAAAACCCTAAGATTGGCTATGACCAGGGACACAGAAAGGAATTGGGGAGCCTAACTGTGACATTGACCAGGGTCAGCAAAAGCTACAATTAGCTTATACAGGGGAGCAGATGGTGGTACAGGGTGGTCAGTTTTTACTCAATTTATTTAGAGAAGCTGTACTTGGTCCTAAGTAAAGTTTATGATTAGGGCCAGCCATGCCTATGGTTAGGGAATTTCTAGGAACAAGGTCATAGAGTATGCTGAACATAAACAGTTTTTAGTCAACCTGTCTGTGTATAGAGATTCTTTTACATCAGCAACAAGGTGAGATGATGTAGTTGGTGGGCCTGAAACAAAAATGGCTATACTTATGCCAAAAGGACCAGGCCTCAACACCAATGACTGACACCGACCTTGGCACACTACTCAGCTTCTCCAAGGTCAGATGCCATCTTTGAAAACTGAGATGCAAAGGATGGCTGTTTTGTGGAGCTGGTGTGAGCATTAGGTGATGCAAGACAGTAAAAGGCTTAGCAGAGCCAAGACACTGGTTCTCCACTATTTTCTATTTCTATGGTTGCTTCCTGTTCTTTTCCATAACTACAGAGTGCATATATCCCTCTGGAAAATCCCCTTTGCAGAATATCTGTTTCCCTTGTTACTAGACCACTCTGTTTCTCCTGCTACATACAAACTGTAACAATAACTAGAATATTCGTTTTGGAAAAATAAAAATAAAAAATAAAAAAGACTTTGTTCATGAGATTGTCCAATGCAGAGACAGGAGGCCAGGTCTCAGACTGCCTCTTCACAGATAGAACTGAGTAATACTTAAGAGACATAGAAGCAATATGATTTAGGGAGGTGGTGTTCGAGTTGAGGTCATTCTATACCTGAAATCAGACTCCATAAATCTTTATAGGAGTCAGTTCAGGAAGTGGGAACATTACCATGACCTGAGTGTGGAGTTTTGGCCATTTAATATAAAAATGGGACCCCTGTGCTGGCCTGAATGAAGGGTCAGTAGTGTGGACAGAGGCATGCTTTAAGTCGCTAAAAAGTATGATAGTTTGAATGAGAAATGTCCTCCAGAGGCCTATGTGCTGAACACTAGATTCCCAGTTGGTGATACGATTTCAGGGTGTTATAGAACTTTTAGGAGGTGCAATCTTGTTGAAGTCTATCACTGGTGAACTAGGGGTAGGCTTTGACAGGTAATGGCTTCACTCTGCCTCCTGTGCTGCTGCTGTGGCTGCTTGTTGTTGTGGTTAATTAATATTTTCTTTTCCTCCCCCACCCCTGTTTCCCTTCCCATTACCCATGGTTGAAAGGGGGCCATGGACCCTAGAGGAGAATCTATTACTATACTTTTATAGTATATAAAAGTATAACAATTGTATTCCCAGTTCATTCTAAATACCTATCCTTATATCCATAGATGAGTGTAGCCATCACCCCTCATCAAATAAGTCCTTTTATTGAGCAGATAGAGACTATGTATGACAGAAATCTACAGCTGGTTGTCTTGGTTAGAGTTTCTATTGCTTTCATGAAAAACTGTGACCAAAGCAACTTGGGGAGAAAAGGGTTCATTTGGCTTACATTTCCATATCACCTTTTATCATCAAGGGATGTCAGGACAGGAACTCAAACAGGATAGGAACCTGAAGGCAGGAGCTGATGCAGAGGCCATGGAGGGATGCCGCTTACTGGCTTGCTCATCATGGCTTGCTCAGCCAGCTTTCTTATAGAATCAAAGTCCAGGGATGGCACTACCTTAGGTAGCCATTCCATTGGAACTGAGATGGTCATGTGCGTGCAAGTCATGCTGGCTCACTATTCTTGTTGTTTTCAGCAGACACCACCTGTTTTGCTTGTTTAAGCCTCCTGTTTTGCTTGGATATGTTTACTTGAAAACCTATATAAGTGGTTTACTCTGTAATAAAGATGGCACCTTGAACAGAGCACTGTCTTGGTGTCACTTACTTGTGTTCTCTGTCTTTTAATTCCCAGACCCTTGTGCAGGTGGTTACTATTGGTGGTCGTGGGCACTACAGGTGGTGCTGAAACCCGGGATTGAACCTGACTAGGGACCTGCTGAGGAATGCTATAACTTAGAACATCCATTGGGCCAAAAGGAAAGCACATCGGTGATCACCCATCAGCAAGAGTGCAAGGTAAGGGCCAGACAGAGCAATATGGGACAGAGCAATAACAGGGGAGCATTTATTGAAATGCTCAAACAATTACTCAATTACTCAAACAATTATGAGGAGTTGGGTTTGAAAGTCGAACTCTTTAGGACTTTTTAAATCAAGTAGATGTTAATTGTCCCTGGTTTCCTGAAAGTGGGATTTTGAATATAGCAGTTTGGGACTGAGGGGTTAAAAGACTACAGACCCCAGAATTGTCCAAAAAGGCCTACCATTACCCACCTTCAGGGAATTGGACATTAGTTCTCAAATGCTTACTTAGAAAGATGAGGAGGATCTTTTGGATATATGCCTATGAGTGGTATAACTGGATCTTGAGGAAGCGCTATTCCTCTTGGGAACCTGAGGGTAGATGAGGCATTTCTTAGGACTCTCCCTGGGTACTAAGTACCAGATTGCTTTCCAGAGTGGTTGTACAAGTTTACATTCCCACCAGCAGTGGAGGAGGGTTCCCCTTTCTCCACAACCTCTCCAGCATGTGTTGTCTCTTGAGTTTTTGATCTTAGCCATTCTGATGGGTGTAAGGAGAAGTCTTAGGGTCATTTTGATTTGCATTTTCCTGATGGCTAATGAGGTTGAGCATTTCTTTAAGTGTTTCTCTGCCATTTGATATTCCTCTGCAGAGAATTCTCTGTTTAGCTCTGTACCCCAATTTTTAATTGGATTACTTGATTTTTTTTTGCTGTTTAACTTCTTTAGTTCTTTATATATACTGGATATTAACCCTCTGTCAGATAAAGGGTTGGTGAAGATTCTTTTCCAATCTGTAGGCTGTCGTTTTGTTCTGAGGACAGTGTCCTTTGCTTTACAGAAGCTTTTCAGTCTCATGAGGTCCCATTTATTGATTGTTGCTCTTAGAGCCTGTGCTGTTGGTGTTCTGTTCAGGAAGTTGTCTCCTGTGCCAGCTCTCAAGTACACAATAAGGACATTTGCTCAACCATGTTTGTAATAGCTTTATTTGTAATAGCTAGAACCTGGAAACAGCCCAGATGCCCCTCAGTGGAGGAATGGATGCACAAATTGTGGTATATTACAATGGAATATTACTCAGCAGTAAAAAAAAAAAAAAAAAAACAACAACAACAAGGAAATCATGAAATTTGCAGGTAAGTGGTGGGATCTGGAAAAGATCATCCTGAGTGAGCTATCCCAAAAGCAGAAAGATGCACAAGGTATATACTCACTCATATAGACATATAATATAGGATAAACCTACTAAAAATTGTACACCTAAAGATACTAATCAAGAGGGAGAACTCTGGCTAAAATGCTCAATCCCTATCCAGAAAGGCAAAGAGGCTGGACATCAGAAGAAGGAGAAAAGAGGGAACAAGTCAGGAGCCTGACACAGAGGACCTCTGAAAAGCTCTTCCCTGCAGACTATCAATGCAGATGTTGAGACTTATGGGCAACCTTTGGGCAGAGTGCAGGGAATCTTAGGAAAGAAGTGTGAAACAATAAGATCTGGAGAGAACAGGAACTCCACAAGGAGAGCAACAGAACCAAAAATCTGAGCACAGGGGTTTTCCTGAGACTGATATTCCAACCAAGAACTATGCATGGAGACCTCTGCACAGATGTAGCCCATGGCAATTCAGTATCCAAGTGGGTTCCATTGTAATAGGAACAGGGACTGTCTCTGACATGAACTGATTAGCCTGCTCTTTAATTACCTCCTCCTCAGGGGGAAGCAGCCTTACCAGGCCACAGAAGAAGACAATGCACCCACTCCTGATGAGACCTAATTGACTAGGATCAGAAGGAATGAAAAGAAGTCCTCCCCTATCAGTGGACTTGGGGAGGGGCATGCATTCAGAGGGTGGAGGAAGGGAGGGATTGGGACTGGAGGAGGGAGGGAACCACAGGTGGGATACAAAGTGAATAAAGTGTAATTAATAAAGAAAAAAATAAAAACAAAAAGAAGAAAGATGAGGAGGATAATTCAGGAACTGTTAAACCTTTCATCATTAAAGGATTGCCTGTTAATTTATGGGGGAGAGAAACTTGCATATAAAGGACACACAGAGATTTTGAAAATGGTACACATCCTGGACTGGTCACTGCATAGATAACACTGATAAACATTTTGTATTCAGATGCCAAAGCTAACTAATTGCAAAGTTGATTTACTTTTTATCTGTAGAGCTGCTGTTTTAATATATTTGGGTTGTTTTGTTTTGTTTTGTTTTGGTCCATCCAAAGAGTAAATGTAGAACAGTCTAATGAACTACAGTTTCTGAAATACATTGTTTCTTCTGAAATAAAACTGAGCAATAGCTTGTTAGCAGTGACCATCTTGCAGCTATGCAACTTTGAAAAGTCCAGATTTGCAGGTCTCAGTGCTGGGGCCAAAGTTACTCTGTCCTACTTCATTGTGCTATGCATTTCCAGGCAGTTTTCCCAAGTTTGGGTAAAATGATTAGCAAGTTGTAAACTTAATACCTTATGGAAAGGGTGAAATAAACGCTTCTGCAGTGGGACTTGGAGTAATTTGAGGGACATTTTATATACTTTTAAAAATCAGAATTTAATTGGGATGCCAGATTTCTAGCAACTTGTATATAATTTATTATTGTGTTGTTACTGTAATTGAAAATGTTGTGGATACTTTTAAATTCAGTCTTTGTAGAAAGAACTGTAATAAGCAAAATTATGTGAAGAGATTGTTGTCCCACAGACTAGACATATAAGCAAATAGTTAACAAAATCTCATTTGCACTTTGCCTTCGGCACATAATGTGGAACATGTGGTACCTGTTCAAGAGTAGAACTGCTCTCAGGCTTTCGCTTTTGCAGCCTGCGGCATGTGTTCTTGAGACCAGGGACCAAAGTTTATGTGCCTTCGTCAGTCTTCCTATTTGAGAATTAAGGTACAACAAGCAGCTGGACCGGCATGGAAGGGAGTGCGTCCTTGAGTGTGTATCCCCCCCATAAGCCCCTCCCTCCTCCCCTCCCGATCCCACCCTCCCTCCCCTTTCTGCATGCATGCCACTCCCCAAGTCCACTGATAGGGGAGGTTCTCCTCTCCTTTCTGATCTTAGTCTATCAGTTCTCATCAAAAGTGGCTGCATTGTCCTCTACCATGGCCTGGTAAGGTTGCTCCCCCCTCAGGGGGAGGTGATCAAAGAGCAGGCCAATCAGATTATGTCAGAGGCAGTCCCACTTCCCATTACTATGTAACCCACTTGGACACTGAAATGTCATGGGCTACACCTGTGCAGGGTTCCAGGTCATCTCCACGAATAGTCCTTGGTTGGAGTATGAGTCTCCGGGAAGTTCCCTGTGTTCAAATTATCTTGTTCTGTTGCTCTGCTTGTGGAGTTCCCGTCCCCTCCAGCTCTTACTATTTCCCACTTCTTATATAAAATTCCATTCACTCTGCCCATCAGTTGGCCATCAGGCTCAGCATCTGCTTTGACAGTCTATACTGCAGAAGCTTTCAGAGGCCCTCTGTGGCAGGTTCCAAGGTTGATTCCTGTTTTCTTCTGGCTTTCAGAGGCCCTCTGTAGCAGGTTCTGAGGTTGTTTCCTATTTTCTTTTTCTTCTGATGTCCATCCTCTTTGCCTTTCAGGATGGGGATTGAACATTTTAGTTAGGGTCCTCTCTTTTGCTTAGTTTGTTTAGATGTACAGATTTTAGTGGGTTTATTCTATGTTGTATGTTTATATGAGTGAGTATATACCATGTGTGTCTTTTTGCTTCTGGGACAACTCACTCAGGATGATCCTTTCCAGGTCCCACCATTTACCTGCAAATTTCATGATTTCCTTGTTTTTCATTGCTGAGTAATACTCCATTGTATAGATGTACCACAGTTTCTACATCCATTCTTCAGTTGAGGGGCATCTGGGTTGTTTCCAGCTTCTGGCTATTACAAATAAAGCTGCTACAAACATGGTTGACAAATGTCCTTTTTGTGTACTTGCACCTCTTTTGGGTATATGCCTAGGGGTGGTATGGCTGGATCTTGAGGAAGCGCTATTCCTAGTTGTCTGAGAAAGCGCCAGATTGATTTCCAGAGTGGTTGTACCAGTTTACATTCCCACCAGCAGTGGAGAAGGGTTCCCCTTTCTCCACAACCTCTCCAGCATGTGTTGTCCCTTGAGTTTTTCATCTTGGCCATTCTGATGGGTGTAAGGTGAAATCTCAGGGTTGTTTTGATTTGCATTTCCCTAATGGCTAATGAGGTTGAGCATTTCTTTAAGTGCTTCTCTGCCATTCGATATTCCTCTACAGAAAATTCTCTCTTTAGCTCTGTTCCCCATTTTTTAAGTGGATTACTTGGTTTGTTGCTTTTCAGCTTGTTTAGTTATTTATATATATTGGATATGAGTCCTCTGTCAGATAAAGGGTTGGTGAAGATTCTTTCCCAATCTGTAGGCAGTCGCTTTGTTTTGATGACGGTGTCCTTGCTTTACAGAAGCTTTTCAATTTCATGAGGTCCCATTTATTGATTGTTGCTCTTAGAGCCTGTGCTGTTGGTGTTCTGTTCAGGAAGTTGTCTCCTGTACCAATGAGTTCTAGGGTATTCCCCATTTTTTTTCTAGCCGATTGAATGTGTATGGTTTTATGTTGAGGTCTTTGATCCACTTGGACTTCAGTTTTGTGCAGGGTGATAAGTATGGATCTATTTTCATTTTTCTACATGTAGACATCCAGTTGGACCAGCACCATTTGTTGAAGATGCTATCTTTTTTCCATTGTATGGTTTTGGCATCTTTGTCAAAAATCAGGTGTCCGTAAGTGTGTGGGTTTATTTCTGGGTCTTCTGTTTCTATGCCAGTACCATGCAGTTTTTATAACTGTTGCTCTATAGTACAGCTTGAGATCAGGGATGGAGATACCTCCAGAAGATCTTTTATTGTAGAGGATTGTTTTTAACAATTCTCGGTTTCTTGTTATTCCATACGAAGTTGAGAATTTTTCTTTCCAGGTCTGGAAAGAATTGTGTTGGCAATTTGATGGGAATTGCATTAAATCTATAGATTGCTTTTGGTAAGATGGCCATTTTTACTATGTTAATCCTGCCAAGCCATGAGCATGGGAGATCTTTCCATCTTCTCATATCTTCCTCTAATTCTTTCTTCAGAGATTTGAAATTTTTTTCATACAAGTCTTTGATTTGCTTGGTTAGGGTTACACCAAGGTATTTTATGTCATTTGTGGCTATTGTGAATGGTGTTGTTTCTCTAATTTCTTTCTCAGCCCTTTTGTCTTTTGTATACAGGAGGGCTACTGATTTTTTTGAGTTAATTTTGTATCCGGCCACTTTGCTGAAGGTGTTTATCAGCTGTAGGAGTTCCCTGGTAGAGTTTTTGGGGTCACTCATGTATACTATCATATCATCTGCAAATACTGATAATTTGACTTCTTCCTTTCCCGTCTGTATCCCCTTGATCTCCTTCAACTGTCTTATTGCTCTAGCAAGGACTTCCAGCACTATGTTGAAAAAGTATGGAGAGAGTGGGCAGCCTTGTCTTGTCCCTGATTTCAGTGGGATTGCTTTAAGTTTCTCTCCATTCAATTTGATGTTGGCTATAGGTTTGCTGTATATCGCCTTTACTATGTTTAGATATGTGCCTTGTATTCATGATCTCTCCAGTACTTTAAACATGAATGGATGTTGGATTTTGTCAAATGCTTTTTCAGCATCTAGGGAGATTATCATTTCTTTCAGTTTGTTAATATGGTGGATCACATTGATGGATTTCCGTATATTGAACCACCCCTGCATAACTGGGATGAAGCCTACTTGGTCATAGTGGATAATATCTTTGATGTGTTCTTGGATTCAGTTTGCAAATATTTTGTTAAGTATTTTTGCATCAATGTTCATAAGGGAGATTGGCCTGAATTTCTCTTTCTTTGTTGAGTCTTTGTGAGGTTTAGGTACCAAGGTGACTGTGGCTTCATAGAATGAGTTTGGTAATGTTCCTTCTGTTTCTATTTTGTGGAATAGTTTGAAGAGAAATGGAGTTAGCTCTTCTTTGAAGGTCTGATAGAATTCTGCGCTGAAGCCATCTGGTCCTGGGCTTTTTTTTTTTTTTTTTTTGGATGGGAGACTTTTGATGACTGCTTCTATTTCTTTGGGGGATATAGGACTATTTAATTGATTTACCTGGTCCTGATTCAGCTTTGGTAAGTCAAATCGATCAAGAAAATTGTCCATTTCATTTAGATTTTCAAATTTTGTGGCATATAAACTTTTGAAGTAAGACCTAATGATTGTTTGGATTTCCTCAGTGTCTGTAGTTATGTCCCCCTTTTCATTTCTGATTTTGTTGATTTGGGTGGTGTCTCTCTGCCTTTTAGTTAGCTTGGCTAAGGGTTTGTCGATCTTGTTGATTTTCTCAAAGAACCAGCTCTTGGTTTCATTGATTCTTTGAATTGTTTTATTTGTTTCTAACTGATTGATTTCAGCCCTGAGTTTGATTATTTCCAGCCCTCTACTTCTTTTTGGTGTGTCTGCTTCTTCTTTTTCTGGGGTTTTTAAGTGGGCCATTAAGTTGCTTGAATGAGCTGTCTCGAATTTCTTCTTGAGGGCACTTAGTGCTATGAACTTTCCTCTTAGCACTGCTTTCATTGTGTCCCACAAGTTTGGGTATGTTGTGTCTTTATTTTCATTGAGTTCTAGGAAGACTTTAATTTCTTTCTTTATTTCTTCCCTGACCCAGCTGTCATTTAGTAACAAGTTGTTCAGTTTCCATGTGTGTGTAGGCCTTTTGCTATTTCTGTTGTTGTTGAAGTCCAGCTTTATTCCATGGTGATCAGACAGGATACAAGGGATTATTTCAGTCTTCTTGTATCTGTTGAGGCTTGCTTTGTGACCAACTATATGGTCTATTTTGGAGAAGGTTCCATGAGGTGCTGAGAAGAAGGTAAATTCTTTTGTGTTTGGGTGTAAAGTTCTGTAAATGTCTGTGAGGTCCATTTGATTCATGACCTCTGTCAGAGATATTGTTTCTTTATTTAATTTCTGTTTTGTTGACCTGTCCTTTGTTGAGAGTGGGGTGTTGAAGTCTCCCACTATTAATGTTTGGGGATCTATATGTGGTTTAAATTTTATCAATGTTTCTTTTACAAATGTGGGTGTTCTTGTATTTGGGGCATAGATGTTCAGGATTGTGATGTCTTCCTGGCGGAATTTTCCCTTGATGAGTATGAAGTGTCCTTCCTCATCTCTTTTTATTAATTTTGGTTGAAAGTCTATTTTATCAGATATTAGAATGGCTACTCCTGCTTGTTTCTTGGGTCCATTTGCTTGGAAAGTCGTCTTCCAACCCTTTACCCTCAGGTAATGTCTATCTTTGTGCCTTAGATGTGTTTCTTGTATGCAACAGATTGCTGGGTTTTGTTTACGTATCCATTCTGTTAATCTGTGTCTTTTTACTTGAGAGTTGAGTCCATTGATGTTGAGAGAGATTAATGACCAGTTGCTGTTAGATCCTTTGATTTTGATGTTGGCTGTGTTCATAAGGTTGTATGCTTGGTTGCTTTTTGTTTTACTGTAGTGAGGTTAATTATTTCCTGTGTTTTCTTGACAGAAGCTAATTTTCTTGGGTTGTATTTTCCCTTCCAGTGTCTTCTGTAATGCTGGATTTGTGTGTAGGTATTGTTGAAATTTTTTTTGTCATTGAATATCTTGTTTTCTCCGTCTATGAGGACTGAGAATTTTGCAGGGTATAGTAGCCTGGGCTGACTTCTGTGTTCTCTTAGGGTCTGCATGATATCTGTCCAGGCCCTTCTGGCTTTCATAGTTTCTGTTGAAAAGTCAGGTGGGATACTAATGGGTTTGCCGTTATATGTTACTGGCCTTTTTCCCTTGCAGCTTTTAGTATTTTTTCTTTGTTCTGTATACTTACTGTTTTGATTATTATGTGGCAGGAGGATTTTCTTTTCTGGTCAATTTGTTGGGTGTTCTGTAGGCCTCATGTATCCTTATTGGCTTCTCCTTTAACTTGGGGAAATTTTCTTCAATGATTTTGTTAAAAATATTTTCTGGGCCTTGGAGAAGGGAGTCTCCTTTTTCCTCTATTCCTATTACTCTTTGGTTTTGTCTTTTCATATTGTGTTGGATTTCTTGGACGGTCTGTGTCAGGAATTTTTTGGATTTAACATTTTCTTTGACAGATACATCGATTTCTTCCATTGTATCTTCTACACCTGAGATTCTTTCTTCCATTTCTTGTATTCTATTGGTTATGCTTACCTCTGTAGTTCCTGTTTTCTTCCCTAAATTCTTCCTCTCCATTAGTTCCTCCATTTGTGTTTTCTTTAATTTTTGTAGTTCTATCTTCATGTCTTGAGTTATTTTGTTTACTTCCTTCACCTGTCTGCTTGTATTTTCCTCTTTTTCTTTTAGTCCCTTCAACTCTGCCTCTTTTATTTCTTTCAGTGATTTAATTATTTCTTCTCTGAAGGCCACAAGCTGTTTGGCTGTATCATCTCGTATTTCTTCACGGATGGCCATAATCTACTTGTCTTTATCTTCCTCCATTTCTCTACGGATAGCCATGATCTGTTTGGTTTTATCTTCCTCTAATTCTTTACGTATTTTATTTGTTTCCTCTATTATCCTCTTCATCAGCATAGATGTAAGGTCATCTTCTTGATTTTCTATTATTGTCCAGGGCTGTTCGCCCCTGAATGGCTGGGTTCTGGAGATGCCATACTGCTCTGTCTTTTGTTGGTTGAGCTTTTACGCTGACCTCTACCCATTGGGCTGATTTAGGTGTTGGCTGTTAGTTTCTGTGCTTCCTGGAGTCCTGGGGTAGGGAGTATCCCCTTGGCCAGAAGATGATTTTTCCTGAAGGAGTCCTTCTCTGCTTTTTGGTTATGGTCACTGTATGGCCAGTGTTTCTCAGGAGTTGCCACTGCTCACCTCAGGTGTATAGCCCTGAGTAGTAGCTGTGGTCTATGTTAGGCAGGGGGGGATCTCCTCTTACCTATAGAAGTTTTCAAGACAGCTGCCCCACTGCTGGGTTTCTTGTTATAAATTTAGTGTGCTGCTGCTCACTAAATTTCCAGGTACAGTCCTCTTGAAGAACCTTCTGATTCCCTAGCTGTAGGGTTTTCTCCCAACAGGGAAACTCAGTCTGTTATCCTGGGGCACACAGTTCTGTCCGGGAAAGTGAGAGGTGCACTCAGCAAGTCTCTGGGCCAGAGGCTGAATGCTCCGCTCTGGACCTGGAGAATGTGCACCTAGGTTGAGTTGGCGCCTGGGGGCGCTGTTCTGGTCTGGAGGCTGGGTGCCTCACTCTGGACCAGAAGCTGTTTGTCCCTGTCTGGGATGGCGGCTGCAGGCACTGCTCTGGTCCAGACGCTGTGGGTACAGCCCTCTTGAAGGACCAGGGATTCCCACAGTTTTGACAGTCTAGCTAGGGATAACTGGTTGATCCTTGGCACAGTATCTGAGGGCTGCTGTAATGGCTCTCTGGCTTTTGTAGGTCTGAGGATGCAGCTGTGTGTCCCAGTGCCCTAGGGGAACTCAATAATGGCGGCAGAGCACAGTGCTTCTGCCTGCACTAGAGTCTGCGTGAGTCCAGGAAGTGTTTTGGTGCTGGGTGTCCTAAGCGTTAGAGCTGATGACCCCCTCCTCTGGGGGTTTCCTCCTGCCAGAGACTCTCAGTCTTTGCTTTGGGGACCGCTGTTCTGTCTGGGGTGGCGGGTAGAACCCACAGACACAGATGCCCGCTTGTGGCTCCGCCTTTCTGGCTGTTCGGAGCCTTGGTGGCTCCCTAACTGGGTAATTTTCCCTAGACCGTTTCGGGGTGGGGGTGTCTGAGTGCTCTGAGATCAGAGCTGTTTCCCTTCCTGTGGGTTTGCACCTGCCAGTAAAATGAAGTCTCTGGTGCCTGGTGCCCTGGTGCCCACAGTTCTATCTGAGGCGGCGAATCAGGCGCGCAGGCATGGCTCTGTGCAGACGCCTGGGTCCCGGCTCTGGGTCCGGGCTGGCTCTTGGGGCGCCTGCAGAACCTGAGTCTTTTACAGGGGATGTCTGGGTGAGCTAAGGTCGGTCCCAATCGTTTCCTGCTCCGTGGGGTTATCTCTCGACTGGGAAATCCAGTCTATGGTGTTGTGGGCCCACAGTTCAGTCTGGGACAGTGACCAGATCGCGCTGGCATGTAGCTCTGGGCTGGCGACCAGGCGCCTGGCGGAACCGGGATCTCTTCCTCGGTTTAGCCGGGTGAGTTAAAGCTGATTAAATCCCCCACTGTGGGGTATCCTCTCACCTGTGAAACACAATCACTTGTGTTTTATGGCCGCGAGTTCTGATTGCTGGTCACTGTGCCAATCCTGCTGTGCTGCTCCTCAGAATGAGAGTCCTCCCGCCGCCGCCATCTTGCCCCCGTCAATGAGTTTTTGTCATTCTAAGCTATCCATTCAATTATCCCAGGGAATGTGCTCTATAACCAGGTTATTGTAGACATTTTGGAAAATGAAAGGAACCTATAAAATGTTTATACTCCTGTGTTCCAAAATGAGTCACTACAAACTATGAATGTTTAAGTTTTATTCATTCTTTTTGGTGGCTATCCCATTAATTTCCATGTCTCAAAATAGAAGCTGGAAACATGGCTCAGTTGGTAAAGGACTTGTCTAATATGCACAAGGCTCTGAGTTTGATACCCTGATCCTCACAAACCCAGCATGGTGATACATGTAATGCTAGTAGTGGAGTGATGGAGACAGCAGAATAGATGTTCAAGGTCCACTGGCAGCAGTAGAAATGATGTCACTATCACTCATTTTTTGTGGTCCCTCCCTTGATGTGCTACTGCTTTCCTGCATCAGTAGGTAGCATTGGTGGAGAGGCTGGTAAGGAAGCCACTCCAGCTGGTTAAGAGAAAGATCAATGGCATTTGCATCCAAGGTCGGGAAATAAACTGAGGTTGAGGAATAGGAATTTCTGGGTGCTTGGCCATGGAGAGATCCTTTCTTAAAACAACAAGAAAGTAGTAATCCCTTGCACATTTCCTGTCTTGGTTGACAGGCAATTTCCTGAAAATGTTTCTCTAAATCATCACCGTCATCCTGATTTTAGCTCCTGGAAACAGAGCAGGTGGAGACCATAGCCCCATCTTTGGTTTGGAACTCTGACACTAAATGAAGCAGCTGGCCATGGAGAGATCCCCAGGAGGTGGCAGTACGGGTCATGAAACCACCAATCCACACAACACCCTGATGAGTCCTTTGGTACTATCAGCAAACTTGGGCTTTTCTAACAAGCCCTGGAAACAGCAGCCAGATGGCCATCTAGAGAAAGAGGCCACATAGGGCAACTGCTTTCCAACTTCGTGTGGCCTTTTCTTCTTGTTAAAGAGGGAAGCCTTGGATTACAATGCTAAGCTTTAAAGGAGAGCTACATCTCTGACCTAAGAGTCCCAGGCAGACACCTCTCAGTGTCAGTATTATTTAGATTGTGAGCAAAAGCTCATAATAGAGGGAGCACAGGAAACACACACACACACACACAGACACACACACACAAATAGCACAACAGGCTCTTTTTATCCTTTCAAGTTCACGATCCTCTTGCCTCTGTCTTCAAAGTACAGGGATCACAGACATGCTCACTATGCCCCATGATCTCTTTCTTCAATGTTCACTGGCTACTTGAGCCTCAGGTTCCCTTAACTCTCTGACCCTAAGAATCCAGAACTTGTTTTGTTTTGTGTGTAAACTGTGTCACCCTGATCTGCAATGTTGTGGCACAGCTCAAATGAGAAAATGACTCTTAGAAACACAAAGTTGAAGTTATATTTCAAGAAGCACTATTTTTATAAATAAAGTCTGTAAGCATAAGATTATTGTGTAATTCAAATGCTGATTTCTGTAGCCCACCCCCCATACACTATATTTGGTTGCAATCCTTGTACTGAGAGTTTCCTGTCTCAATGTTTTATGAACTCTTCTCTCCAATTGTCCCCTGGTATGCCAATAAAACAGCTAGCTTACTGCCAATCACTGAGTAGGGGAGAGAATAGGGCTGGACTTCCTGCTAGCCAGGGAAGGAGGAAGAAGTATAGGATTGGGCCACAGGAGAAGTCTAAAAGAGAAAGCCAAATTAGTTTAGAGGATTAAGAATAGAGTTAATACTGCTCAGGACTGTGCTGTGAGGCTTGTTAAAATAATATAATGGAGTCTCAATTATTTGTGTGATATCCAGGTTAAGAGAGAAACAGGGAAACAAATACAGTTTTATAAAAACAAACAACTTTAACAAAAATCTAGCTGTGGATGACTCTCAAATACTGTAGGATTATAGTTACCCAGTGAGCCTGTTAAAACATAGATTGGTAAGGTCTGCCCTAGAGTTTCTGGTTTAGTAATTCAAGGGGTAAGAAAATCTGCAACTGAAACCCACTCCCTGTGCTGCTGTCACTGATCCACGAGGACCTTTGAGAGTTGCCTGATGGAACCATGTCAGGACAAGTTGGTACTTGTGACACAAAATTTAGGAGTCTTTTTTACAAAAGTGGGAAATGCTGTTCTAGTCTTCTGCTATAGAATGTGAGTAATATTTTCATTGTCTAAATGTTACCATCATACTGATAATGTCATTTCCAGAAGACACAGCATTTTAAAACTGTGTATTTCATTTTAATTGTGTGTATGAATCTGTCTCTCTGTGGGTATGTGCATGTGAATTCGGGTGCCTGTAAAGGCCAGGAAAGGGCATCTGATTCCTTGGAACTAGAGTTACAGATGGTTGTGAGCCACCTGATGTGGGTGCTGGGAACTGAACTTGGGTCCTCTGTGAGAGTATCAGTGAGTGCTCTTTGCCACTGAGCTCTCGCTCTTTAGTCCCAACATTTTCTGACTATGGTGCCAGCTTATCCCGCTGACCTTCACTGATGAACAATGGTATCAACATAGCCTATAAGATACCCCCAAAGTCTGAAGAAAACCTCACTAAAGGCTAGGACCCTGCTTCAGAAAACTACAGGACATGGTTTTGTCTAGGATTTCAACCCTGTGCCAAGATCCATTTCCCTGTATTATTCCTAATATAATATGCACTTGCATAGTGGGCCTGTTTTCTTGCTTACTGTATGTCTTGGTCAATACTGCATAAAGCTAAGATCAGGTGACTTATGAAGAATAAGGTTTATTTACATTGGAATTCTAGAGGCTGAGAAAACCAAGGGGACAGCACCAGTATCATCTCAGCATCAGGTAAGGGCTCTCTTGCTGGAGGAAATCTCTGCTAACTACTAAGAAAGTATAGGACATCATGTGCTGAGACAAAGCAAATGTGGTAGCTTGGGTCTCTCTTCTTAAAAAGCAACAAACTGAATCCTGACCTCTATGACCTCATTTAATTTCAAATGCCTCCCAAATTCATGAGCATACAATTTTGGAGGCAGGTTTCTATATAAAGGAAATTGGAGGGATGCATTCAAACCTCAGCACAGCTATATTTCCCTCTACCCCACAAATGTAAAGAACAGGGACTTTTATTTACCTTGATGTTCCAGTGGAGAGCAAGTAAGAGGCATGCAGATGTTGCGTTGGATGGGCAGTAAGTGTGGCAGTGTGTTAGTTTTCTGAACACTTGGGATTTTGTGAGGCACTTTATAGCAGAGACTATTACTACCGACCAGACTGACAAGACAAATGTCTCCTCATTCTGTAAAATATGCACAAATTATTATGAACTATCAAGCCCAGGTATTTGAGTAAGGAGGCCCTAAATCCCTGATCCCCTTCTAACCCAGCCAAAATTGACACAACGTAACCAAGAGTCAACTTATGTCAGTGAACATAGAATTGGAGAACTGATAGAATTAATGTTGGTTCAACCAAGGACCATGTATGGATATAACCTAGAACCTCTGCTCAGATGTAGCCTGTGGTAGCTCAGTAACCAATTGGTTTCCCATAGTGAGGGGAACAAGGACTATTTCTAACAGGAACTCAATGACTGGCTCTTTGGCCTCCCCACCCCCCAAGGTAGGAGCAGTCCTGTTAGGCCACAGAGGAGAGCTTTGCAGCCAGTCCTGAAGATACCTGATAAAACAGGATCAGATGAATGGGGAGGAGGTCCCCCCTATCAGTGGACTTGGAAAGGGGCACAGTGGAGATGAGGGAGGAAAGGAGGGAGGGACTGGGAGGGAATGAGGGATCAGGACACGGCTGGGATACAGAGTTAATAAAATGTAACTGATAAGAAAAAAATAAAATTAAAAAAAAGAAATAGAAAAAATGTAACAGGAAATTAAAGGAGATGCCAGGGTAAAATGGCACAGTGCCATAGGGGGACAGGAGGGTAAGGAAGAATAATGGGTGGAGTATCAAGCAAAACTATGTATGAAAATTCTATAAAGTAATGTGTTACTTTGTATGTTAATTTAAAGATAAAGGAAATATCAATTGCTGCTTTGACTATATATTATGAATGGAAAATATATTTTCAATATATAAAAAAAATAATTAATGTTGGAAGAGATTAAGAGCCAAGATGTCCCATGAAGAAGCAGAAAGACCCTCATTGCCCTCCATGGTTGACTGAGGTCTTCTCTTAGTCCAGGCTTCTGGCCTAAGTTTCTCTTGGTTCCACTAACTGTGACCCTGGATGACATCATCCCACTGAGCCTATATGGACAACATCATGTGTAGTCACTGGTGGCCACCCCTGGCTTGAATGAAGGGGTGCACACGTCACTCTGTTGACCTGAATTCAGACCATGACCATGTGACAGAATTTCTTGTCTGCAGCCATTGCTGCATTTATTTACTGCACAGCTTCTGAGTTCAGGCCTGTGGCTGTGCTTAGCAGCCTGACAATCAACCTTTTTTTGTTTGTTTGTTTGTTTGATTCATTCATTCATTAGTTTGAATTTTGGCTTTTTTGCAGCCCACATACACTTCAAAAACACAATCCTCTGGCCTCTGGCTCCTGAGTGATGGAATTACAGACATGTGACACCACATCCCAAACCATCATTTAAGTTTTGAAATTAAATTGATCATAGATTTAGAAAGAGTTATTGAAGAAAATGATTAAGGTTCTGCATGGAAGACCTCCATAAATTAGGGACACTTACTAAGAAAGTTTCATGGAGGGATTTAACAGCTCAGAGAAGGTATAAACCAAAAAAAACAGATGTGGACATTCAATAAATGCTCTCAAAGTCCAACAAGTGAAAAGACATCATTAGCAGAATTAATATCTCCTGAATGTTGACAGCACAGCAGGCATCCAGCCAAGGGCTTTTATCTTCAGTGACTTTCAATTCCCTTCCAAGTTGTGCAACACTTGGTTTGCTGAATCACATAAAGCTGCTATTTTATACATCATAAATGATTGAATAAAAACAATGACATTTGGTTCAAAGTAAAAATCATCAGTCATGAAAATGGTGCTGCTATGGGGTCTGAAGCCAAACCTCTTCCCACTGCACAGTGGGCCAAACTTAAGAAAACCCATATGCAAACACCCTGTTTGTGCAGCACTGGCCAACATTTCTTTTGATGATGTGTACTTCCTCACGCCTCCTTTCTAGTCATAAATAATGCACTTGAGGAAAACTGTAAGTACTGTCTTGAAAGGAGCCCTAAGCACTGAAGGAACCACAAATGTCTGTTTTCAGGCTATCAAATTTTAATGGCGCTGTTCTGTTACAAAGTGCAACCATCTTTTCAAAGAGACTATTCCAAGAACTTATTATGTGCTTATAAATAATAAGGCACTTCACCAAGTGTGGAACGAAAGGCAATCCCTTCCTCACAGCAACGCTCAGTATACCCTAATTATGTTTTAAATCTTAAGTATGCAGCAATTCCTCCTCAAGCAAGAGCTGATCAAGCATAAGGTAAATCTGAATGAGGGATTCAACAAAACATGACTCAATGTGAGCTAATGCATACTCGTTACTCTCCAGCAATATCCTTGGTTCCTGTGTTCTCAAAGGTCAGAGATTTCTCAGGTGACTGTGGATCAGAATGACATATACTACCAAGTTGAATCTCTGAAATTATCCCTTTTCATCCCTCCTTCCCTCATCCTTTTCTTTCCACCTCCTGAACCATGTCTCATGGTTCTTCTGCCTCTGTCCCTGCCTCATCTGCCTCTTTGGGTTATAGGGCCATCTGTTAACTAGTTTTTCCTTTGATTGCTTGGCACCTGGTAGAATCCTCCAAAAAGTGATACAAATAATATCAAAAGACATCTTGTGTTTTCAGTCATAAATAAACATCTCTATCACCCTCTCCAAAGTTCAGAAAACATCATAGAGGCATCAGAAGAAAGAATGTAAGAGCCAGAGGAAGAAGTAGGGCTAAAATTGCGGTAGGACATGGCATGGCTGCTGCAATTACCTGCACAAGATCAGGACAAGGTCAGGCCTTTTAACATTCTGTTACAGAAGGTTCATGCACCCCAACCCTCCCCAAGGAATTATATGTAGTTAATGGTTGATGGGGAACAGAGAGACATTTTTTTCAGTGGTAAGGTTCTGGTAAGGTTCCCAGGCTCCTGAACCTAGCCTAGCCTTCAACTATGCTCCTATTAGCAACACTCATGAAACTCTTTGGGGATCTCTCTCTCTCTCTCTCTCTCTCTCTCTCTCTCCCTCTCTCTCTCACACACACACATACACATATACATACCATGAAAATGGAAGGGGTGGGAAAAGGAAAGGATAAGGTGAAGAGGAATACAAGAGATGATCATCAAGGGTGAATTTGATTGAAATATCTCTTTTACATGTATGAAGATGTCATAATGAAACTGTTTCTGTATAATTAATACAAACATTGAAGAAACAACAACAACGACTGGGGCTGGAGAGATGGCTCAGCATTTTAGAGCACTTAGTGCTCTTACAGAGGACCCAGGTTCAGTTTCCAGCACTTACTTGGTTCTGTAACTCTAGTTCTAGGGGATAAAATAATATATGAAGGTAAAATAGTCATACATATGACATATACATTAAATACTTTTAAAGATCAACATCTTAGCTGAGCATGATGGTTGACATTTTTAATTGAGCATTTGGGAAGCTGAGGTTAGAGTATCATAAGTTCAAGACCTGATTGGGATGCACAGTAAATCCCAGAACATCAAGGGTTATATAGTGAGATCCTGTTCAAAAACAATAATAATTAAAAAGACCATTTTTATACTGTCTTATCGGTTAGCTGAGAAACCCTGGGCAAGCACTCTCCCTCAGAAGGAGGGCAGGTGCTGTAGTCCCTGCTGAATCAGGCAGGGACATTTCTAGGATCTGTTATTGGTTGGTGGATAACATACAAACAGAGCAGAAACAGCCTTGAAGTCAAGCTTTGGCCCCGGCAGCACTATGAGGAGTAAAAGCATGAGTATGTCAATTTGGCCCCTCCCATCTTCAGTAGTAAGTGAGGAAATACTGATCTTTCTACAATGCACATGGCTATTCTCCAAATCAGATGGCTTTTTTTTTTCCCAGTGCTGACAAGTTGTAACAAAACAAGATGAAGACCTACAAGAAGAGAGGTTAGGATGAGTAAAGAATCCTGTACAACAGGACTAGAGAGACTAATTGGAGGCTAAGAATGAATACTGAACTTACAGAGGACCCAAGTTCAATTCCCAGAACTCACATTGGGCAGCATACAACTGCTTCTAAGTCTAACTTCAGTAATCTGATGCTTTCTTTCAGCTTCCCCAGAAAGCTGCACACGTGCTTCATATGTAAATAAACATATATACCAAAAAAAAAAAAAAAAAAAAATCTTTAAGAATGGAATCCGTGAGTTTGACAAGATGGTGGCACCGGAAGACACTGTGTCTGAGGAGCAGGACAGCAGTGTCAGCACAGTGACCAGGAGACTGAACTCTGGGACCTAAAACACAAGCATTTGTGATTGCCAGGTGAGAGGAAATCCTACGGTGCGGAAACTAATTGGGACCGACCTCAAGTCACCCAGTCAATCCCTGGAAAAGGTCCTGGGGACCGGCGGGTGCACCCGCCACCATTGATCGGAGCACATAGCCTCCCGCAGTGCCCCCAGCTACCATCCAGGACCTGGACACACAGCATCTGGCCCAGAGTGAGGTGGCAAGCCTCTGACTCAGAGCAGAGACCTCAGTTGCCAGCCCAGAGAGAAGTGCACACCATCAGGCCCAGAGCGTCACCCCCAGCCACCATCTCAGACAGGGGTGCACAGCCTCTGGACCAGAGCGCAGCACTTGACCTCTGGCCCAGAGACTTGCTGTGCGCTTGACTCACCTTCCCAGACAGAACTGTGGGCCCCAGGGTACCAGACTGAGTTTCCCTGTTGGGAGAAAACCCCACAGCTAGGGAAACAGAAGGTTCTTCAAGAGGGCTGTACCTGGAAAACAGTGTAACAACAGCAGCAGCTCACTAAATTCAGAACAAGAAACCCAGCAGCAGGGCAGCTGTCTCCAGGACTTCTACGGGTGAGAGGAAAGCCCCCCTGACTAACAAAGACCACAGCTACTACTCAGGTTTATACGCCTGAGTTGAGCATTGGCAATTCCTGAGAAACACTGGCCATTCAGTGACCATACCCAAAAAGCTGAGGAGGAGGCCTCCTTCAGGAAAAATCATCTTCCTGCCAAGGGTATTCGTCCTACCCCAATATTCCAGGAAGCACCAGAAATTAACAGCCAACATCTAAAACAGCCCAGTGGGTAGAGGTCATCATAAAACTCAACCAACAAAAGACAGAGCAATATGGCATCTCCAGAACCAGCCATTCAGGGGCAAGCAGCCCTGGACAACTGAGCATAATTAAAATTCAAGAAGGTGACCTTACACCTGATGAAGAGGATAACAGAGGAAACAAATAAAATAAGTAAAGAATTGAAGGAAGATAAAATCAAACAGATTATGGCCATCTGTGAAGAAATATGAGAAGATGCAGCCAAACAGTTTGTGGCCTTCAGAGAAGAAATAATTAAATCACTGAAAGAAATAAAAAACAAAACAAACAAACAAAAAAAACCAGAGGAATGTTCAAACAAACAGTTGAAGGAACTAAAAGAAAAGCAGGAAAATACAATCAGACAGGTGAAGGAAACAAACGAAACAACTCAAGAAGATAGAATTGGAAAAATTAAAGAAAACACAAATGGAGGAAATTATGGAGAGGAAGAATTTAGGGAAGAAAACAGGAACTACAGAGGTAGGCATAACCAACAGACTACAAGAGATGGAAGAAAGAATCTCAGGTGTAGAAGATACAATGGAAGAAATCTATGTATCCCTCAAAGAAAATGTTAAATCCAAAAAATTCCTGACAGAAACCATCCAAGAAATCCAAGACAATATGAAAGGACAAAACCTAAGAATAATAGGAAAAGAGGAAAGAGAAGATTCCCTGCTCCAAGGCCCAGAAAATATCTTCCAGAAAATCATAGAAGAAAATTTTCTCAACTTGAAGGAGAGGCCTATTAGAATACAAGAGGTTTACAGAACACGTAATAAATTGGATCTGTCCTCCTGTCACATAATAATCAAAACAGGAAGTATACAGAGCAAAGAAAAATCACTAAAAGCTTCAAGAGAAAAAGACCAAGTAACATATAATGGCAAACCCATCAGAATAACACCTGACTTCTCAGCAGAGACTATGAAAGCAAGGAGGGCCTGGATAGATATAATGCAGACCCTAAGAGAACACAAAGTCAACCCAGGCTACTATGCCCCACAACACTCTCAGTCCTCATAGACAGAGAAAACAAGATATTCAATGACAAAAACAAATTTCAACAATACCTACACACAAATCCAGCATTACAGAAGACACTGGAAGGGAACATACAACCCAAGAAAATTAGCTACTTTCAAGAAAAACAGGAAATAATTAACCTCACTACAGTAAAACAAAAAGCAACCAAGCACACAACCTTATGACCACAGCCAACATCAAATTCAAAGGATCTAATAGCCACTGGTCATTAATCTCTCAACATCAATGGACTCAACTCTCCAATAAAAAGACACAGACTAAACAAGACCCAGCAATCTGTTGCATACAAGAAACACACCTAAGTCACAAAAATAGACATTACCTGACAATAAAGGGCTGAAAGATGGTTTTCTAAGCAAATGGACACAAGAAGCAAGCAGGAGTAGCCATTCTAATATCTAATAAAATAGATTTTCAACCACAATTAATCAAAAGAGTTGGGGAAGGGCATTTCATACTCATCAAAGGAAAACTCCACCACGAAGACATCACATCTATGCCCCAAATACAAGAGCACACACATTTGTAAAAGAAACATTAATAAAACTGAAACCACACATAGATCCCCACACATTAATAGTGTGAGACTTCAACACTCCACTCTCAACAAAGGACTGGTCAACAAACCAGAAATTAAACAGAGAAACAATGACTCTAACAGAAGTCATGAATCAAATGGACCTAACAGACATCTACAGAACCTTTCACCCAAATACGAAAGAGTTTACCTTCTTCTCAGCACCTCATGGAACCTTCTCCAAAACAGACCAAATAGTTGGTCACAAAACAAGTCTCAACAGATACAAAAAGTTTGAAACAATCCCATGTATCCTATCTGACCACCATGGACTAAAGCTGGAGCTCAATGACAACAGAAATAACAAAGAACCTACACAAACATGGAAACTCAACAACTTTTTACTCAATGAGAGCTGGGTCAGGGAAGAAATAAAGAAATTAAAGTCTTCCTAGAACTCAATGAAAATGAAGACACAACATACCCAAACTTGTGGGACACGATGAAAGCAATGGTAAGAGGAAAGTTCATAGCACTAAGTGCCCTCAAGAAGAAATTCAAAATATCTCAAGCAAGCAACTTAATGGCTCACCTAAAAGTCCAAGGGGAAAAAAAAGAAGTAGACACACCAACGTGGAGTAGATGGCTGGAAATAATCAAACTCAGGACTGAAATCAAAATTAGAAACAAATAACACAATTCAAAGAATCAATGAAAGCAAGAGCTAGTTCTTTGAGAAAATCAACAAGATTTACAAACCCTTAGCCAAGCTAACTAAAAGGCAGAGAGACACCATCCAAATCAACAAAATCAGAAATGGAAAGGGGGACATAACGACAGGAACTGAGGAAATCCAATCATTAGGACTTACTTCAAAAATCTACATGCCACAAAATTTGAAAATCTAAATGAAATGGACAATTTTCTGGATCAATTCCACTTACCAAAGCTGAATCAGGACCAGGTAAATCAATTAAATATTCCTATATTCCCCAAGGAAATAGAAGCAGTAATCGAAAGTCTCCCATCCAAAAAAAACCCAGGACCAGATGGTTTCAGCGCAGAATTCTACCAGACCTTCAAAGAAGAGCTAACTCCATTTCTCTTCAAACTATTCCACAAAATAGAAACAGAAGGAGCACTACCAAACCCATTCTATGAAGCCATAGTCTCCTTGGTACCTAAACGTCACAAAGACCCAACAAAGAAAGAGAATTTCAGGCCAATCTCCCTTATGAACATTGATACAAAAATACTCAACAAAATACTTGCAAACCGAATACAAAAACACATCAAAGATATCATCCGCTATGACCAAGTAGGCCTCATCCCAGGCATGCAGGGGTGGTTCAATATATGGAAATCCATCAATGTGATCCACCATATAAACAAAATGAAAAGAGAAAACCACATGACAATCTCTCTAGATGCTGAAAAAGCATTTGACAAAATCCAACATCCATTCATGTTTAAAGTATTGGAGAGATCATGGATACAAGGCACATATCTAAATATAGTAAAGGTGATATACAGCAAGCCTACAGCCAACATTAAAATGAACGGCGAGAAACTTAAAGCAATCCCACTGTAATTAGGGACAAGGCAAGGCTGCACACTCTCTCCATACCTCTTCAACATAGTTCTGGATGTCCTTGCTAGAGCAATAAGACAGTTGAAGGAGATCAAAGGGATATAAATTGGAAAGGAAGAAGTCAAATTATCCCTATTTGCAGATGATATGATAAAAGACGTGAGTGACCCCAAAAACTCTACCAGAGAACTCTTACAGCTGATAAACACTTTCAGCAAAGTGGCAGGGTACAAAATTAACTCAAAAAAATTAGTAGCCCTCCTGTATACAAAAGACAAAAGGGCTGAAGAAGAAATTAGGGAAACAACACCCTTCACAATAGCCACAAATGACATAAAGTACCTTAGTGTAACCCTAACCAAGCAAGTCAAAGACTTGTATGAAAAAAAATTTCAAGTCTCTGAAGAAAGAATTAGAAGAAGATATGAGAAGATGGAAAGATCTCCCGTGCTCATGGCTTGGCAGGATTAACATAGTAAAAATGGCCATCTTACCAAAAGCAATCTACAGATTTAATGCAATTCCCATCAAATTACCAATACAATTCTTTACGGACCTGGAAAGAAAATTTCTCAACTTCATATGGAATAACAAGAAACCCAGAATTGCTAAAACAATCCTCTACAATAAAAAATCTTCTGGAGGTATCTCCATCCCTGATCTCAAGCTGTACTATAGAGCAACAGTTATAAAAACTGCATGGTACTAGCATAGAAACCGACTGGTGGGTGGATCAATGGAACCGAACAGAAGACCCTGAAATAAACCCACACATTTATGGACACATGATCTTTGACAAAGATGCCAAAACCATACAATGGAAAAAAAGATAGTATCTTCAAGAAATGGGGCTGGTCTAACTGGATATCTACATGTAGAAAAGTGCAAATAGATCCATACTTATCATCCTGCACAAAACTGAAGTCCAAGTAGATCAAAGACCTCAATATAAAACCAGACACACTAAACCTGTTAGAAGAAAAAGTGGGGAAGAGCCTGAAACTCATTGGCACAGGAGACAACTTCCTGAACAGAACCTCAACAGCACAGGCTCTAAGAGCAACAATCAATACATGGGACCTCATGAAACTGAAAAGCTTCTGTAAAGCAAAGGACACTCTCATCAGAACAAAACAACTACCTACAGATTGGGAAAGGATCTTCACCAACCCTGTATCTGACAGAAGGCTAATATCCAGTATACATAAAGAACTAAAGAAGTTAAAAAGCAACAAATCAAGTAATCCAATTAAAAAATGGGGAACAGAGCTAAACAGAGAATTCTCGATAGAGGAATATGAATGGCAGAGAAACACTTAAAGAAATGCTCATTAGCCATCAGGGAAATGCAAATCAAAATGACCCTGAGTTTCACCT
Organism: Psammomys obesus; assembly: GCF_907164565.1. Lineage (NCBI taxonomy): Eukaryota > Metazoa > Chordata > Mammalia > Rodentia > Muridae > Psammomys > Psammomys obesus. The sequence goes on along the minus strand of NW_026596440.1, from coordinate 7,651,646 downwards.
TACACCCATCAGAATGGCCAAGATCAAAAACTCAAGTGACAACACATGTTGGAGAGGTTGTGGAGAAAGAGGAACCCTCCTCCACTGCTGGTGGGAATGTAAACTTGTACAACCACTCTGGAAATCATTTGGTGCTTCCTCAGACAACTAGGAATAGCACTTCCTCAAGATCCAGCTATACTATTCCTAGGCATATACCCAAAAGAGGCTCAAGTACACAATAAAGACATTTGCTCAACCATGTTTGTAGCAGTTTTATTTGTAATATCCAGAAGCTGGAAACAACCCAGATGCCCCTCAACTGAGGAATGGATACAGAAATTATGGTACATCTAAACAATGGAATATTACTCAGCAATAAAAAAGAAGGAAATCGTGACATTTTCAGGTAAATGGTGGGAACTGGAAAAGATCATCCTGAGTGAGCTATCCCAGAAGCAGAAAGACACACACTGTATATACTCACTCATATAGACATATAATATAGGGTAAACCTACTAAAAACTGTACACCTAAAGAAACTAATCAAGAGGGAGGACTCTTGCTATAATGCTCAATCCCCATCCTGAAAGGCAAAGAGGATGGACATCAGAGAAGGAGAAAAGAGGGAACAAGTCAGGAGCCTGCCACAGAAGACCTCTGAAAGACTCTGCCCTGCAGACTATCAAAGCAGATGCTGAGACTCATGGGCAACCTTTGGGTAGGGAATCTTATGAAAGAAGTGTGAAGCAGTAAGAACTGGAGAGGACAGGAACTCCACAAGGAGAGCAACAGAACCAAAAATCTGAGCACAAGGGTCTTTCCTGAGACTGATATTCCAACCAAGAACTATGCATGGAAATAACCTAGGACCCCTGCACAGATGTAGCCCATGGCAGTTCAGTGTCCAAGTGGGTTCCATAGTAACAGGGACAGGGACTGTCTCTGACATGAACTGATTGGCCTGCTCTTTAATTACCTCCCCCTGAGGTGGGAGCAGCATTACCAGGCTTCAGAAGAAGACAATGCAGCCACTCCTGATGAGACCTAATAGACTAGGATCAGAAGGAAAAAAAAAGAAGACCTCCCTATCAATGGACTTGGGGAGGGGCATGCATGCAGAGGGTAGAGGAAGGGTGGGATTGGGAGGGACGGAGGGAGAAAACTATGGGGGGGATGCAAAGTAAATAAAGTGTAATTAATAAAAAAATTTAAAAAAAGAATGGAATCCACTGATCAACATGAATTTCTTATCTAACTTCATTAAAGACTTGGAGCAGAATTAAACACAAATTTATGGAATTTGTGACACACCACATCCATTAGGATTGCCATCAGTGTGGTGCCAATGACGTGCCTTCGTGGACAAAGAGTAGTTGATGCCAGAGTTTATGAAAACAGTAATCTGAGGGTGACAAGTCCATTACTGAAGTGCTTGTTTTGCAAGCTTGAGGACCTGTGAGTCCTGGGGAGATGGAGACAGGCAGGTTCCTGGGGACCACTGACAGCCAACCTAACCTACTTACTAAGAGGCCCTGTCTCAAGAAAACCAGGGTGGATGGCACCTGAGAGATGACAGTGGAGATTGTCCTCTGACCTCCACATGTATATGCACATACATGCACATGCACCACACCTAAGCATGCACACATATGTATACACACAATAGGCAGGTTTTTTTGTGTTTTGAGTATATATGCATGCATGTGTAGTAATTATGTATGCTATATGCACACATGTATATATGCAAACACATGTGTTGAGATGAAAGGTGGACAATGTGTGTGTGTTGCTCCATCATGCTCCAATGTATTCCCTTGACACAGGTTCTCACACTAAAGCTGGAGGTAGGCAGGCAGGCAGCAGGCCTGCCAAGGCCCCAGGGATCCTTCTGTCTCTGCTCTCCGAGGTGCTCAGGTTACAGGCCTACATGTGGACATGCCCAGCTTTTTATACTGGTGCTGGAGATTTGCATTCAGTTCCTTGAGTTTACTCACCAAGCAGTCTTACCCAGTCATCTCCAAGCCGAGTCATAGCTTTTTGAAGATGACCATGGCTGGCTGGGGACAGACAAACATCCCCAGCTATGTGCAGGTCCCTGCCCTTCTGCCTCTGCTGATGCAGCCCTGGTGCCCAGGTGTGGAGTCAGATTTCTCCAGCTGCTTCTGAGTATCTCCAACCTTAGTGCACTTGGCTTTTGGATTTACCTGGCTATGCTCTTATTGTGCCTCGAGTTTTCTGTCCAGTTCCTTCCTCAGCACACACCGCCACTGGTGAGGTTGGATTCCCATAATAGATCCCATAGTCCAAAGCTTTTTCAGTTGGATCTTGATAGACACAGTAAGGAAGCAAAGAAATTGCCTCGAATACAACCTACTCTTAACAGAGACAGAAGCTTTGGTGCTAAATCCCCACACATGTTCCCCTGTAATCACAGCATTAGGAGGCTGGAGCTGGTGGATCCTAAGTTAGAAGCCAGCCTGAGCTATACACTGAGATTCTTTCCTCAATATCATAAAACAACAAAACAAACAGCTGACACTTTACTAAGCCTTTGTAATTTTTCTTTAAATTGTGTATGTGTGCATGGTCATATGCATGTGCATCTAGACTCAAGAACCCACAACTGGCCAGTGAGCTACAGGGTTTTCCTCTCTGTACCTCCCGGCACTGAGGATACCAGCCTGCACCACTGCTGCCAGCTTGTACAGGTGTGCCAGAGACTGAAGTGAGTCTTCATTCTTGCATTCCAAGCACTTTACCAACTGAACTACCTCCCCATTCCTTAAAATATTTTGAGGATACAGAATGAAACCAATAAGCTCCAAATAATTTAATTCAATGGTCACCTGCCCTGAAAAGCCTGTTGGCCCTTTTATTCTCAGAGTAAAAAGTTTCCTCTCTGCACTCTGAACTATTTTCTTCTCAAAGAGTCTTTGACAAAGAACAAAAATCTAACATGCCTGTAGCAAAGATCACCCATGTCCCACACCCAGCACTCAGTACCCCGGATGTGCTGGAGGCAGCCTGCTGCAAGCTTGTTGCTCTGCACTGGTGCAGTTTTCTTATCTTTGAGCACTCTGCCAAAAGTGCCAGGAAATGAGTGCTCCCAGGGCATGGCCCTCAGCAAGTGATGGATGAGAACTGAAGCATAAATTCTTCATCTTCTTTGCTGAAGATGAGGTGAAAGGCAGAATTGACTTTTTGGTGTTCTCTATACACTACGCCAAATCTCCCAGGAGAACTGACTCCAGTTATTCATAAAGGCAACCCACTTCAGAATACATGATATTTTGGCTTCTGAGCCTTTCCTGTCTTACTTTCCCACCCCCACCCCTCAGAGCTTTCCACAATAATCCAAGGAAGCTGCTTGTACTCAGTGCTCTGCAGTAGGTGCCAGTCATGCATGTCCTTCTCTCTGAAAATTAAGTTCTAACTCTGATGCTATAAATGTGGGCTTATGTGGAAATAAGGACAGAGGTAACCAAATGTGTTCTCTCCAAGCTAGAAAGGCCCCTACTTTGATATGACTGGTGTCCCTACAAAAGTAGAGAAATGGAAAGAGATTTATGAAGAGAGAGCAGGGGGAGAGAGAAAACTGTGTGACAACAGACATCAGATTGGTGCAGCTACAAGCAACAGAGTGTTGTTCACTCAGAAGCCAAGAAAAGAGTACACCCTAAAGCTTCCAAAGGGAGTGCGGCCTGCTGACCTGATCTCAGGCCTCTAGACTCCAGAATTGTGAAGCAATCCTTTTCAGTCATTTTAGGAGACTCAGTCTGTAGCGCTATGTATGGGAACCCTGGGGTGCTAATAGTTATTTACCCTGTGTATAATGAACTCTTAGAATGCAATGATTAAAAACAACCACTCTGTTTTTAAATTTCTCAACTCTCTGGTTCAGAGATTTTGGCAGAGCGCAACTCAGCTCAGCACTTCTGTCCCACATGGTGTCACTGGGCTCTACTCTCTGATGTTAAGCTGACAGGCAAGTCTCCAATACCCAAACAGCTTTGCTCCTTTCCTGTAGATGCTGCAGGGAACCAGTCAGGAAGCCTGGACTTAGCAGGCCTTGGGCCCAGAGAGCTGCAAATGGTCTCTCCCACATGGCAGGATGAAGGTCACTGGGCTCTTTTGTGGTGTTTGGGGCTTCCAAGGTTTTCCAAGACACCAGGGGGACATTGAAAGGCTTCTCAGAAGTCTCAGGATGTCAACTCTACCACATCCTTGGCTTCCTCAATCAGAATCTAGCCTACCTTGAAGGAACTAGGGATTGGACTCTGTCTCAAATGGGGCAGAGGCACAATGAGGGTGATGATCTTTAACGTGCCCCACTTTGTCTGCAGGTACACTTCCCAGGGGATCGTATTCCCACCTATTTCTAGGGTCATGTCACATGTGCATTCACTTCTGGGGACCTGCATACCAGGACCCTTGTTGTTTTTCTAATATTTCATGTTTCCTCTGTCCTTTTTTTTTTAAATGTATTTATTACACACAAAGTTTAAAAAATATGTAATGCATGTCCATCCTCTTCTCTGCCTGGAATGCTTTTCACCTTCATCCTTGACCAGTGGCAGATGAGCCCATTCTTGAAGTTCTAAATTGTGCCTCACCATCCCAGTTTGAGCACAGATGTGTTCCTTCCCCTCAATTGTCCTTCATCAGTTGGGTGTACATCTTCCTAAGTTCCTCAGTAGAGGAGCCCTCCTTTCCTCTCCCTGTGTCTTCATGTCTGTTCAAGGATGAATGGATTGTCTTTGACCCTAAATGTCCCCCAAGACAAAAACCTACTCAATAAAGCAAATGACTAAGTTTTGACATCAATGTTATTTTTTCATTCCTGAGCCATTTTCTTAATGTCAATCATCTCAGTATGGGAGTTTGCCATAGAGCTATTTTCAAGCTAAAAAGTAAAATCAGAAAGAGGTCCTAGACGGATGGTTCAGTAAAGTGCTTGTCACACAAGTGTGACGACTTGAATTCAATCAGAAGCCCTCAGGCAAACAAACAACAAAAAGTGTACTTGGTAGCAGCACACATTAGTAATCCCAGCACTGGAGCATAGGAGACAGGCACATCCCTGAAGCTAACTGGACCAGCCAGTTTAGCCTGATTGTCTAGTTTCACGGTAGTTAGAAATCCTGCCTCAGGAATGGGGGGTGGGGGGCATGACAGTACCTGAGGAATGACATGTGCCATTGAGGTTGTTCTCTGGCTTCCACACATGAACAACTTCAATTGAAAGGCCCAGTTAATAAAAAGAAGCACAAAGTAGGAAGACTCCCAACATCAACCTCTTCAGCCTCCACACATATGCATACACACAGCTGCACACACATGTACCTGTACACATATAAACATGCATATACTCACACATGTATTCTGACAGGTGATTGGTATCTTACTGTAGCTGACCTCTTTCTGGTCCCTTGTCTTTCTCTTGGAGCATAACAGAAGCTGCTGCTGTTCTGAAGCCCTGTGAGGGATGGCTTAAAGTGACACTGATGGCATTCACAATATATTTTCCTAAAGGGCCAAACAGTAAATATTTTAGAGACCAAACAGAATATTTTGTACACATTTACCCACTGAAACATTTGACAGACACTATTGAGTCTGCAGGCATTGGGCCAGATTTGGACAGTATGCTGGGTTTGCTACCCCCTGGAGTAGTGACCAAGAACAAGACTTCAGGTTTGAAGAATGCATCTTGATTCCTCTTCAGTTGCCTTACCATATAACCTTTAGCAATCTTTCCCAGAGCAGAAGCCCCTAGTGGACATCCCACCAACAACCAGGGCTAGAAAGTGCTTGCTTTGCGCAATTGATGGCCTGACTTTGACCTCAAAACCTGCATTAAAAAAAAAAAAAAAGTCAGGTGTAGTAATGCTCAATTATAATGACGGCACTGGGGAGGCAGAGACAATTAAAACCATGGAGCTGAGTGGCCAGACAACCTAACGTATTTGATGAACTTTAGGACAGTAAGAAACTTAAACAAAAGCAGGTGGACAATTCCCCAGGGAAAGACACACAAGGTTGTTGTCTGGCTTCCATCCAGATGAGCATACACACATAAACATGCACACACATATATACAGGGAGAAGGGGAAAGGGAAGAGAAAGGAAAGGAGAAGAGAGAGGGAAGGGGAGGGGAGAGGAGAGGATGAGTAGGGCACTGGGCCTAAAGCTCTACCCTAACACCACAGTCATGGCATTCAGTGCTGGCCTATGTATAAAGTAAGGGGACAGGAAAAGTGGCTTTACCAGAGGCATAGACAAACATTCATTCTGCATCAGTACCAAAGGTTCCTGTCACAGGGACACTGTTCCTCTGTGAGTTAAACCAGAAATGCTTAAGTACAGATGCTCCAGGAGGCACTGTGATGAGCCTTCCTTGTACAGCTGAATTTGAGTAAGTAATTTGACCTTCTAGCAAAGTTATTCCTAGGCATGATGAGTATTCTGCAATTCTTGGAATAGGGTATATAATACAAGTAAGTCCTAATCAAGTACCAGCAATCGCCATCCTGAGAAATACTGCAACTGAGGCACACTGGTATCCCCCGAATCCAGGGACAAATAAGGAGAAAACAGCCTAATGAGGCTCCAGTGAACCTTCCTTGTCTAATCTTAGAAAGATTTGCTAGAATCAAAGGATAACCACACAAAAACCTTTTGCGTATAAGCATATGTTCAAAATCTATCAGTCAATTTATTTTGTTACAGATCTGTCCTCAGATGTCTCCTAAGTGTGATGTCCTTTTAAAATGTCTGTACTTGAAGTACATAACTTGACACACACAAATCTGAAGATCCAGCTCAATGATGCAAACACACACACACACATACACACACACACACACACACACACACACATACACACAAACACACACCTCGAAGCATGCTACCCACATCAAGAAATAGGATGTTTATATCATTGCAGGTAGTTCCAAGCCCTTTCCTACCACAACCCCATCCTCAAACGCAACTGCTGTCCCAAAATCTCCATGGAGTTCTGCCTTTCCTAAGTTTCCCACCAATGCAAGGATACAGTATATGCACATGTCTGGTTTCTCTTACTTGACATATTCATAATTTTCAGCTGTTTCTCATACAAGCAGTTCACCCCTCTCCCCATTTTCTGTATTATGGCATATATTTTCCTTTAGTTGGTAAGGGCTTTTTAATCCCACAGTGATAGTAGGAGCTGGATGGAATCACTTCACCCCTGGCATGATTTCAAGTCTTGATCTCTGTACCATCATCTCTCCCATGCTTTGGGAATTATAAAGTCAATAACCAGACTGTCATTCCTGACATGGACAAGGTATTTGGGAAGAAGGGCTCCTGTTAGCTTAACACTTATTACTCTATTTGTCTTCAAATTGAAGGTCTGCTTGCTTCATATTTAACTATTTTATTTACATAGAAAACAGAAGGAAAGACTAGAGAAGCTTCCCAACATGGGAGCCTGGGTGGTGCTTTAAGACAAAAGGTGTGGAGCATGGAGGAAAACTTTTTTCTGAGTGCTTTCCTGGCCTCTTGCCATCCTCTGAACATTTAAGATATATATATTTTTAAAGGCAACTGTTCTAACATTTAGGCCAAGTTTTCTTTTGCTAACATAGTCTTTTCTTGCCTTTGATTCAAAAGCATATTGGAAATAGAGTTTCATCTCACCAATCATTGCGTTTGCAGCTAAGGCACCATTTATATGTCCTTAAATATCAATGTTGGTGCCAAAGAGCAACAACAACAAAAATGTGATATTTGAAGACTGAACTGCTTAAGAGATCCTATAGATCCTCAGAGCAAGGTGGGGTGTCTTGAAGCTGGTGACACTAGTCTGACAATGTCTCTTGCTGGAGATACCTGCCCACTCCAAGAACATAAATGAGCACACAGAGGGTGGCTCCTGTCAACAGTTTATAAGTGAGTAGTTTTCTTCCATCATTACTGCTACCATACACAGCTGGGTCAGAAGCCTTCAGAACTTAGGAAATAATGGATGTATTATCCTTTGAGTCTTTATTGTCACTACCCCTCAATCTACAACCACCATGATATGCCAGCTGGGTATTTTATGGCACTGAGGCCATTGGACGCTGTCCCAGCATTCACCCTTGCATCCTTTGGCCAACCTATAATGTGGTTAAGTACAACTTTATTGCCTCAGTAAAACAGAAATGGTTAAATGAATTCTCTGAAGCTAGGAACTACAAATGGCCCTAATTCTTTTTTTTTCCTTAAGTTCACCACAATATTTTGCTATCTTTTAGTAAAATTAATTAAAAGGCACAGTCTTTATTTTAATATATTTAAACAAAATCTTGCCCATAGTTGCTTTGTGTTTTCAAGGGAATTGGTTGAAAGCAACCAGGTGTTGGGTGTATGGTCTGTCTTGCTGCACTTCATCAGAATATAAGCCCCATGAGGCTTCCAGCTCTGTCTTCTGCATGCATTGTTATATACCTGAGCCAATTCAGTACCTAGCATACCATAGGTCATCTAAGTCATTAAGATTCCTGCCAAAGAAATGAAGAGTTAAGAATGGAAGAATTGGGGACATAAGAAAAGAATAACCTCAGACAAAGCTGGAGACAGGGTGTTGTATGGTACTGTCCTCTGAACAGAAAGGCTACGAGCTTGGGGACAGGGCATTATGTGGCATTGTCCTCCAAGCAGAAAGGCCACTGCTGTCATAAGACCAGCTGAGTCTACTTTCTCTCAGCTATGCTTCAACCCTGATCTGTGCTTCAGTTAAAAAAAAAAA
>NW_026596440.1:7537867-7642878 GCF_907164565.1 Psammomys obesus | reverse complement strand
AAAAAAAAAAACAATCACTTAGAGAGGGGAAAAGTATGATGGGATCACCAAGGAACAAGAATAAATCTTCTAGGGTTATATAGTATGTTGTTACAGGTATATTGACTGTCAAACATATAAAATTTTACACTTAAGATTATGTAAGCTTTGTTGTATGTCTTCTAAACCATGATCAATTTGTTTTAAAAAGTAAATGCTGGTTCACAAGCATGGTGTCATATGGGTGGAGGGGGCAGGAAGGTGGTTAGTCCTGTCAGGCACTGTCATACATTTCAGGGAAGAGTGGGCTGATTTTTGGGTTTTGTGGTTGTTGTCATTTTTACCCTAGAAGCACAATTACATCATCAGAAGAATAAAATACAAAAGAAAAGTTCACAGGAAGAACAGTGTGAGTGGAGAGACATGCTGATAGCTTACTTGTTCCACAACAATTCATCACTTGCCCTGTTTCATCGCGACAGGAAATAAAAGCTTGGGGCTCCTATGTATCCAGTTGATGGTGACAATGTGCTTATTCCTCAGTTCCCTGTAGTGATTTGTTGGAGAGTGTTGTCATCTCCACAGGTTTTCAACACCTGTGAAGCCATTCGTTCTCAGTCGACTGTTCTGAAACTTGAGTGATGATCAGTCAGTTTCATGGAAAAGCCTGTTCACTATGATGTAATACTAACAGAAGATGTTTCTAGCACAGTGGTTCTCAACCTGTGGATACCAACCCCTTTGAGAAACTTCTGTCTACATTATGATTCATAACAGTAGCAAAATTACAGTTATGAAGTAGCAACGAAAATAATTTCATGGTTAGGAGTCACCACAAAATGAGGGTTGAAGCATTAGGAAGGTTGAGAAGCACTGTTCTAGCAATTTCTCACTGCTAGTCCTTTCAAGCATCTCCAGGAACAGCCCTTGTCTCTCTTCTTTCCCACTATCTCTTCCCTGAAATGACTGGGATTTCTGGAGGATGCTGTGTAGACTTCCTCCCAACCACCACTTCGATGTTACTGGCCCCATCACACCTTCCATGTTATGCTTCTGTGGAGCCCTACTGTCAAGTAATTTCAGAAATGGTCACAATATGACGGTACATTCTAGAGTTCTGTATTCATACAGGAGCCAAGTTGCAGCTATGGGACTTGTTTGAACAAAGTTTAGAAAGCAGTGGAAGTCAGGGGCTGGAATAGAAAGAATGTCTTCAATCAACTGCTAGTCAACTCTTTCTAGAAGTTGACATGTCTGTTTGCCATTGCTACAAGAAAATGTCATAGACTGGGTGATTTATAAGGAAGTTTATCTTGGCTCACCACCCTCAGAGGCTGGCAAGTCCAAGGGTACCACACTGGCATCTGGTTGCCACCTGGTGAGTGCCTCATACGGTATCAAAACCCTGTGAAAGGGCAGAGGCTCGCACGTCAGGATGGAGAGCACATGAGAGCAGAGGAAGCTGTGCTACTCTCATGATAGCCAACAATTTCCCACAGGAAGTAACTTACTCCTGCAAGATTAACATCAATCCTTTCAGGAGGATAGACCCCATGAGACCAAAACACCTCATAAAAGTCCCAGCACCTCTCCACATTGTTACACTGGGAACCAATTTTCAACATGAATTTTAGAAGAGGCAAACCACATTGAAGTCAAGGTTTTGGGCACCAATTCCTGCAAGACCCTTCCTCTGCCCAGGAAAGCTGGAGATGCAGGTAAGCATCAAGTCATCAGATCACACTTTAAAAAAAAAGCCACAAGATGAAGCTGCTCTTTTGAGCAGACTTCATGCTCAAAATATAATCTGAGGCACAAAGTTCAACCATGATACATTTGCCAATGTTATGGCCTTTTAAACAGCAAGTATGAAATGAAAGATATTGAAATTATTTATGACTTCAGCTAGGGATTTGGCAAGCTTCAGGCCATATCTTGATAAACCATCTAAACACTGAAAAGCATTTGTGTTCAACTAAGATAGAACTAGAATTAATAGGCTAATGTCATCTGAAAGCATGTATTACTAATTCTTAATAGTATGACATTATTTTTCCAGAAAGACAAATTTAATATCCCAGGAGAGTCATATATTAGGAAATAAGCACCATTGTGCTCTTATCCTCAAATAGGGCCATCTATATATACAATTGTCATCTTTCTCTTTTTGTCAGTTATTTGTGTTGCCTCTTTGGAGTCGTCACTGTTGTCCAAAGTAATGGACCCCCAAATGTATCTTAGGGATTTTCTTGGAAATTCTCCAAGCTCTGTGAATCAAAGCAGCAGACTTTATTGGTTCAGAGTTATTGTCATTTGTGTTCCCTGCCCCCAAAAGAATACCCCAGGGAATGGATTTGAGTGGAAATAGGTTATGTGTGATACCAGGAAGATTCATGGCAAATGAAAAAAATGACAGAAGGAAGATTAAGGACAACGAGGTAATTAAATGGTTAAGTTGCCTCTGTAGAAACCTGCTGGAGGCCCTGGGGAGACTTTATGACTCACATCTAAGACTCTTTTGGAAAAGGGGTGAGAAAGTTTGGCTTCCTGCTTCCCAAGTTCTCACTGGCTGAAACTAATTTCATTTGAGTTTATATCTGTGTGTGAATGTTAAACAGACGCCATGAAATCTCTTTAGGCTTTGATTCATTTATTTGGGGGAATGAATATTGCTGCAACTACCTGTTCAGTGGCTGTTCTGGACAGGGTGTCAGGAGTGCATAAGGGCTGTGAAGAAGTTGCAGTTCCATTGTAAGTGCCAATCTGACCATCTTTATGAATGTCTACTTGGTCTGTGTGGCTGACAACTTTCCGTCAAGCTACGTCTATGAGGCTGCCATTGTACCTACTTGTTAGATTTGCTTACAAGTACTTTATAATCTAGAGAGAGAAGATGCCTCATTCTGATTGTTCCCTTACTGAAAACTCATTGATTTCTTAATATTATTCTTAACATTATCTGTAAGTCTGTAAGGTTACATTTTTTCCTACTCTGGTATTGGTAAACTCCTTGTTTGAATTCTGCATCTTTGTGTATGCTATCTCTCAAGGAATGCTCTACAGACTAATCTGGCTTTCTACCACCAGCCCCAGTACTCTGTACGTAGGAGTCTCTTCCTCTCTCTGCTTGGGTCCATATGTCCATCCTACTGTCATTGCCATCCATCACGCCTGAGCCTGATAGCATGGAATGTGTGCCCAAGTCCCTGCTGTTCCTACACCAAGGAGTGAATAACAGAATATCTTAAATATTCTAATTACCCTATTGAAAGCTGGTTCTGCAATTTTATTCTTAGCTGTTTATTAGTAATGTGGAACACTGCTCAGTCTTCAGAGTTCTCTGACTTATTACTGTCTCTTAAAGACATGACCTTCTGAAGGATGTCACACTGAGTATTGGCCACAGTCTTTTCTCTGTGTTCCAGTCAACAAAGTAATTTCATGATGTGACTCTTGTTTTAATTCATCTAGAACAAAACACAGAACTATGCTAACAGTTTATCTGAACAAAATCTCCAAATGTTGATGGAAAACAGGACACACTAAGGGCTCAATATTAAAATCTGTGTTTAAAAGTATATTCCAGGAGCCTCTTGGTGTGACTGTACACCAAGTCCCCTTGCTTTCTCAGACTCATCTGGCAATAATGAGCGATTTGTGGTTTTAAAACGTAGAACCACTGCTAAGTAGAAAGCTTAAGAATGTTCATGAAGCCTGCTCCACATGCTACCCTAGCACGGGCCCCCTTCCTCAAAAATGGAGGAAAGTTAGCACAGAGAGAAAAAAAGGGTTGTCACACTCTTTAACTGGATCTTTTTGGGACATGAAAATAAAAACTGTTTTCCCAGGCTGGGGAAATGGCTCAGTGCATAAAAATGCTTGTTGTGCAAGCATGAAACTGCAGTTCATAGTCACAGCAGTCACATAAAAAGCTGACTGGTGCCAGTGGCCCCACCTCTCATGTCTGTACTCTAGAGACAGAGACGGGGGTTGGGGAAAGACTGGCTAAATAGACAAGGAATCAGTGAGCTCTGGTTTTAGCAAGAGGTTCTGCCTCAGTAAATAGAGAGTAATCAAGAAAAATACTGGATACCAGCCTTTGGCCTCCATCCATATGTTCACTTTAGTGTGCACATGAAAGCACCCACATACATGAGAACAACAGACACATGAACAAACACCACACACAGACACACACTAAACAGACACACAGATACACACATGAGCAAAAAGTATATCCTCAAACTATATTTTAGTGAACTAAACGAACTAAAGTTCATAAGAAAAAGCATACACTATTGTGGCACTCTAGAGGTCTCTGTGGTATAAACTGCCCTGCTGTAGTCATTTGTGACCAAATACTACAGCTGCACACATTCAAGTCCGAAGACATCTAACATGAGACTCTCATCTGGCTAATCTAATTAAGCTTCCACAGGGATGCAGGCACAGAAGAGGCACAAGTGCTGTCAATCACCAAGATTTATCTTTGTCTTCTTTGTTAGTCAACATTCTCTTATTGCCATGCAATATGCCACCAATTGCCCAGAAACCATGGGCGATTAGCATGGAGTTTGTTTGTGTGCTGGTCAGAGGATTTTCACAACCCCTAGCAATAAAACATTAGACTGAGGAGGCTCTATTTTCCCATCCTCATCCAAAGAAGATGACTCAGCAGTCAAAATTAGTCATATGACCTGCCTTCTGAACACACAAGCTAGAGCGGTCCTAATATTCTTTCAGTGACATGGAATTGGAATGAAGAGACTGGGGATGACTAACAGGGAGGGGAACTGCCACTTTGAAGTTGCCTTTGCTAAGAAGCCATGACCCCTTACAGAGTTCCATAAGTAGCTAAAAGCTGGGTGAACGTTTGCTTCTGTCCCCTTTTTTTGCTTACCAACATCCCTTTGCAAGCGGGCATGCCAACCACTCAAGGAAACCCCTGTGGAGATAGCCAGTCTCTCTCATTCTGCTTCAAGGCTGGAGGCATAATGAATCACTGTCCTCAACCAATATTTCCACATGTTGGCTAAACACATTATGGGAACATTGGAAACATATAGCATGCTATTGACTTGATATACAAAAATTTAAAAACATATCAGAATTTCTAGGAAAATGATATTTTGGTATATTTCTCACTCCGTCTTCATTCTCTATAAATATGCCACCTGCCAATTCTCAAATAGAGTTTGTGGAGTTGCAATTTGCTATCCAACTTGAAGAATTTACTCATGTCCCTTTACTATTTTTTTTTTTTTATTGTTCCTGTCTTCCCAGGAACAATGCCCTTCATTTCACATTAACTATGTGTGTTTCCACTTTCTGGCAGCACTAAAAGCCAACTTACAGCCAGTTTCTAATGAGTCACTAGGGAATCCACTGAGAACCGCAATCCCTTCCATCAAACCACACTGGAGACCATGGTGGTGGTGTGTGTGTTGCAAATGGACAGGTACAAAAACATGTGGAGGATATCCAATATCCTGCCTTATGGCTCTGTGCTTTTTCCCTTTAAATCAGGGTCTTTCTCTGAACATGGAGCTAGGCTAGGTGTCAGCAAGCCCCAACAATCCTCCTTCCCCGTGGCACTGAAATTGAATAGCCATGTCTGGTTTTTTATATGTCTCCTGGATTTGAACTCAGGTCCTTATGCTTCTGCAGCAAACACTCTTCTTCACTGGGTCCTCTCTTCAGTCCTCAAACTTGATATTGATACATTAGTTTTCTCAAGTATGATGCCAAATTCCCTATTGGTTTTATGTTGCACTCTTTTCTCTTACCTTTTTAAGTAAAAGTATTTTTAAAATAAATAGTTTTATTACTTTCAGATGTTCGTTTTTCTTATTATTTCTTTATTAGCAAAGCTGAGGCCTACTCAGTGATTTAGGCACATTTAGAGCCAAAGTGACCAGATCCATAGCAACTTCCCTTCTCCAAGATACCCTGAACATCTTCCTGTGAGGTCTTCCTCTTCCTCAAACATTTACCTTGCCATCCGAATTGTATCTCCTTTCCATGGTTTGCCTCCCTCCCCTAATCTTGGCTTCTACTCAATTTAGGACACAAATCTAGAGCTGTAACCTCTAATGCAATGAACTATGTTGATCTCCTCAATGGATGGCACATTCTTTGATGTTGGGGATATATGTTTCATGTTTGTACTCCAAGAGCCCAGAAGTGTACATAGCACATAGTATAATGTAGTCAAGCTCCCAAAAGAAAAGCCAACACTATTTTTTTTTAGGCTTGAGGAAATTCTATTAGGAAATTGCAGGTGTATGTTACTACATTTCCAACTATGGATAGCTAGAAGAATAAAAAGTTGAAATTTAAAAAATGATAATTTATTGACATTCCCTGGTTAATCAAATGCGAAAAATGAAAGCTTAGAGTTTCTTGGGTCATTCTGGTAGTAGGAAGTGGGAATGATTTGGGTTTTCCATTAGTGGCTGGAGATTTAGTGTCTCTTTCACCCAAAGATTCTGTAGTGTCTATATGAAGACATAACACAGTTTTTTTTCCCCCCTCTGACTACATAGAAGACTGCTAACTCTTTTCTTCCTGTACGTTCTTTATAGATCAGCCTAGGATATCCAGAAAGGCACAATGAAGACAGACTTGTACTAAGGCTATACAAATAGAGCTATCTATCATAGTGCTGGTCAAAATATAGTTTGTAGTGGGGAAAATCATAAAGGTGCTAATGTCAACCTCTGGAAGCTATAGGGAAGGTGCTGAGAAAGTAGCTCAGCTGGTGGAATGCTTCCCTAGCATGCACAAGACTGTAGAACCAACCCCTAACACCTCATAAACTCCATGTGGTAGAATATGTCTGTAATCCCACTACTCAGGAAGTGAAGGCAGATCGAGAAGTTCAAAGTCATCTCAGCAACATAGCCTGGCCTACAAGAGGCACACTGTCTCAGAAAAAAGAATCAGGGCCAGCAAAAGCAAGAATAGGGAAATCAGCAGTTAATATTGTCTTAGTGGGGAAAACAAGGTTTAATTTGGAAAGGTTTAAAAAAGGAAATATGAAAAAAGTTGGAAGGCTCTCTCTCCTTTTCCCCTTCCTCTTCTCCTTTTCACCCCCTTCCTCATCCCCCTCTCTCCCTTTCCCCTTACCCTTCCCTCTTCTGGCTCTCTCTGTCTCTGTCTCTGTCTCTCTCGCTCCCTTTCTCCCTTCCCCTCCTACTCCCCCCCCCAAAGCCCTTCTGATGGGAAGGGACCAAGGCCTGGGCAGGAAACACAGGGCAGTTACTTCCCCCTGCTGCCCTCCTTTTCTGGTTGACTTTCTACCTTCAGGCTCACCACCTAAGTCCCAGATGGTTGCTGGGAACTTATTCTAGCATCGCAGACAATAAAAAAACAGCATAGTGCCCATACAAACACCTGTAGGATGTATTTAGAACTGTCTGTTTAGGAAGAAAACCCCTTTCCCAGCATCCTTTAGTAGCCTTCTTCCAGTTCTTTGGGCCAACTTTGTCACATGACCACCCTGAAATAGGCTGTCTGGGATACAATATGAAGCCAGGGGAAATAGGGTTTCATATCTGACTTAAGACATAAAACTTTTTATCACTTGATGCTGTAGGAGGCATTTACTGGTCTTTTCTGAAGTAATTAGATTATTCTTTAATAAATGATGTTTTACTATGTTTTTGGAATTTTTCAAATCTTCAATGGTTTGGGTCAGAAGTTATTTTTCAGGGAGTTTTCATTTTATAACAAACATAGGTTAGTTTTAACTAGTGTTAATCTCATTTTGTATTACTTATATAACATTCACACCCGCCACCTCAGCCTGTGACAATATCCGCGATTACAACAGCAAGGTAACAAAACAAAGCCCACAGTTCTGTCTGTAAGTGAAAGGAAGCTTTGGGGGAAGAAACGAGGACTGAGGACAAGGACTGAGCGCACCAAGTGTTTGCCTTAACAGGAAGTTGAATTTTAAACCGGGTGTTTATTTTCCCAACCACTGGGCGGCGCTACAGGAAGATCGGGAACTTAGGGCCATCCGAATCCTCCAAATAGTCATCAGTGAAAGCCCATAACTAAAGCCAGCTACACTTCCTCAATTCTGCCAACCCTAAAGGACACATCCTTGCACCACGAATAAATAGCTATAAATACAAGTTTATTACTAAATACCTGAGGAGTTTCAGGAGCATTCAGTGTACTGTGATTATTTCTATCACTCTAACTCTGTGTGGTATAATTTACTGTACAGGAATATGAACATTTAAATTAAATTATGCATATATCAATTATCTTCGCCAACAAAAGTATTTTCTTGAGAAAAATCTGAATACACCAACTTCACATCACACTCAATTTTATCTTAGTCTTTTCAGAACTTCTTCTCTGTTAAAATATTTTCTTAAGAACCAGTTGCAGTTTTTTGCATGCAAATTTTACATCGACATTATGATTTAGCATTCTCCTTTCTCTTCATGACATATAATAGCCATTAGAGTATCTAATAGTAGGCATTCTCATTTTGTTTTTGTTTCTGCTTGAATTTTATAATCTACATTCTCCCAATAATGTTTTTTTATTTTTCTTAATTACACTTTATTCACTTTGTATCCCCCTATAAACCCCACCCTCCTCCTCTTCCAATCTCACCTTCCCTCCCCCTTCTTCATGCATGCCCCTCCCCAAGTCCACTGATAGGGGAGATCATCCTCTCCTTCCTTCTGATCCTAGTCTATCAGATCTCATCAGGAGTGGCTGCATTGTCATCTTCTGCGGCCTGGAAAGGCTGCTTCCCCCTATCCCCCAGGGGAAGATGATGAAACAGCAGGCCAATCAGTTCATGTCAGAGGCAGACCCTGTTCCCATTACTATGGAACCCACTTGGACACTGAAATGCCATGGGCTACATCTGTGCAGGGGTTCTAGGTTAGCTCCATGCACGATACTTGGTTGGAGTATCAGTCTCAGGAAAGACCCCTGTGCTTAAATTTTTTAGTTCTGTTGCTCTCTTTGTGGAGCTCCTCTCCTCTCCAGATCTTACTGTTTCCCACTTCTTTCCTAAGATTCCCTGCACTCTCCCCAAAGGTTGCCCATAAGTTTCAGCATCTGCTTTGATAGTCGGCAGGGCAGAGTCTTTCAGAGGTCCTTTGTGGCAGGCTCCTAAGTTGTTTCCTGTTTTCTTCTTTTTCTGACGTCCATCCTTTTTGCCTTTCAGGATGGGGATTGAACATTTTAGCAAGAGTCCTCCCTCTTGATTAGTTTCTTTAGGTGTACAGTTTTTAGTAGGTTTACCCTATATTATATGTCTATATGAGTGAGTATATACAGTGTGTGTCTTTCTGCTTCTGGGATAGCTCACTCAGGATGATCTTTTCCAGTTCCCACCATTTACCTGAAAATTTCACGATTTTCTTCTTTTTTTATTGCTGAGTAATATTCCGTTGTTTAGATGTACCACAATTTCTGTATCCATTCCTCAGTTGAGGGGCATCTGGGTTGTTTCCAGCTTCTGGATATTACAAATAAAACTGCTACAAACATGGTTGAGCAAATGTCTTTATTGTGTACTTGAGCCTCTTTTGGGTATATGCCTAGGAATAGTATAGCTGGATCTTGAGGAAGTGCTATTCCTAGTTGTCTGAGGAAGCACCAAATGATTTCCAGAGTGGTTGTACAAGTTTACATTCCCACCAGCAGTGGAGGAGGGTTCCTCTTTCTCCACAACCTCTCCAACATGTGTTGTCACTTGAGTTTTTGATCTTGGCCATTCTGATGGGTGTAAGGTGAAATCTCAGAGTTGTTTTGATTTGCATTTCCCTGATGGCTAATGAGCATTTCTTTGTTTCTCTGCCATTCATATTCCTCTATCAAGAATTCTCTGTTTAGCTCTGTTCCCCATTTTTTAATTGGATTACTTGATTTCCTGCTTTTAGTTTCTTTAGTTCTTTATATATACTGGATATTAGCCCTCTGTCAGATACAGGGTTGGTGAAATTTTTTTCCCAATCTGTAAGCATTCGTTTTGTTTTGATAACAGTGTCCTTTGCTTTACAGAAGCTTTTCAGTTTCATGAGGTCCCATTTATTGATTGTTGCTCTTAGAGCCTGTGCTGTTGGTGTTCTGTTCAGGAAGTTGTCTCCTGTGCAAATGTGTTCAAGGGTATTCCCCACTTTTTCTTCTAAGCGGTTTAGTGTGTCTGGTTTTATGTTGCGGTCTTTGATCCACTTGGACTTTAGTTTTGTGCAGGGTGATAAGTATGGATCTATTTGCATTTTCTACATGTAGACATCCAGTTAGACCAGCACCATTTCTTGAAGATACTATCTTTTTTCCATTGTGTGGTTTTGGTATGTTTGTCAAAGATCAGGTGTCCATAAGTGTGTGGGTTTATTTCTGGGTCCTCTGGTTCCATTGATCCACCATTCTGTTTCTATGCTAGTACCATGCAGTTTTTATAACTGTTGCTCTATAGTACAGCTTAAGATCAGGGATGGAGATACCTCCAGAAGATCTTTTATTGTAGAGGATTGTTTTAGCAATTCTGGGTTTCTTGTTATTCCATATGAAGTTGAGAATTTTTCTTTCTAGGTCTGTAAAGAATTTTGTTGGTATTTTGATGGGAATTGCATTGAATCTGTAGATTGCTTTTGGTAAGATGGCCATTTTTACTATGTTAATCTTGTCAAGCCATGAGCATGGGAGATCTTTCCATCTTCTCATATCTTCTTCTAATTCTTTCTTCAGAGACTTGAAATTTTTTTCATACAAGTCTTTGACTTGCTTGGTTAGGGTTACACCAAGGTACTTCATGTCCTATGTGGCTATTGTGTAGGGTGTTGTTTCCCTAATTTTTTTTCTCAGCCCTTTTTTCTTTTGAATACAGGAGGGATACTGATTTTTTTGAGTTAATTTTGTATCCAGCCACTTTGCTGAAGGTGTTTATTAGCTGTAGGAGTTCCCTGGTAGAATTTTTGGATGACTCAGGTATACTATCATATCATCTGCAAATAGGGATAATTTGACTTCTTCCTTTCCAATTTGTATCCCCTTGATCTCCTTCAATTGTCTTATTTTTGCTCTAGCAAGGACTTCCAGAATCATGTTGAAGAGATATGGAGAGAGTGGGCAGCTTTACCTTGTCCATGATTTCAGTAGGATTGCTTTATGTTTCTCTGTTTAGTTTGATGTTGGCTATAGGCTTGCTATATATTGCTTTTACTATGTTTAGATATGTGCCTTGTATCCCTGATCTCTCCAATACTTTAAACATGAACAGATGTTGGAATATGTCAAATGCTGTTTCATCATCTAAGAAGATTATTATGTGTTTTTTTTTCTTTCAGTTTGTTAATATGGTGGATCACATTGATGAATTTCCATATACTGAACCACCCCTGCATACCTGGGATGAAGCCTACTTGGTCTAGTGGATTATATCTTTGATGTGTTCTTTTATTCGGTTTGCAAGTATTTTGTTGAGTATTTTTGCATCAATGTTCATAAGGGAGATCGACCTGAAATTCTCTTTCTTTGTTGGGTCTTTATGAGGTCCAGGTACCAAGGTAACTGTGGCTTCATAGAATGAGTTTGGTAGTGTTCCTTCTGTTTCTATTTCGTGGACTAGTTTGAAAAGAATTGGAGTTAGCTCTTCTTTGAAGGTCTGGTAGAATTCTGCTCTGAAACCATCTGGCCCTGGGCTTTTTTTGCATGGGAGATAAAAGATAAAAATGACTGCCTGCCACCAATTCTAGCTGACTGTTTTGTTGTTTGGTGGTTCAGAAAAACAGAATTGTACATGTGAAAGTAACTTTAGAACTATCTGGTTCAAGGCTTTCATTTTATAAGTGAGACTAGGGTATGGAGAGATCACATGACTTGCCCACAAAATGGGTGCAACGACTTGAGCAAGGGAAAGAGATGACTTAAGCAAGGGAAAGGGTTAATAAGGGTATCCGTGCAGTGTGAATCTGGTCAATGCCAATTGACTATGGAAGGGAGATGAGATGATTGTTAGTTTCAGGCTTGTGTTATCAGCAAGGCATTAGTGATATTAACAATGCATGTGTTGGGGACAGAGAATAAATTTAGCTTTTCAAATGTCAACTTGTCTTCTTAAGTGGAACTGGTGTGTTTTTAATAAACATTTCAAAGGATTTGGATGGAGTGGCAGATTTGAGAGTTGTCAGCTTCAAGGTGACACACACACAACACAGGTCACCATAGTCGGATAGTGAACACGGAGAAGAGAGTTTTCAGCTGGCCTGGAAAAAAAAATGTTTAACAAAGTTTGAGTTAGCCACTAATGTGTAAGACTGGAGATTTGGAGATTTTGGGGGCTGGAGGGATGGCTCAGAGGTTAAGAGCCTGTACTGCTCTTGTTGAGAACCTGAGTTTGGTCCATAGCACCTACATCTTGTGGCTCACAACTGCCTGTAACTACAGCTCTGGGGGATCCAATGCCTCTGGCTTCCATGGACACTTGGACTCATGGGCTTCTAGTCACACACAGATACATACACATATTTTTAAAAATAATTATGAAATCTTTTTTAAAGATTTGGGAGAATTTGTGTGGATGGCTATTTTTATATTCATTTCTTTTTTAAAAGATTGGTAAGATCTTACATGCAGGCCAGCGTTTTGGTGGGCAAAGATAACTAAGCTCATTAGGGCCAGAGAGACCCTTCTTCTCAGGCCTTCTCCACAGGCTTCCTCCTGTAGAACTGCAAGTCTGCTGAAGACTTGACAGTTTCAGTGTAAGAAGACCCAAGTGGGAAAGAGTTAAGAAAAGGGGAGAGTGGGAAAAGATCAAGGCAGAAACTGAGTGGAGGTATAAAGATAATTGAGAGGATAACGTAGACTCTGGAAGGCAAAGGAAAAAAGGTTGAAAGGGGGAACAAATCTGGTTCTCATTTTCCAGCAAAATTGCTTATCTAAAAATTTAGCAGTTTTTGTAATCTCATTTAAAAAAAATCTAAGACCCTTATCTAATTCTGCTCCACCTGTCACATCAACTTCTAAATTATCCCTTCTATGTATCAATTTTTCTCCATCAGATCCCACCAAACCTTTTTTTTTCTGTGTTCTTCATACCCAGCACGCATAGCAGCCTGATCAGTGTTACAAGGCTAGGTCCTGTCACTCACTTTTCACTGGAGATGGAATCCATGCTCCTTACAATGGCCCAGAAAGGCCCTGCAGGACTGGGCTTCTGTGCCTTGTTGTTCTCACCCTGTGTTCTTCCTGAACCCATTTCAAGGCTGCCACAAGCTGCCTATGCCAGGTGCTTCTGATCCTTCTGGTTTCCTCTCTCTTCCCAGTTAAACCAGTCTCCTCAGAGGACAGTGGACCTTCTACAGTAAAGTCGTTCTGCCTTCCTTTTCTCTCCATACTATCTGCAACTACAGTTCCAAGGGTATCTGCCACCCTCTTCTGGACCCCTCAGGCACCTGTACATTAATGTACCTATACATACAGATCACCATACACAATAAACATAAGAACTTTGTGTGTGTGTGTGTGTGTGTGTGTGTGCGCGCGCGCGCGCGCGCACACATAATAGAATTTTAATGCATTCTATTTTGAGTCAATAGAAGAATTTTTAAAAGGCAGTTATCTGTTGAATAATTCATAACTCACTTTCTCAACCAAAGATAATCTCCACAAAGGCAGGCACAACAGGCCCACCTCTGTAGTCGCAGATACTGTAACAGTGTCTGTCTGGCGCACAGCTTGATCTTATTTAAGACTTTGATGAAGTCAATATGTAAACTCCACTCATAGGCTGCAGAAATGTGGACTAAAGAATAAAACGCGCACTCCTTTCATCACAGCGCTCATGAGGCAGAGGCAAGCGGGTCTACATAGTGGGTTCCAGGCCACCCAGAACAACACAGAGAGACCCTGTCTCAAAAACAAACAGTGCACACTTGTAGTTCAGTGAGGCGTGCGTGTAGTTGACCAATCAGGAGTCCTGATACGGAGGATCCTAGCCTCGGCCCTGCGCCTGCGCCTGCGCAATCGTCGGCCGCGGGACAGGCCTGCTGGAAAAAGCAGCGGCCGAGCCTGGCGCGTATTGATGACGCCATCGGTGTTTGCCTGGTAGCCCTTGGTAACCCGGAGTCTGCGGAAGTGTAGTGGCCACGCAGGCGGCTGAGACAGGTAACCTGCGGCTCAGCTGTCACTCAAGCTGCTCCTGGTTCCGCTGCCCCGCGACCTCTGGTGGGGTGAGCCCATGGGATCCTGTACGACCTGTCGTGAGTGAGCCCGTGGGATCCTAGTTCAACCTCTTGTGGAGTGAGCGCGTGCGATCTCTCCGACCTGCCGTGGGGTGAGCCAGTGGGGTGCTGTCCACGGAGACTGTCAGCGTCATTACCGCTTTGCGCCTTTCTAGCAGGCGACAGTAAACTGCGAAGGTGGTGCTCAGGGAAGTCACAACGGCCTGCGGTTTTTAAAGGTGACAGTTGGGTTCGTGTTGATGCTCAATTCAATTCTCGTGCGTCGTGCTTTTGTTTTGTTTCTACATGCAATTAGTGCAGTCATTTCTGAAGAGTATGTTGTGTTTCGTGTGATTCTCAGAAGGCTGCCAGTATTTCTGTTAGTAAAGATTATGCTGTCCAGTATTGGAGGTTACAGAGAAGGGTATTGTTTACTGTTGACGATCTTTTAGACTCCAGGAACTGTGCCCAACACCTTACATTTCATTGTCTTCTTAGTTGATGCAATACTGTTGCGACTTATGAATTATTATGTTTGCTTGACAGATGAAATAACTCAGGCTCAGTTCCATGAAACTGACTGGGTGAAAATTACCAGTTCCAAAAGCAAAGGCAAAATTTAAATTCAAGGTTATGTATGACTTCAAAGCCTCTCTCTCTCTCCGTCTCCCTCACCCTCACCCTCTCCCTCTCCCTCTCTCCTCCTCCTCCTTCTCTTCCTCCTTCCTTTTTAAAAAATAACTACTGTTAGTGGTCAGATTTCAGGCTTTCTACATTAGTCATGGGATTCTGTAAGTTTGCTCACTCATCTATCAGTATGGATTGTGTGTGTGAGTGTGTGTGTGTGTACGGGGATGCATGTGTACAAACAAAAGTGTGAGATTTGCCTGTGCATGTGGAGACAAGGGATAACATCAATTTCTGTTTCTTAGATGCTGACCACTATTTTTTGGGGGACAGGATTTCTCACTGGCCTGAAGCTTGTCAAGTAGATAGGGTGAGCCAGCAACTCCAGGAAGTACCTGTTCCAACCCCCCAGCACTGGAGTCACAGACCTGCGTGGAACTTTCTGCCCCTGTTCTGGGGATTGAACTTGGGTCCTCTTGCTTATAGAGCAGGTGCAGGTGTTTTTCCTTCTGAGCTGCCTCTCAGGCCTCTGTTTTGGTACTTGTAACTATGCTGTAAATTCTCATTCTTGAAGTTAAAACATCACAAAAACATGTCTTCTTTCTACACATGTGCTTGTGCATGAACACACACACAAACACACACACAACATCCTTATTTTTAATTGTGATATAAGTGACAAATGATGTTGTGTTGTAAATACCTCCTATTAAGAGCTCCAAGAAATGTGTGATTTTACATTTGCCCCCCTTTTTTTTAAAGTAATGTAAATATCAGTAAATAATTTAAAGGCACTAAGTGGTTTCTTACCTTCTTTCTTCCAGTATGAAGTCACAAACATGACTTGCCCGTGTTGAAATGTGGTGGTTTCCTCAGGGCCTTTGTTGTTCTGCAGTTGCTCTGCATTTGAGTTTGCTGGGCTTCTTGTGGCTCATTTTTCATCATCACCAGTGGACAGCATGGTGCAATAATGGAACCACAGGTTGTAGAGGTAGACATCTAGATTTTACATCTTGGCTCTATTGCTTAGTAGGTGCTTCCCTCCACACCTCAGTTTTCTCATTTGTCAGGTGAAATATTTCAAATCTTATTAAGCAAAATGTTTACTGTATAATAAAGACACAACAAAGGAAAGTTTAACAAGTGATCACTTCCAAAATATCAAGATTCCAGTCAAGGCAAACATCATACATCCATCTGGTAAACATCATACATCCATTAAATATTTTTCAAGAAAAAACAATTTCTGTTTTCAAAGATGGAAAGCCAAGACCAGACAACATCAGCAACTGCTTAGCCAGTCCTTGCAGGGAACCCGACACAGCTCTAAGCTTTTCTTCACCCGGACTCATTTTGTCTTCACAACACTGTCTCTGCAACCCTACTGTTCCCACCTGACAAACTCATTTTGCTGATACTTTGCTATTCTATGATGCTTGATTCCTGAAGAAATTGTTGTAAAATAGCATTTATGTATTTATTATGAGCTCCATTATAATTTCTCTTGGCTTTTCATTTGCTCACACTTTATTTCTTTGACATTTACAATGGAAGGTCTAGTTTTGGAAAGCACTGAAAATCAAGATGTGCTTGCTCTGGTTTGGCATGAAAGGCAAATTAGCTTGTTCTTTTTGTTACCAGCAATATCAGGCCTGTGTCACAGTACACTGTTAGGTCTGGAAGGCAGAGATTCTATTACCCTTTGTTGGACATTTGAGAATCTCAAGACCAGGATGCTCAGTTATCTGCCTGTATTTATAGAGTTAGAAGAATGCATCTGCCAAAAACAAACAAACAAACAAACAAACAAACAGACCAGCGTGCTGTGCCCTGGTAAACCATCTCATAAGAGGGGCTTCCAAGTCTTTCACTCACACGTAGTTATCATTTTTCTTATAGTGATTTTTGACCTGTATCAGATTATAGAGAGAATGAAACAGTATGCTGGACCTCAGAGATATTGCACTAAAGTGGCATGGCATTGACATTGGTCCTAGGTGTGAGTGAGGAATCTGGGGTGATTCCAGAGTTCTACTTTGAGCAAATGGGTAGATGCTGGTGCCATCTACTAGGGAAACATGGGACCAGGGACATGGGCTTGAAGCTTTAGAGAAGGGATTGCCCTGTTCAATGCATAAGATTTGAAGGCAGAGCTATAGGACACAGAGGTAACAGTTCATCTAAAAAGTGGGAGAAGAAAGGGTCAGAGGTAGAAAATTAGAGGCGAGAATGTAATCACTGATCTTAAAAGACGAGAGACACTTTAGGGGGAAGGGCCATGGTCAGTGTATCAGTTCCCCAAGATTATATGCTGTGGGATTTCAGTGGTCTTGTAAAATGTGAGCTAAAGGGGTTGAATAATGGACTAAAGAGAAAAGGCAGAGAAAGGTGTGGGATAGAATTTTTTTTTTTTTTTTTTGTGAGTTAGGGACTAAGGATGTAGTGAGTTTAGAATAATCACTGGAGGTGTTGGCCAGGAACTACAGTGGCAATTCCAACACTCTCTTCATGTTGGAATTTTTGAATATGTAGAGCCAACCTGTTGCTAGTCTTTGCTACTTTGTGGATTCTTCTTTTTTTCAGCCTTTCTTACCACCCCCACTGTTCACCTTCTATCATTAGATAGGATAGAAAGATAAGAGGGGGAGAGAAAGAGGTTTAGATCCCTGAATCCATTTTATTTCTTCTTGTTTCTTTTTTGAGTACAAGTACTAACAAACTGAAGCTAACTTCCCTGAATGACCACCAACCAGAAACCCCACCTACGGGGGGGAGGGGGCGCTAGCATTTATATACCCTCTGAGAAGTTCCCAGAATTCCAAACATCACACAATCGCAGAAACTATCTGCAGCTGGCAAAACCATCCTTCAGCTAGAGCTCAAGGCAAATCATAGCCAGCTGCTGTGCACAGTCCAAAGCAGCCCCACATCCCACACCTGGGAGTAAAATGAAAACATATTCTTATAGTATTCCTGTGTTTTTAAAGAAAGAAAAATTCCAGAATTCTCACTACAGCAGCCACTCCTGTGATTGTGTTAATTACTTAAGTTTTGTTTTTCTTCATAGGCTTGGTTGAGATTTAGATGATTTAGATTTTAATGATTCTACTAAGGGTTAGGTTTTTCAGAACAGTTGTGTTAGAAGAATGAAAGGAGAAGGAGATTGAAGCCAGTTCATTATGTGGGTGAATAGATAAATGTGGCCGGGGGAAATGGTTTGGAGGGAAAGGTCTTGCCGCCAAGCCTGATGGCCTAGGTTTGATTGCCAGGACACACATAGTGGAAAGACATAACCAGCTCATACGACTTGTCCTCTGACCTTCACGTGTGTCCCACAGCACCCCACCAAATAAGTAAATAAATAAATGGTAAAGAAAGAAACAAGGCCACAAACTGCACTATTTACAGAACACGGTGGAATCTGGATTCTTAGTGTCAGGAATGTTTATTTCTGACTCCAGGTCATAGTGTTCTGTGCATTGTAGGATGTTTCAGCCCTCTGGGTGTCAGGAGCAGGCCTTTGACCAATGCTCAGTAATGTCTCTGGATGTTGCCAAGTGTTAAAGGACTGTCCTCCATTAGAAATTGCCAGCATCTTTATGAATTCAGCTGTGCCCAATTGTGTAATGGTATCACAGCTGGGCCTGATGACTTTTGACTTTCCTTTATAGAAAAGGGGGTAAGGAGGGTCATGGAACCCTCATCAAAGCATCTAGCCATTCCTCTGACTTAGTTGAATACAATTCTGCCCTAATTGCACAAGGCCTACAGGAGGGGTTCCATCTCTGCAGCCAGAGCAGCAGCAGCAGCGTCCATGCTGGGCACAAACCTCCCAGTGTTCCTGCTTTGGGGTTATCCATGCTCCTGTCTGTAGCTCCTCACCCACTGCTCTGTAAGCAACCCCAATAGACTCATTGGTTTCTGGCGTAAACTTGAGTGGAATTGTACCTGGTTTATTGTTGGGACCGTGTGTGTGTGTGTGTGTGTGTGTGCGCGCGCGTGTGTGTGTGTGTGTGTGTGTGTTTGGAGCATTGTTTATGTTTCTTTCAGGGAAGGAATCTTATCAACACCAAGCATCTTTTAAAAGGAAAAGTCTCTCCCAGTTGGAAGTCACTGCATTAGGGACAGGGAGTAAGTGGGTTAGACACAGTGGGACCTCTCGGAGACTGCAATATCTGTGTGAGAGTAGCCATGCTGATGGGGAGGAAGACTGAGAGAGCCTGTTCTGCAGACTGCTGAAGAACTTCACAGTTGAGCTGTTCACACTACTGTGCCAGGCATAGGCTGTTGGTCTTAATGTCTCTTTATGTGTTTTAGATGGATTAATATCAACAGTCATTGTTCATTCCCTTGGGAGAGAAGAACAGCCCTCAGTAACAGTTAGTCTTTCTATTTCCTGGGGTAGAGACCATGGCTCAGTGTGCCTTTCGTTAACTTC
Source organism: Psammomys obesus (assembly GCF_907164565.1). Classification (NCBI taxonomy): domain Eukaryota; kingdom Metazoa; phylum Chordata; class Mammalia; order Rodentia; family Muridae; genus Psammomys; species Psammomys obesus. The sequence continues at coordinate 7,623,633 of NW_026596440.1, read as the reverse complement.
TTGAATAGTTCTGTTGGAAAGTTCTGTTTTGTAATGTCTTGACTGAGTGCAATAACCCTGCATGCCATTTGAGGATAAGCTTTGGCACAAACCTAGACACACCTTGGAAGAGGAGCCTCAAGTGAGGAATTACCTCAATGAAATTGGCCAGTATACAGATCTGTGGGGTATTTTCTTAATGATTGATGGAGGAGGGCCTAGCCCACTATGGGTGGTATCATCCTGGTCCGAAGCTGTGTAAGAAAGGAGGCTGAGAAAGCTACTAAGAAGCATTCCTGCATGGTCCCTACTTCAGCTCTGCCTGGAGCTCCTGCCCTAACTTCTTAGTGACGGACTGTGACAGAGTGTAAGTGAAAGATGTTTTGTTCCCTCACCAAATCAGTTTTGGTTGTGGCATTTATCACAGCAGCAGAGAAGCTAAGTAGAAGAAGCTTTTACTTCTTTGTTGCTCAGTGTTTTCTCAGTTTCCCTGACATGTTCCCAGACATGCGTGAGATTATCTGGATTGTCTTTGTAACAGCTTTTGGGTAGTTCTTTTTCCCTTGAAGTTGTCTTGATCTGATTTGCACTCCTGTGTCCCAAGTGCACAGTCTTCCAGAAAGCTGTGATCTCTGTGATAGGTGACCTGACTTTAGAGCCTTTCTGCTACATTTGGATATCTGATTTTGAAGTAGGCGAAATGTCAACAGACCCCAAACTTAAACTTCTTGAAACATTATTTCCCCTTTTATTCACTATTCTGGTTTTTTTTTCTGCTTATTGTCTCATCCTTATTTTTCACATGCCATTGTGTGTCTGCATATTGCTTATTGAAAACTCGTGGCAATGAACTTAAAGATGGAGATGGCAGGCTGTGTGTGTGGTACACATGTGCTCCACTGTGCCAGTGTAAGCCACCAGGCGTGTATGGAGGTCACAGCACAAGTTTGGGGAGTTGGTTCTGTTTTTTCATAGTGGGTCCCAAGATCAAACTCAGATCACCGAGTTTGCATAGCAAGTGTTTTCCTGCCTGACTCCTTCACTGGCCACAACCCGCCTATTAATGGTCTTACCTATGTTGAATACTTCTGTACTTCTTTTTTAATTTTAAAAGCATCTACAATTTTATCTTTTATTAATTGGCTGGAGTGCATGTGTGTACATGCCATCATTTGTGGGGCCAGTTAGAGGACAACTGTCTAGAATTGATACTCTCCTGCTTTTATTTGGGTTCTGGGGATCATTCACATCCAGGCTTCAGTGGCAAGCACCTTTACCTGCTGAGTATCTCATTATCCCTTCATCTTGCTTTTAAAAATTTCATCTCAATTATTTCAATTAACATTTGTCATCTAGAAAGTATGGGGACTAATTCAACACATCTTTCATAAAACAGTTAAAAGCAAAACTGCCCACAAAACTGTCCTTTACGAAGACCAGCTGATGCAAGTTTTGTCATTGTGTCATTAGTCTTGCCACTGCAAAGTACATTTTAACTGGGTTCCTACCCAGATCCCCACACTCCAGGTGCTGATGTTATTTATTACAGTGTAAGTATATTTTGTTTTTCAGACATTGTCTCATGTTTCCTGGGCTAACCTGAAACTCACTAGAAAGCAGAGACTGGCCTTGAACTTCAGATCTTACTATCTATACCTCCAAAGTGCTGGAAGTAGATGTCTCACCACACTAGGTTTGTGAGGTACTAGGATGGGACCCAGGACTTTGTGTATGCCAGGGAAGCACTCTTCCAATTGAGCTACATTTCTAGCCCCTGTGGGTGATTTACAGTGGTGGTTTATGTCTTCATTACCACAGTCAAATAGGAAGATTTTTATGAAAAAGTGAGTTTCTTCCCTCAGTAGGGAAGTGATTTATTCTGATGTTTAGAGTGTGGTATTTCAAAAGAGATGTTCTTTCTCGACCAAAAAAAATGGACATTTACACTGAATACAGAACCTAGAGCCCAAACAATGCAAAAAGACTGACATTTATACTTGGAAGAGGAGCATCTAATCACAGTCCCCAAGACTGCTGATGTGGGTTCACCTGTGTGCTGGTTGCAGCCATGTCTCGTGTTGGCCAAATGTAACATCCTTAATTGATCACATCGGAGCAGATGGATTCATGAGTGCTTTGCCTGTTGTTACTGACAGTGTGTGTGTGTGTGTGTGTGTGTGTTTGTGTGTGTGTGTTTGTGTGTTTGTGGATTGGAACTTGTTAATGTCTTTTCTAATGCAAAGGATGTTCTGGGCTCTAGATGTGCCATGATTGTGGTTATGTTGGTTTTAGTCATCCTTGTGATGGTTTCAGATGTAATTTACACATATCTGACGATTGCTTTAAGCATCGTAATGCTTAACCAACTTAAGGCCAACACTAGTGTAAGTTTCCCCATGTCAGTGTGCTTTTGGGTTTGTTCTCCAGTGACAGCTTTCCTTACTTGTAGTACCTTCTTCCATATGACCAGTGGAATCTAAGAGGGAAATAAGCCATTCAGCCACACATTTAACGTGTCCTAACTAGGCTGATAAGATGGCTTAGCAGGTTAAATGTTGATGACTTGAGTTCAGTCTCCATAGCCCACAAGCTATCCTCTAATCCACACACGCAAATAAATGTCCAAACTTTAATATGGGCCCCAAGCTGTCAGTTACATGTTTAAATCTAAAAGATGATTGAGGAGCTGGAGACATGGTTCCACAATTAAGAACAGTTGCTGTTTTTGCAGAGGACTTGGTTTCAGCTCCCAGCACCTACATGGTGGTTCACAACCATGAGTAACTCCAGTTGTAGGGGATCTCATGCCGTCTTCTGTCTTCTGGGACCACTATGCATTCATATGGTATACAGACATGCATGCAGGCAAAGTCCCATGCACTTTTTTTTAAGTTGATTAAGTTCCTGAAGATCTCTGATGTTAGAGGTGTTTTTAAGGCACCGGTAAAGAAAAGTCTCAAGGGTAGAGTGCTAGAATGCTTGCTTTCACAGCATATTCAAGACTTTGGTGTGAGCCAGGCAGCATACACAAGAAAGCACTGACCAGATATTAACATCTTGCTGACAAGAATGGAAACACCTTTCCTAAGAACAGGGCACCCAATTGGAGTCTACATTCTAGATAGATAGATAGATAGATAGATAGATAGATAGATAGATAGACAGATAGACAGACAGGGAAGCTGTGCCATGGTGTATGTTTATTCCCACAATGAGCTAAGTATAAATACTGAGGTCTGAATGTGTCTGTTGTTTTGAGGGAATTTTTGAGTTTACCATTGGCCTAGCTTGGGCCCTAGAAGCCTTGCATCTGAGTCCGTTTGTACAGCCAGGTGACCTGCTCACCAGACAGGTCTCTAGGTGGAGGGAGCTTGACCTCTTAGTGGCTGAGGAAGTTCCTAGGACAGGAACAGGGGAACCTCTTGCCCTTCCTGTGTAGCTTCCTACAAGGAAGACAAAGAGACCATTAGTACAGAGCAGGAGGTGGGGGCTGTCGGGTCAGGATGGCCAGGAGTTGGAGGAGGTATGGCCAAGAAAGGTTATGTTTACCTCCCTTCCGTCAAATTTTGAATGATCAGGATTCCTCAGTACACTAAGCAGCAAGCATCCTGCCTGAGAAGCCTCATGGCATGTGGCTGGAGGCTTTTGCCAGACACAAGGATTTTTCCTTAAAGAATCACTGAAATCAAATGCCAAATTGCAGTGGCTGTGAATAGATTAGCCTGTGACTGGTTCTAACGTCTCATGGGATCTTTTAGGCATACAACTTGTTAAGGTTCAATAATTGTACTTAACAAGAATTTCAAGCAGTTCTTAGAACATGTGTAAATTTGAGAATAGCAGCCTATGTAGGTCAACTTGATTGCTAAGACAAAACCCAAAAACATGGTAATGAAAAAGAGTAAGTGAAAATTTCATTACATTGTAGAGCATTTTTCAATCTTTATGTAGGCTGGTTATTCCCCTTTTTGAATAGCCACTCTATAGCCATGCTCTGTTCATGGCTGCAGTTCAGCCTGGAACCATGTATGGAGACTGAGCTGCCTATCAGCTACACGTGAGCAGGCTGTCTAGGTCCTCTCTGTACACAGCCCTTGGTTGGTGCTTCAGTCTCTGCAGCCCTCCCACTGGTCCACCCTTTTAAACAAGGCTGACTTTCCCTTCTCCCAGAAGCCTCCAGGTATCAATGGCTCCTTGGGGTGGAGGGCTGGGGACCACTTATAAGTCTGTCACAGCTCCAGGCTGGAATGTTTACTGGCTTGATCTTGTGCAAGCCACCACGGTTACTGTGGGTTCATGAGCATAGCTGTCCTCTCATATCTAGAAGACACTTGTTTAGGCCTGACCCTCCTCAACTCTTAGGATCTTTCTGAGAATTCAGCTGTGGTCCGGAGGCTTAGGAATTTTGTGCTCCCTCACTGTTTTCTGATTAATCTTTAGAAAGCCTACTTTTGTTGTTACATTGTTGTGAGGCAACACTTCCTACTGGAAAAGGGCACCCTGAGAAATGACGGGGGAGTGTGACTTTGCATGCAGACTCTAAGCCACATGCCAGCAGGCTGCATGAGGTAGGAACCCTGAAGCATGGTCAGGGCAGGGATGGGTTAAAGGACTTGGATTCTCCTATGAAGAATTGTCAGAGTGAATTGTTGCATCTGGCTTCTGGAAACAGTAAGGAACAAGAAAGGGCCAGGAGTCATTTTCCTCTCTTCTCAGTTCTTGGAGCAGGCTGGCAGTTTTTGTCTTTCTCTGTGCGAGGCTTTAATCACAGCTCCTTGAAATCAGGTACAGATTCTTGGGATCAGGTACAGACCCTGTGTATGTGTGATCTGCTGGGCGGGAAATCTCTGCCGAAGTCGCTGATGCTCAGTGTGTGTGGGTCAGGCTAAGCTCCTCTTAGAAGCTGTTCTAAAGCTTCCTTCACACTAGACCTTCTTTCCTTCAGGGCAGGATGGGTGTGGAGAGTCTCGGTTCTGCCTGTGTCCTGCAGAAGGTCCTTCAGAAGAGCTTGGCACCCTTTGCTGCAGGTGTTTGCAACATCTATAAAGAGTTTTGTTCACCTGCTCATTAGACATGACAGAAACCCACATCAGGAATCTGAAGAAAAGACCACTGACCTGGCCCCTTCTGTTCCTTCTGAGGAAGCCTACTGTACTCATTACCAGCCATTCCATGTTCTCACATCTTTTGATCCTTCCTCCATTTAGGGAACACCCTACTGAAAAGCACTTTTCTGAGCATTTAATTTCCTTGTCACTTAATTTTGTTTTTATTTTCATTATCTAGACAAATTCTCTGTAGCCTAGGCTGTTCTAGAACTCGTTATGTAGCCTAGGCTAGCCTCAACCTTACAACACTCCTACCTCAATTTCACAAGTGTTGAAAACTAGAGGCACCAGTCATCACATCCCTTTCTTTCCATGTCATTTTTTAAATAATAGGTATGCCTTTAAAATAATTGGTATACATTTTAAATAATAGGTAGTCATTTTAAATAATGGGTATACATTTTAAATAATGGGTATACATTTGATTCCAGATTAAATATTCTTTTATCAAGGTTTCTCAAGTTTCCCTTCTTCCCCCTTCCTTTCTCAAAAAAGTGAAGTCCCCCCCACACACACACACCAATCCACCCCAGCACATCAAGTCACATCAGGACTGAGTTCATCCTTATCCACTGAGGCCAGATAAGGCATCCCCATTAGGGGAAAGTGATCAAAAAGCAGGCAACACAATCAGTGTCATAGGCACCTGCTCAACTTACTAGGATACCCACATGAAGAACAAACTGCCCATCAGTTACATATGTCTAGGGAGCCTAGGTCCAGTCAGTGCTTGCTCTTTGGTTGGTGCTTCCATCTCTGTAAGCCAACATTCTTAAAATTACAAGCTGGCAGCAGCCCTCTGCAGCTGCTTGTGTGTGCTGTATCAGGGCTTTGCTTTTATCTAAAGGGCACATGAGAGAACTCACACCAACCTCTGCCGAAATGGCTGCTCTGTCTGCCTGTGTTGTCTCCCTTGCCAGCTTTATTGAGATATAGTCCACACACCACAGTATCTTCCCTTAAGGTGTGGTGGCTTCCGAGTATCCACAGAGCTATGAAGTCCCAGCTGTAAGCTGAGGATACTTTCATGACCCAGAAGGAGCCTTTAGTAACCAGTTATCAGATGATGAACATTTGGGGAAGTTGTCTTGTTTTAAAACAAATATATTGTGGCTTTTCCACCAGACTATTCCATAACTCTGTGTTTGGGAGGAGAAACTAGCATTTGAACCCCTATCTTTAATTAACTTTTGCTAGTAAAATGTGTCCTAAGAACTGGAGTAACTGTGATCACTGTGTAACAGCAGCAGTTACTAACACTGTAAATATTTCCAGCTTCAATTTTACAATTAGCTGCCTTTAAAATGAAATTTCTCACATTTCTAGAGAGGTGATCTTACTGAAAAGGCTGACATTTTTGTCTATTTATATTTTTTCCAGTCTCTTTATTTTTACTGTGCTGATCCCTGTAACCCTTCCTTAATACTCTAGACCTGTTTCCAGTACGAATACTTATAGACAAAAATAAATTACATTATATCTTATAACACAGTTTTGAATATTTTGTTAATTTTTACCTATTATCACAAAATTCTCTGGATAGTTTGGTAAATCTTTAGCTGTCAAATCAGTTCTTTCATTTTTGAAGCTGCATCAGTTGATTTATATCCACAAAAATCTTCAGTGGCTATTGACTTTGGATTCTTGTGGGCAGAGCACTTCAAATTCGCCTTGTCTCAATCTTGTTCTCAGCAGTGGAGCCCCTTCTCTACCCTGGGATGGACTTACTTAAATTCTAAAGGCTTTCAAAACCATGTTCTGAGAACAGGGTTGGTGGAAGGAGAGCTGAGGTGGTTTTCTTGCTGAAGAGGTTCAGGTGGCCCCTTTGGCCACTCAGAACTTCTCTCTGGAAACTGGATTCATCCTTTGCACAGGTGTCAGCCACCAAGGCTATACCTGTGCTAGTCAGTAGTAGGCCTAAACAATGGGTTTATTTCCCAGTTTTTCCATTCTTAAATACCTTTGCACCATCATCTGACTCCCAGAATGCCCATTTTGGGGCCTGTTAGGAGGATTGTCTTGTGAATTGTGTTTTGCCCAGTTGGGATGTATGGAATGACACATCATGACAGTCCATGATCAGTGTTATTGCTTCCAGCCATAACAGATAGTGGAATGTAAGCATGATGGGATACAGTGTTGCATAGTGAAGTTTTATTAGATTATATCTAAAACACACCTTTTGTCTGGTATGTGTGAGGTTTTGTCACTCCTTACAGTTAGAGTATGCAATCCAGTGTCACATTCCTGGGTGGCAGGCTGGAAGACAGAGATAGTGGTTGTTTGCAGGGCCTTTCAGAGGCACAGGGCTGAATATGTAGCCAGGCCACAGTACTGCAACATCAGCACTGTGGGGAATTGAAATTCACTCAGCACCTGAGTGAAGAGAAAACAACATAGTTGTCTTAGGTGAAATAAAAAAAAAAAGGAGAAGTCCAAGATGAGTGAGATGACATTGTGAGCTGCACCTGCGTTCCACATCGTCATAAAGTTCAGTCTCACAGAATTGAGGGATCATTTCCAGGGGTGTCCCTCACATTTGTTCACTCTGGATAGTCCTATCTACCAGAATACCAGACTCCCCCTGGCCATACCTTATTGAGATGACTCCTCCACTCTGTCAGGGGTGAGTCCACCCTTGCCCATCCCCTCCCACCTCCATCAGAACTGCCTCATCCATGCTTCTCTCTGTTCTCAAGACTGGCTATAGGTAGCCCATATTTTCCTTGGTTTTTGCCTTTGTCTGATCTGATAGCTGTCTGTAGATCTTGTTTGAAGATTTCAGGGCTAACAAATATAGAGTAGTTTGAGGATTTGATGCTTCTGAACTTGTGTTTACCAATTCTGAACTGAGCTAGCAGCTGCTCAGACAATAGGGACATCAAAGTAGGCTTCTGTGCCATGCTGGACATGGACCTCAGAAGGCCCTTCCTTCTGAATGGGCCTTTCCGCAGTGGTCCCGGAAACCTACCCTTCACAAGTGTGCAGTCTGCATTGCCAAAGTGCCCTATTTAGGATGGTTTTGTATTGCTGTTTTAAATTTTTCTATAAAGGCCAGGCATGGCTGTATACAGTCCCAGCACTTAGGAAGCAGAGATGGGAGGGTCATAAGTTCAAGACTGTCCTTGACTACAAAGCAAGTTCAAAGCCAGACTGGGGTACGAGAGACCCTGATAAAACATACAAACAACAGCAAGAGCAGCAAAATGAATTGGAGCTACAGCTTAGTTCGCAGAGTGCTTGTCAGGCATCCACAGTACCCTGAATTAAATTCTCAGTACTGTACAAACCAGATGTGGGGTCCATGCTTGTCATCCCAATACTGGGTGGGGATGGAAAGAAGAGGATCAGAGCTTGAGGGCCATGAGCTTATGGTGCCTTCATAAGTTTAGTTATTAGCAGTATAACCTTGACAGATTGTAGAGTTCCTGTGCTGCAGGTCTCATACCTGTAAGTCTAATGATAATACTGATGTCATGGTTGCTCTGAGTGCCTAGTGAATTAAGGTAGTGAAAGTGATTCAAGAAACTCCTGGTACCTAGTTGAGGGTGAATGGCAGCAGTTATTACCGCTTTTAAGAGGAAAGTTTAGCAGAGAGGAAGTTCTTTGGAAGCTGCCAAGTTTTAGGGGCTAATAGGAGATAATAGGATAATAGGCACCATTGGTGCCACCTCTCATGCTGTAGTCCTTTGAATGCTAGGATTATGGGTGTGAGTCTCTGTGCTGGGCTATAAGTGTTAAAGTAGGGTGGGAGTTAGTAGAAGGGCAGAGTCCAACTCCTTCCCAGAGTTCATCTTTTCCCCCTTTTAGCCCTTGGTTCTCTTTGCTTTTACAATGGTCAGTCATGAGCTGCTGGTTTTCCATATGATCTTCATCCAGACAGTCATGTCCTGGACCCCTCAGTGGGTTAGAAAGTACATTCTGGAGTCTGATTCTTGACTCAAATCCTCATAATTTTGGGCCTATCCCTCCAAGCAGGTACCTTTTCCCTTAACTATGAAATAACAATACTAGGGAATGCAGAAGATAGAGAATATGTTGGCTGTACTCTAAGTACTCTATAATATCAATTATTTTTCTTTTAAGCAGATCATCTCTAATGAGTGGTGTCAGTACTCTTTTCTAGGTTTGACCTTTTCCTTTTTTCCCAAAGAGGGAAAACTGACAAATTATCTGTCTCTGGGGAGAGTTGGCTGAAATTTGATGCGTTTAACAAACTGACAAAGGGATGAAAAGGCAACCTTGCTGCAAGAGGTGTGCCTTCTGTCATAGTTTGTAGACAGGTCTTTAATGAGTTTCACACCAAATGATTATTTTCTAATTTTAAAATATTGATATTTCATGTCAAATATTAAGATCCCTCTATGTCACTCACTGTTTTTAACAGCTGATAGTGCCAGGAAATAAATATATCAGTGTTTGTCACAGCACTTTGAAGAAGGCAGAGTCTGCAGTTACGTGACTGGTCAACCTCTGCAGCAGGTGTAGGTCTTGACAATGAAGGAGAAGAGTGAAGTCTCCTTTCCTCTGTAACTTGGGGAGTCCTTGGAGTGTTTTATGATCACCCCCACTGTAATCCAATTTAAGCAGCACACTGCAGAACTGAGATGTCTTCTACTTCACAAACATGGTTATAATCAAAGGAATTTAAAATAGATAAAAATCACAGCCCGACCCCTACAACCCAGTACTGCTGATACCGTGAACACAAACACACCAGGCAAAGAGGAATGTTCTCCTTTTGTATAGATGTGATCAGCATAGCCAGAAAAAAACAAACAAACAAAAGCAAAACAGACTTAGATCAGAAAGTCTATCCTGACAAGTCCTGTCATGTTTCAGCAGAATTCAGGGTCATCTTGTGCTAGTGGGAGCAAAATACAATTGGTTTTGGTGTTTGCATCCCAGGCTTCTTCCCTGCCTTTAGCTGGCTGTCATATTGGGAAGTGATGCCCACCTGAGGGTGTTCGCTTCCTTGCCTGGAGGTCTTGACTCTCTAGGCTCCTGCTTCATCCTCATGCACACTTTCTGAAATTTTTCTTACTTTTTTTTCCCCAGAAACATCACAATGGGGTCTTTCACCCATGGTTGTGAACTGTGCTTCCTGAAAGCTGTGACTTCAACAAGAAAGTCACCACACTTCTTACAGTTCTTAACCATGGGGCTTGGAGATTGGTTGAGAAGTTGACGTGTTACCATATGTGGTAATCCTGCCAATTGCTACATATTTTTATTTATAGTTAAGGGAATAAAGCAAAATCCCCCTTTGCCTACATTTCCTACATTATTTACTCAGTGATAAATGGAATTGCCTCATGTGTCTGAGTTCTGCAATGAAAGACCCTATTGTAGTTTATAAACACGTGAGAGTATGGTTGGAATTACAGCCCCAAGGGGAATTTAAATTCTGAATATCCTGGTAACTTTGGACACACAATTTTCTGTTGTTTCAGCACTGAATTTTACTGTAAGTGAAAGAAAATAAAGAGCAAACAGAAAAGACTTAGGGTTGTAGTGCCAGAACCCAAATAAATCGAGTAAAAGCAGCCTGCATGCAAAGGCTAAAATTGTCCCAGAGTTGATGACAGTCCTTGTGTCAACCCATGTCTGCTGTTTCTAAATACTCCAGCTTTAGAATGCATGAGCTCTTTCAGGAGACCAGCGAACAGCATCCCTACCCAGCTGCAAAGTTCCAAGGGATGGTTCCTCAACAGGGCACAGTATACATGTTCCTGGGACTTCCTGGAGGTGGGAGGGGTTATATGTTGGAGCGAGTACTAGCCTTATACTGTATTTGTTTTAAGTTAATAGGAGATCTCTATTTGGGGTAAAGCAAAAATTAGTTCATTTTCTACCTGAATAGTCTTGATGATCATCAGGGACAGGCTGCCATCTTGACAAGTGCAGGAAGAGGGCCTCCAATGGTTGGCAGTCTACGTTTAAGACACATACACTTGATAAAAGCTTGCTCGTCCACTTAGCACTTCAAAGCTAGACTAGCCCCCAATTTTCTGAGGCCTTCTCATGTGTGGAAAGTCAGTATTGAATGTATCAGGCTCCCAGTGTGGACTTTTAAGAATTTTTTTCCTCTTTTTTTTTTCCTCGAGTTTGACAATGACATAGTTTGGTCTTCCTTTAGATTTATTATACTTGCCTTGTCAGATTCTTTGATCTTTCAGTTTATGTTGCATCTAATTTGGAAGATTTTACTCTCTTTGAGACAAGGTCTCCCTGTTCTGGAAGGCTTGACCCTGGGCTGTCGCTTACCATCTTACCTCCTCAGTGCCCTGACTACTGGCATGTACCAGCATGAATAGCCACAATTTTAAAGATAAGCAGTTACTTCTTAAATATGTGTAAGTTTACCAAAAAGTTGTAGAAATAGTGGAGGAAATTACCACATAGGCATCACCTGCTTTCCTTAAGTTTTCTTATGTAATATATATTTGTTAAATTTGAAAAGTTGTCTGTATATACGTTTAACTAGTATTTCCATTAATGTCATTTTATTTCTTTCTGTCTTAGTACACTTTACATCATACACCTTCATTTTTTAACTCACACATCCTGTCTGCAGTCCTGATGCTGTTGTTCAGTACTGGCCAGGTGTCTATAAGATGTTCGTCAGTTTGAACATGTGTGTTATTTTCTGATGCTAAGGGAGCTGTGGATTTGGGTGTGATAACAAAAGTACAGGTCAGAAAGGAGCTAACACATGGTTACCCTTCAGCTATAGGTAGGGGACCCAAAGCAAGACCCACTGATTAAGTCTTGAAGTAGGAGAGCAGCTGGGAGGAAGATAACGTAAAGGACAGGAAAGCATGGTCTTAAAGGAAGGGAGAGAGAAGACTTTCCTCAACAACTTGGAGAGGAGCTTCATCAGGAGAGATTGCCACCATGGGCAGAATTTGAAGTGAGGGATGGATTCTCTGTTTTTCCCTCGGAAGGGGGTTTCTGACTTTTATGTGTTTCTAGGGTGTGGTAGAAAGTTTTATGCCACATAATTTAGTCTGGCTTATCCTACATACTAAGGGGTAAGGAACTAGGTAGGAAAATACATTTATTCTGCATTAACAAGGTGTGCAGTGGAGCTGGGCTTGTTCATAGTTGAATGTGGGAGGAGAAAAACTACTGGAGACAGTAGAGAGTGGGGTGTGGCTTGGCTTCTAAGAGTGTCTCCATCTGATGCAAAGTCCCTTCTTACTGCATCCTATCAGGGTGTGCTGTGATGACTGATACCTTAGTGCTGGTGATGCTGAACTTGACAGTGAGAAGATTCAGAGTTTCTCTACTGAGAACAGCAGTTTTTTCTTTTCTGTTCCCTATCGTTTGCCAAGTCATATTCATCCAGCCAGTCAACCTTATGTTTATATGAGAATAGACTCATGGGTGGCATTTTTATTTTCTCAGCTATACCCAGTATCACCAAATACTTAATTTATGCTTCCCTTGGTCCAGCCTTTAGGAGCTCTTCAGGTTGGCTCCTGTCCCTTCCTGTCCCTCCCTTCTTCTCTCCCTGGAAGATGCTATGTTGGCCAGTCTTGGTTGTCACTTGACTGCATTTGGAATCAACTGAAACCCTCTAGGCTCATCTTGTGTTTTCCCTGCCCTATCCTATAAGCATCTGTTTGTCTGAGGAGCCTGGTTCCTTTCACTGGAAAGTGGTATTTAAAGCTAGATCTAATGCAGCCAGCATTGCATTCTGCTTGTCATGGCTTCTTACAGTGTTTTGTTCTCTCATTTTGTTTTACTAGCCCTTCCTAGATTAAAATTCTGTTGACATTTAACCTTTTATTTTTATCCTAAAGGTTATTGGAGTGCTGTGTTCCTTTCTTTCAACATTTTTTTCTGTTTTTTTTTTTTTTTTAGATTGAATAATACCTGAATAACTATTGATCTGTTCTTACTCTTTGAATCTCTAAGTTGCGACTAAAAACAATCTAGTGATTTTTCATTCCATGTGTATTTTTCTGAAGTTCCTTCTGTAGGGAGCAGAGGAATACCAAATAGATGTATATTGTTGACATGGGCACAGCCATGACAAGATCAAGACCTCAGACGTGGGAAATTGGCAAAGTCTTTCCCCATATGTACGGGTCAGGCTTAAAGTTGGCACATAACCTTTTCCTCTGGTGGAAGTGTAAATCTTCACAGTCAATTGACCAGCGCATGCAAAAGCTAGCAATTACAGCTTCTTCAGCCCAAGACTGCTCAGCTACAGAGACCCCTGGCCAAACTAACCCCACCCCACTGAGCTGACATTGTGTTCCAGGGTCTAGGTTGCTGTGCTGATAGGCCTGGCACTATCAGAGCATGCAGACCACTGACCCCAGCTTTCCTCTGTGTCTCTGTCCTTCCTTTGTGCCCTCACTGTCCCTAGTCAAGACTCTGAGACCCAAGCTATGCAGGATGTAGCATCTTCTGTTTCTTTTATCTTAAGTAATTTCTATTTCTCCAAGTTTTCCTTTAGTTTATTTTATTACAGTATTTGTTCCCTTAGTGATAATTAAATGTGGCTTTAATACTTACTTGTTAATTTTTATGTTTGGCACACTCCATTTGGTTCTGAATGCTTTTTTCTTTGAGTCTGTTCATGTCTCCTCTTTTTGTTCTGCTGAGTACTTTGGAACTGTGACTCATACTTTGTAAAGACTCCAGATTCTGTTGTCCCTGAACAATGTTAATATTGTGTAACCAGTAAGACTGCAAGATTTAATGTAAGTTTTAGCTTCTCAGCCCAGTACCAACTAGGTAGACCTGCTCTTGGGAGAAAAAAAAAATACGGACTGTGAAATGTGGTATCATTCTCTTGAAAGTGTCAACTGCCTACAGTTTTTAACTACTTTCTTCACCTTGATGCAAGTACATACTGATGCTATTCTTGGGAGTTTGTAAGCGCTACTACTGTAAGGTTAGTCTGATAGGAGTTGGGACTCCCTTGCATTGATGGGAGAACAGTATTAGACAAATGCAAAACCAAGCCTGTGTTGTAATGTGAATATGTAAGAGGAAATTGCCACAGTTGGTCGCCCAATACACACAAAAACCAAAGTTGAGTTACTGACCTAAAGCCTTAAGCCATGAGAGGGTGGTGACCCCTACACGCAGTGGAGAGGGAAGTTTATTCTTTCCTAGCAAAGAGTCAAGGGAATTTGCTGTCTACCTCAGGCTGGCTGTACATGAACAAAATGTGTAAGTCCTCAGACTGAAATAGCATTCTGAGTCTTAGAGAAGTAAAAAACGAGTCCTCAATTACACAAGCTGAACCACACAGTACAGAGCCAGAGGGAAAACAACAAAATGTGTATAAAGACAGGCAAACAATAACAAATGTCAGCACAAAGAGGTGTTGTAATAGGACAGAATATTCTATCTGGAGTGCTCAGTGTGTCAGCCTCAGAATCTGCACCATCATCTATTGACAATTCAGTTAAGACCCTGCACACACAGGTGTTGAAAGAATTTCCAAAAGGCTCCTCCTGAGTTAAAGAGACATGAGCAATTGAGCAGATGATATTTTCCTAGAATGATCCTCGTGGAGTCTCCCATCTTGTGTTCCTCTGCTATGTAATCTTTTACCACTTCTGCATCTCAATGCAAAGTCAGTTTTTTTTTTCCTCCTTAAATATGCACTGACCTTTACTTCTTTTCTCAAAATGATGTCTGGAACCCCATCACTGGGAGTGGAGACAGGTGGAATCCTGCCTGTGGTTGACAAGCTAGCTGATACAGTGACCTCTAGGATCAGTGACAAATCCAGTCTAAAATTTGATGTCGAGGGCTACAGAAAGGGCTCAGTGGGTAGGAGCACTTGCTGCACAGTCGTGGGGACTGGAGTTCATACCACATAAGAAGCTGGGCATGTAAGTGCAGCTCTGTGGGATCTGATGCTCTTTTCTTGTTTTTGTGTATGAACAGGCATGTGCACAATGCTCACACACGTGCACATATTCACAGTGTCTTAGTTAGGGTTATTATTGCTGTGATAAAACATCATGACCAACTTATGGAGGAGAGGCTTTATTTGGCTTACACCTCTACAGCACTGTTTATCATTGAAAGAAGTCAGAACTGGAACAAGGAGGGCAAGAACCTGGAGGCAGGAGTTGATGAGGCCAAGGAGGGTGCTGCTTACTGGCTTGCTCTCATGGCTTGCTTATCCTGCTTTCTAATAGAACCCAGGACCACCAGCCCAGGGTGATACCATCCATTGTGCACTGGGCCCTCTCCCCATCAATCTCTAACTACAAGCTTGCCTGCAGTCCAATCTTAGGGAAGCAGTTTCTCAATTCCTCTTCTCAGATGATTCTAACTTCTATCAAGTTGACATAAAACTAGCCAGCACAGGTGGCAATTCTTCTGCAAAAATGCTATCCGACATGGCTATTAATTGTTCAGCAGTAAATCTAGAAGGTATACATATTTTCCCCCTCAGTACTGGATATTAGGCTCACAGCCTCACACATGCTAGGTCTAAATTTGTCAAGTTCCTGCCTCAGCCTCTTGAGTTTTGATGTTACAGTTTTGATGTACCACCACACCTGGCCAACTGGTATATTTCAAAACTACTGAGTGAAAGAAGTTACACAGTGTTGATGTGCTGCTTCTAGACACAGAGTGGTGTGGTTGGACTTAGAATATGTTAATTTATGACTCTGAAGTTATTTCATCGAATTTGACAGCATTTGGCTATGTTCCTGTATTTATATGTATCTAAGGAATTGTGTCCAGAAAGCTGGTGAACTATCTGTCTTTAAGAACATTTGCTGAATCTTTTTCTTTTACATTTTTCTTCTTATTGAAAATAGATGTTTTTCTCACATAATATACCCTGATTATGGTTTCCCCTTCCTTAGAGACAAAACAAAACAAAACAATCCAACACATCAAAATTTGACAAAAATAAACAGAAGGAAAAGAGCTTAAGAGAAAGCACAAGAATCAGAGACCCACGGTCTGCACACTCTGGAATACCATAAAAACACTAAACTGAAAGCAGAGGACCTGGGCAGACCAGTGCAGGCCCAGTACACATGGCCTCCATATCTGTGAATTCATATGAGCTATGATCATGTAGATTTAGAGGGCCTTGTTTGGTGTCCTCCTTCCCCTCTGTTCTTATACTTTTTCCCCTCCCCATCTGCAGGGTTCCCTACTCCCTGGGGAGGGCTTTTAAAGAGATATCCAGTTTAGGGTTAAGTGTGCTTAAGATCTCTCACTCAGCATAATTTGTTCCCATCTGCTGCAGGAAGAAGTTTCTCTCATGGCTGAACAAGAAACTGATCCTTGAGTTCAGCAGAATGTTATTAGGAGTCATTTTATTAAGGTTTTTGTTTTGTTTTGTTTCCTTAGAGTAGTATTTGGTTTTACTTAGATGCCTGGTCTCTCTAGTCTCAGATTCTTGGTCACACAAACAGCATTAACTATGGGCTTCACAAGCATTATGCCACCATTGTCCATTGTTCTAGCTGGCAGTTGTACACTAACACGACAAGCTAACGTTGGTCTTCTAACAACTCCTGGCTGACTTTCCTCTGTTTTTTAGTTTCTTCTTCATTTTTGCTTATAAATTTTTCCAGGTTTTTAATGTTTGTTTCCATATTTCTATTATTTTAGTATCCTCATTTCTGTTTACAATTTTAAAAAATTTTTCTAATGTCTGTGTCCATTTCTCATATTTCTTTTTCCCCTCATTTTAATTAAAAATTTCTCTTATTTTTCATCTAATGTTTTTCTCCATTTTTCACATTTCTCCTTCCTCATTTTAAGTTATAAATTTCTCTAATTTCCTCTAAATCGGTTTTAGCTTGATCTTGCTTAAAAGGGATACGTAAAACTATACTTATTATTGAACATATTATTTGCAAATTGACAGTCAAGACAAAATTATATGTGGTCAATATGCCCTCTTTTACAGTGTTTTCTATCTTTTAGTGTGGAATTTTTTTTTTAATCTAAGTCTTTCTGTGGAGACTATTTCATTATTTATACTCTAATTTTTTTGACTATCATGTTCAGTTTGCTTATTTACTTATTTATTTTTGGGCATGTATGTACCTTTGAAAATATTTTTATCTATTTCTTTTGCTTTCCTTCAGAGACTTTACTTTTTATGTTCTAATTTTTCTTTTGCCACTTTCTATCTTTTAACCATCTAAAAGAGCATTTTATAAAATCCAGAAATTTTGTGTTATTGTGCCTCTCATCTTTGTTTCTTATTTTCTTTATAGTTACCAATTTTAAATTATTTCTATCTATGAAATTTCACCTCTAAATCTCTTTCCCTTTTTAGAATTAAAACATCAGAAATTTTGCTGTCATTCTGTGTCTGGCTTCCTTTTTTTCTTCTTTTTTTTTTGCTTTTGCCTGAGTAACTGTGGTTGTTAAGTGGTTTGTTTGCTTGTTTGTTCTTCTCTTTAAGGAATGGCATGAACAAACTGCTCTGCGCTTGTTTCTGTCTAAGCTTAGAGTGTATGTAAATTCTGCCACACTTGGTATGCCAGAATGCTAATGTTACTTTCATCCCAACTAACACTCAAATAATTGAGACTGAACTATTATATTTAACAAGTTTTAAGGCACAATACTGAGCAGTTATTACACTATTCTGCCTTAAAACTTGGTAAGTAAATATAATAGTCTGGCTCCCTCTATGCCCAAATCACCGAGATACTTGCATTTTACCATTTTCTGCTGCTCTTTTCTTATGATGTCTTCTGAACCTCTGTATGTGGCTCAATCTCCACTTCCTTTCTCTCTCTTCTCCTCCTCTGGCTGGCTGGAAGTCCAGCCTTATTTTCTCCCGTGCTTGGTGATTGGCTGTTGAGCTCTTTTATGGACATATCAGGGAACAATTGGGGAGTAAAGTTTAGACTGGAGATTCTCAGAACAAGGATTGCAATAAGGAATAGAGGGCACAGAAATCAGCATTTGAATTTTTACACAGTGCACAACAACATTATCCCTACAGTTGATAACCTTGTCTTGCTCCTGATTTTAGTAGAATTCCTTTGAGTTTCTCTCTATTTAAGTAGATATTGTTTATGGGCTTGCTCTAAACTGCCTTTATTATGTTAAGGGTATGTCCCTTGTATCCTCTAATCTCTCTAGGATTTTTATCATGAAGGAAGGTTGGATATTTTCAAAGGCCTTTTCTGCATCTAATGAAATGATCATGTGGTTTTTGTCTTTTGTTTGTTTATATGGTGGGTTATACTTATTGATTTACATATGTTGAGCTATACCTACATCTCTGGGAAGAAGCCTTCTCCATCAGAGTATATGATCTTTTTGATATGTTCTTGAATTCTATTCTATTTGCAAGTATTTTATTGAGATTTTTTTATCTACATTCATAAGAAAAATTTTTCTATAACTCTTTCTTTGTTGGCTTTTTATATGGTTTGGGGTGAGGGTAACTATGGCCTCATAAAATGAACTGGGCAATGTTCCTTTTGTTTCCATTTTGTGGAATAATTTGAGGAGTGCTAGAATTAACCCATATTTAAAATTGTGGTAGAATTCAGTGCTAAACCATCTGGCCCTGGCCTTTTGTTGTTTTGGAGTCTTTTAATAACTGCTTCCATTTCACTAGGGATTATAGGCCTGTGTAAATTGTTTATCTGATCTTGATTTAACTTTGGTAAGTGGTACCTATGGAGAAAGTTATTCATTTCTTTTATATTTTCCAATTTGGTAGAATACAGGTATTTTTTAAAGTATATCTTTATGATTCTCTGGATTTCCTCAGTGTCTGTTATGTATCCCCTTTCATTTCTAATTTTGTTTATTTGGATAATCTCTCCATTTGTTTTTTAGTTAATTTGGCTAAGGCTTTGTCAATCTTACTGATATTCTAAACAACAAAAACAAAAACCAAACAAACCCAACTCTTTTGTTTCATTGATTTTGTTTTGTTTTGTTTTTATTTTACTGATTTCAGCCCTGAGTTTGATTGTTTCTTACTATCTACTCCTTTTTTGATGTGATTTCTTCCTTCCTTCCTTTCTTCTATCCTTCCTTCTTTTCTTCCTTCATTGTTTCTTTCTTTCTGTTCTAGAACTTGCAGGTGTGTTGTTAATTTTTTAGTATGAGATCTCTCCAGCTTTGTTGTTTTTTTTTAATTTTTTTTATTTTTTATGTAGGTGCTTAGAGCTATGGACTTACCTTTTACAACAACTTACCTTTTACACTGCCTTCGTTGTGTCCCATAAGTGTGGTATGTTATATATATTTTTTAGAAAGTTTTTAATTTCTTTCTTAATTTCTGTCTTGACCAATCTTTCGTTGAGTAGTGAGTTGTTTGGTTTCCATGAGTTTGTAATCTTTCTGTTGTTTCTGTTGTTGATATCCAGCTTTAATATTTGGTGATCAGATAGGATGCAGGGTTTTAGTTCAGTTTTCTTGTATCTGTTGAGACTTGCTTTGTGTCTGGTTATGTCATTAATTTTAAAGAAAGTTCCATGAGGTACAGAGAAAGGGTTATATTCTTTTGTGTATGGGTGAAATATTTTATAAATATCTGTTAGGTCCCTTTGGTTTATAACATCAGCTCTAGCATTTCTCTGTTTAGTTTTTGTCTAGAGAGTATGTCTTTTGGTGAGGGTGTGGTATTAAGTCTCCCACTATCAGTGTGTGAGGGTCAGTGTGTGATTTAAGCTGTAATGGTATTTTTATTTGTTTGTTTGTTTTGTTTTTTTTAAGAACTTGGTACCCTTGTGTTTGGTGCACAGATGTTAAGAATTGCAATGCTGAGCTGGGCATGGTGGCACCTTTAATCCCAGAACTTGGGTGGCTGAGGCAGGTATATCTCTAAGTTTGAGGATAGCCTGGTCGTAATAAGTTCCAGGACAGCCAGAGTTACATAGAAAGACCCCCATATTTAAAAAAAAAACAATTGCAATGTTCTCTTGATGGATTTTTCCTTGGTGGATATGGTACCCTTCCATGTCTTTTAAGATTGGTTTTGGTTTGGGGTCTATTTTGTCACATATTAAAATAGCTACAACCAGCTTGTTCCTTGGGTCCATTTGCTTGGAGTATCTTTTTCTATGCTTTTACCCTGAGGTGATTACTATCCTTGATGTTAAAGTGTGTTTCTTGGATGCAGAAACAAACAGCATCCATTCTGTTAGTCTGTGTATTTTTATTAGGGATTTGAGATCATTGATATTGAGAGATATCTATGAGCAGTGTCTGTTGATTTCTGTTATTTTGTTGTTATTGTTGTGGTGGTGGTGTGTGTATGTGTATGTATGTATGTGTATAAGTCTATATGAATCTGTAGGGGAAGGAGGCAGAGGACAAGTTGCAGGAGTGAGTTCTTGCCTTTTATCTTGTTGAGGCAGGGTGTATCTGTATTTTGCAGTATATTCTGGTTCAGCTGATCCTTGAGTTTCATGATGATTTTGTTTTCACTTCCTATCTCATTTCAGAAATTCTGGGATTACAGATGCTCCTTACCAGCTTTTTACAAGATTCTGAGGGTTAAACTCAGGTCATCAAGATTAAATCTTCTCTGTTGATTTGTTAGTCTGTGATTATTTATTTCCCGTGTTTTCTTGGGCTGGTTAACCTTTTTAGGTTGGAATTTTTCTCCTAGTTTCTTCTGTAGGGCTGGATTTGTAGACAGATATTGCTTAAATTTGGTTTTTGTCATGGAATATCTTATTTTCTTCATCCATTATGACTGAAGATTTTGCTGAGTGGTGAGCTAGGATCTGTGTTCTCAGAACAGCTGTCTAGGCCCTTCTGGCTCTTAGACTCTCTGCTGAGAAGTCAGGTGTTAATCTAATATGTCTTTTCTTATGTTACTGCCCTTATGTTTCCCTGGCAGCTTTTAATTATTGTTGTTGTTCTGTATGTTTAGTGTGTTGTGCTGAGGGGACTTTTCTAGTCAAGTGTATTTGTTGTTCTACATGCTTCCTGTGTCTTTATAGGTATCTCTTTTTTTAGGTTAGAGAAATTTTATGATTTTGTTAAAAAAAAATTTAACCTTTGACCTGGGTTTCTTCTCCTTCCTTACTCCTGTTCATCTTAGATTCAGTATTTTCTTAATGTTCCAGATTTTCTGGATGTTTTGTACAAGGAGTTTTTTAGATTTAGCATTTTCTTTGACCAACGTATCTAGTCTTCTATGGGTCTTCAATGCCTGATACTCTCTTTTCCATGTCTTGTATTCTGCTGGTGAGACTTACCTCTGATGTTCCTGTTCAAGTTCCCAAATTTTTCATTTCCAGATTTCCCTCAGTTTGGGTTTTCTTTATTGATTCTGTTTCCAGTTTCCTATCTTGTACTGTATTATTCATTTCTCTTTCATCATTTGTGTTTTCATAGATTTCTTTAATTGATTTATTTACTTGTTCTTTAAGGACCTCTATCTTATTTATAAAGGCTGTTTTAAGGTCTTTTTATTGTGTTTCAACTATGTTGGTATACTCAGAATCTTCTGTGGCAGAGTTGCTGGGCTCCAGTGGAGATAGATTGTCCTGTCTGCTACTGAGTCTGCTATTATGCTCCTGTCTGGGTTTGGAATGATTATAGCTCTAGGTGCTGATGTTTGGTCTTGTCTTTGTTGAATGGGTGGTTTGTTCCTTGGTTTCTGTTGCCATCTCTGGTTCTTAGGAGGGTGTGGTGGCTGTGAGTTGTCTGGTCAGAAATTCTTCTGGGATCCTGACAGGTGCTGCCACTGAGAGTTCCAGTAAAATATGGTTCCAGGTTTTGGGACATGTCACTTAGGAATGGAGATGGGCTAGGAGGGGGACATTGAGTGGGGCAGGAGGGGGAAAAGCAGGGTATGTTCCTCCAGGACCCGCTAAGTCCCCTGGGAATGGAGTCGGTGTGTGGAAAGGCCACATCAGAAGGTCTGCTACAGAGCTGGGGATAAGAATGGGGGACCAGCTTTGGAGGAAAAGAGAGAGAGGAGAAAGTCTGCTGTTTGCCTGGCCATTAGCCTACTGTTTTCATGGCCAGAGTGGTGTGTGTGTTCCTAGGGAGGGCTTCCTGGAGTTGGGGTCTGAGACAAAGCAATGAGTGGAGAGAGAGGTTAGAAGAGGAAAATCTGTGTGTTCCACAGGAGATGGGGGTAGGAGATGGGAGGCCCCAGCAGGTGATGAGACTGGGGGATTGAATTTGGAAGAGCCAGAGGAAGAGGGGAAGACCTACAGTTAGACTACCTGCTTCCCTGGCTGAAAGCATGTTTGCCGAATCTTAAAGGACAAACATACCCAGGTAAGATAAAGCTGTTTTCCTTTGAGAGCTTGCAGAGTAAATGTGGAGCTGCCCTTCCTATCAGACAGAACAGAAGAATGAACATAATCAGAAATTCCTCCATTGGCCCCGGGTAAATTGCAAAGGGGAAAAATGATGTGAAAAAGATGTGGTGTGTTTCCTAGAAAACATTATCAGCCCAGAGGAGGTTTGTCAGGTGATGATGTTTACCAGACTGTAGATTTATGTGAACTGGACCTGTGTTGTAAGGAACTATATTTTAAAGCCACAAATGTGTCCGGTGTCAGCTTCATACATGTGTGTATGGAGAACTTAAAGTAGAAGGTGCTGTCCACTCAGCATAGCCATGAACCAGAAGTGAATCACTAGTCCCAAGGTATATATATATGTATATAGGATATGTAACGGGCCATGAGAATTGTACAGAGCAATCTGTAACTTGGAAGGAGCATGGAGTGGTTTTCCATGGAGGGTGGGACTGTGTCTAATGAGGCTGTTTGAGGCCACACAGAAGGGAGCAGGGCAGCCTCTTTTTTGATTGCTTTATTAGCTGTGCATGGATCCTCTGGAACCTTCCAGTGGTGTTGCTGAGAGGAACATTTAAGCATTGGAATATAACACATGCGTGCTTCAGAGCTGCAGTATGTAGCTGGGGAAAACTGTTGGTTTGATAAGGAGGGAGGCTTTTCCCTGTTATAGCTTATGACAGCAAGTGGAAAATGCTTCAGTGAGGCAGGCTGGCATTTAAAATCAGAACACAGTAATAGCCAAACTGCTGAAGTCAACAGACTTTTTAGAAATATGGTTACCATTTGCTGAGAAAGCCTTTCAAAGTAGCCACAGACATGCATTTGCAACCACAGTCAGTTCATCTTTTCCCCTAAGTGTGGGACTGTGACCTCGATTGACACCAGTGAAAGCTGTGTACTTCCAGAGAAGGGAGATTTTTAGTTCATGCACAAATACAACACAAGAAGTAAATGTGTGAAGGAGCATCAAGGTACTAATATGGGCTTCCATATTAGTGACAGTGCTGTTCAGTATCTCCTGGGGGTGGCTTTAAATACGTTCCTTCATACAGGAAGAAAGGAAGAAAGAAGAAAGAAAGAAGGGAGGATGGGAGGGAAGGAGGAAAAAAGAAGAAAGAAAAGAAAAGAAAGGACAAGATAGGAAACAAAACAAAAAACCACTTGAAGAACTAACTGCAAGACTATGGATTGAAAAAGATAGGTAGGGGTGCAAAGAATCTTTGGATGATATTTAGTACTTTGGACAGTTATAAATGAGACACCATGTGACCTGAAGGGTAAATCTTCAAGGTAAAATATCAGCAGGTAGAAAAGTTCATCCCTTGTCTACAGAAGAAAAATGGCTGACTTTTGTCTAAGAACTCTGCCTCTCTGGGTTTTGTGGTCTACAGCTGTAAAACAAGAGATCTGGAATGAGTCTGCCCAAACAATTCTTTTAGTTTTAAAGTTCAGTGAAGTAAAGACTTAGCAAACAGAACTGTAGCACGTTTCAACAGAGATGTAGTCAGTGGTGGAAGTGTGTCAAGCTCTGGGTTTGATCCCTAGAACTGTGTCCATTAATGTTTGCACAGGGCTAGGGTAGCTCATTTATGAAGATAGAGACCCTTTGATGTCAGGAACAGGAGAGGATTATTGGCAAAGAAAATATTGGCAAGAGAAAAATACCAAAGGAATGAGGGTCTAAGAACAGTGAAGAGGGACTCTTATTGCTAGTTTCTGTCTTTTCCTTCCTGTGGCAAGAGAGATTTGGCTATGACTTTACTTCTTAGGAAGGTAGACACATCATGTGATACATTTATTCAGCTCCCTTTTGCTTTGAGGGAACAATCCTGGCCACAAAACAGTCTCTGCTCTTCCCGTCTTATGTCTTAAATGGAGGAAGTGGCCACCTCTTCTGGGAGCTCTGACTTATTTCAGCATTGGCCGATAGCCATGTGCGTACTTTTCCTTTGGAATTCATTTTCATTTTACTCCTTCAGTAAGCTACACTCCCAGTTTAGCTTTTACCAATAATGGTGCAGGTAGTTTAATATCCACTGTAATTCCCCATATGATCAGAAGTTTTGTACAAAAATCTCCAAAAGTTGGAGTTCAAAAGAGACTGGTCCCTTTATTAAGAAGAATATTGCCCCCTCTACATTAGGAAGTGGCATTAATTGCAAAGATCTGAAGGTTCTTTTCATTTCAAAGATTCATGATCATTTCGGCAGAGTAGGGGCTCAAGTAATCAGTGGAGAATGGGTCATCAAGTGTGGGACTGGAGAGGTTAGGAAGGAAGACTTAGCTTGGCCTCTATGGAGAAAGTACTGGTGAAGAAAACTAAAGGCTTGTCAGTCTAGTGACAAATGCACAACATGTAAAGAACTAGCATGAGGCAAACACTAGTTTGCCTCTTGGAGGCTGAAGTGGGATCCCAAGGCTAGACTGGGCAGCATAGAGACCCAACTTCTCAAAAAAGTCTGTGCCAAATAGCAGGCACTTGAGAAGCATCAGTGGTTGCCCATCAGGAACTATCTCCAGGAGCTGATGGTGACAGTTTTGATAGCTAGTCTGACAGGATAGAGCTCTAAGGTAGCTCTAAGAACGATGGGCAGCATCGTTCTTTGCTACCACGGACATGCTGAATTCTGAAAATGGCTCTGTAGGACATAATGTACACGTAAATTATACACATTTTCAAAAATAAATGCAAGAGTCTATTGAGGTCAGCTTTGTCTTTGTGCCAACAAATGCTAATTTCTTCAGTTGTGTTATTTTAGACATTGTTCTTTCTGTCTCTTTCCCTGCCTTCTTCTTTCTCCCTCCAAACCCCACCCCACCCTAACTGTATGTGTGTGTTTCCTAAGGTGTTTTTTGTTTGTTTGTTTGTTTGTTTGTTTTTAAGTATAAGCATACAATGGTGTTATGGTTTTTTTCTATGATCCCTGCACTAAGGAGACAGAGGCAGGAAAATTGCTGGGTGTTTGAGGCCATTGGAGTACACAGCAAGTTCTAGATTAGCTACAGTATGTATGAGACCCTACATCAAAAACAAAACAAAACAAAATCCCAGTCAACAAAATAGTATATATAGAGTGTATGAACCGCTCCAGACAGCAGCAGAAAGTACTTTTCACTGTGATTTCCCACTAGTAGGTGCAGTTGATATCAGAGTTTATTAGTCATAAATAGTAGTTCAGTGGAGATTGTATAGAAAGTAACTGACCCTCACTTACCTTTTTACACACTGCCTTGACTGGTACTAAGACAGATTCCAGATATTCTCCTGAAATCTCAAACTACTTTTTTTTTTTATCTTGATTTCTATCTTTTCCTGTTATACTTAAATTCATACCCAAGTCAAGCCTGGTGGCCCACACCTACAACCCCAGCATTCAGGGGGCAGAGGCAGGAGAATTAATGCAAATTTGAGGCTGCCCTATATGAAAGTGTTGTAAACTCCAAAATAAAGTCATTACCAAATATTTTGGTTAGTGAGAAGGAGGGATCCAGGAAGGATTTTTAAGGTACTTGAACTGAGGTTTGGAGTGAGGAGAGGATTTGACAAATGGGTATGAGAGGTAGGAGCCAATAGCAGCCCTCAAACTAAGGATATGCAGAAGGTGGGGGGAGCTCCAAAGGTATGAAGGTCTGTCTTGAGCAGACACTGCTGTTCTATAAGAGGCCATGTTCCTTAAGGTTAGGTGAGATCTTGATGAAGAAATCACCAGGGGCAAGATAGAAACTCAGTTGGGTTGTTTGCTGGAAGGTGCCATAATAAGGTCTAGTTAGGGGTAGATAATCTCAGAAAGAAAGTGAACAGCAAAGTACAAAGGGGGGGGCAGTGCTCAGTTTACTTAAAGTCAAACAAATAATGGTTCCGCGGTTGACAGAGACAGCTCTAAGGAGTTTTCCAATACAAAAGTTTACATGTTCTTTTCTGTCATCTTTTATTTCTTTCCCCTGATATTTTTTCTTCTTCTTCTTTCTTCCTTTCTTCCTTCCTTCCTTCCTTCCTTCCTTCCTTCCTTCCTTCCTTCCTTTCTTTATTTCTTTCTTTCTTTCTTTTTTTTTTTTTTTTTAAGAAAAGCAGTATATGCTAAGAGAAATCAGGTACATGTCAGAGGCTGAGGTGATTTGAATAATTTTTTCCTGTAGCTTTATTACTATTATAAAGAAATACATTTTGATTTGGATCTTTTCTGAAGAACTTCTATGTTGTATCACAACATCTGCTTCTACATTTTTAATCTATCTTTTCCTTTTATAGATATTTGCATACTTTATTCTTCCAAGTAAGACCTTTTGTTTGCCACAAGAAAGCTATTAGCCAGAATGTTAATGGGTTTTCAGCTATTAAGATGTAATATATACCTTGAGTATTTAACTATAAATTTGAAAAGTCTCCATGAACAATCTCAAAGGAATAGTTAGAATGCACTCCTGGTAAATTGGCTCATTTTCCTGTAATTTACTGGAAGTGCTGATAGGAGAACAGTCCTAATGTGAAAAGTGCATTAATCCCTGGAGTTATATTGTGTGGATTAAATTATTACTCTCAAAGAATACAATGTATGAGGGCATTTAGCCCTCCACATGTGTTACTTAGAATCACAGTAGAAAAACAATCACCTTCTGATGCACAAAATTAGAAGTGATACATTTAATATCTTTTAAAACAAGAGACAGTAATAGTTGTAGTTTTGCATAAGAATTGCTCTTTTCTGAAACTGTGTCCCTTAGTAGCTCAGAAGTCAGTAATGTAGCTTCTCTCCTGTCAGTCAGAAAGATGAGCCTTTCTCCTTCCCTGAGCATTTGCCACCTTGGGGATTGCCAGGTACAGTAGCCAACTAAATGATCTGCAACTGCAGGAACATTTAGGGTCTTATTTGAAATTTCCTCTAACCATACTTTTTTTTTTCACCAGGGAATTGAAAGTTGTGGAAATGTAACTTGTGACAGTGGGTGCTTCTTATTTGGTAAGCCAGCCAATTTTGATTCTGAAGCCTCAGCTAAGAGGCTGCCAACTGCAGACTGCACCATGGACATAAAGCTGGACCCTTCCCGGGATGATCTGCCTCTCATGGCCAACACTAGCCACATACTTGTGAAGCACTACATATTGGATTTGGATGTGGATTTTGGAAGTCGAGTCTTTGAGGGCACCATAGTGCTTTTCTTTGGAGATGGAAACCAATTTAAAAAACAGATGAGTTCCACCCAGGAAACCTTTCAGATGGAGTCAGAGGAAGCCTACACATTTAGGACAGCTGAACCCTGCCATGTTCCTGAGATGGATGCAAGTACTTTCTCACCTAAGATGGGGTATAGAGAATCTGCAGTCTGTGGTAAAGGTGATCAAGATGCCTTTGGTGGTGATGGTAACCATGACAACCAGGAACATGATTCTGAGATCTCTAGCTCAAAGTACCGCTGTGAAACAGGGAATCATGGGAAAGAGGATTTCTTGCTAGTGTTGGACTGCTGTGATTTATCTGTGATAAAGGTAGAGGAGGTAGATGTGGCTTCTGTGCCAGGCCTTGAGAGATTTACAAAGGCTTCCAAGCTCGCAGCTACTCCTGAGAAGCTCCGGCGTGAGATTGTCCGTGACCTTGTGGCCCTGCCTGCAGATGGTTGGAGGGAGCAGTTAGACTGTTACACTCGCTGCAGCAAGGCCCCTGGCTGTGGGGAGCTCCTCTTTGACACTGACAATTGGAGCATACAGATCAGGAAGATGGGGGTTCAGACAGCTGCAGATTTTCCTCGTGCCATCAGGATACAGTATAAAACTAAACCCGAGGGGCAGTCAGTGACTTGGACCTCTGACCAGAGTGGCAGGTAGGTTATCCAAGTGTATTCTGCCCCTAATCTCATGCATTTCAGGGATGCTCTCTAAGAAGAGACTGAGTCTGTGGAAATGATTCTACTTGTTCTGTAGCTTTACCCAGACAGACTCAGATTCAGACAGCAGGTAAATCCCCAAGCATGCTGAACTATTTTTAAGATGACCTCCTGTACCTTAGGATGGAGATGGTCCTTGATTCAGCTCCCACATTTCTGAGTTAGAAGTTTGAAATGCCAGCTTGGTGCTGAAATGCTGAGCCTGGTTGTTGGTTGGGATCACTGGTAGAGACTTCCAGAGCTGCTGATGGAAGTGAGCTATCAAAATACCCTCTGATGCCACTGCAGAGTGGGTGTGAAGGTTAGCCATGCTGTGTGACTTTCTTACTGTACCTGTCTCTCAGTAACTGTGTTTCCCTGGACTTGGCCAGTTGTCATTTGGTGTGAACTTCCAGTGCAAGAGACAGTTTCTCCTGAGGAGTAAAGCAGTCAGTCCTGTGGAGACTGCCCACTGGTTTCTTGGGATGTGGCTTGTGGTCTCTTGTACCAGGAAGATACCTGATTCTTAGAGTGAGGCGAGTCGGTGCCTGACACAGGCAGCCCTTGAGCTTAGTCTTTTTGACTCTTTTCAGTCATCCAGATGTTTTCGAATGAGAATTTCTAAATCAAACTTTGTTTGTTCTTCTCTAGTTTCCTGTTTCCTTAATGCAAGTCAGCATGGTGAATCCTTGAAGAGGTAGATGAGGAGCTGCTCATCTGTTAGCTTTTGTTGAAGGCACTCTCTTAGAACACTGGCCTCTTTGATGGAAGTGGTGGTCTCAGTCAATTGCTTGCATTTATTCCTCACTCTCCTCCCCAAATTCTTTTAGATTTACTTTTAAAAAGCCACTTTGACGTTGAGATCTAATTAGCCTGTCCGTTGCCTGTAATCTTTCCTCTTGCTCTGGTTTCTAGGCCACTCAGAGGGCCTTATTTCTGCCAGCATTTGAGGTATCCTTTGAGAAATTGCAGGGTTGGTACAGAGTTACATGAGCACAAAGGCAAAGTGATTATGTGTAGTGCACCTTTGAAGACCAGGAGGGATCAGGTGTTCTTATTGTAGCCTCAAAATGTTTGGAATTACTGAGGACTTTTATCAGTGTTAACCATTTAAGGCTATTGAATATTTGAGTAGTTTTTGTACTCCTAGATGCTTCACTTTTGATATAAAATTGTTGGAAGAAGGAACTGTTGACAGTTGGAGGTGATGTTAGTAGCTTCAAACATGTCCTTCTACCCCCAGGGCTAACTACAAAGATAGGCTTGAATCTACTTCATGTACAAGTCCTGGTTTCCCTGGAGAAAGGTCGACATAAGGATTTGCTTTTGCTGTCTCTGTTTGGCATGATTCAGTAAACACATGGTTGTGATAGAGCCTTTATGCCATATTTTAGTTTGTGTTATCCGTGGAGTCCTAAGAGGATAATATGTGTTGATTTTGAAGGGAACTCTCATAAAGCTGCTCTTTCTTTCACTTTCCTTTTGGGTGCATATGTGAGACTTTGGTTGAGTCAAGATATCCTTCTATCTATGGATAGCCACAAATCTCACTAAACTCTTCTATGTGCCTAAGAATAAGATGCTAGGTGTGGTGACTTCATGCCTGCAATCCCAGAGGCACACAGAGATAGAAACAGGAGAATTATCAAGAATTCAAGGCCAGACTGAGCTACAGAATGAGGCCCTGATTCAAATCAATTGCATAAATAGGCCCAAGTGTGTCCACCTGACTACCTAGAATCTAAGAACTTTTAGTTAGGTTTAGGGACAAAATATATTTCCTCAGTGATGTGGGCTTTAATAAAATGATGTGAACAACAGCATGGGATGGATTTCATTCTCCTTCCCAACAGGGCTGAGTAAAGTATCAGGCGTTTCTGAAGAGGCCATGGCACGGTTCATTGGTGGCTTGTCTTTATCTGCCTTCACACTGTAAAGAATAGTGCTGCAGTCACATTGTTGTCTGGTGATGAGTAAGTAAAGGAAGTCATAACCATTGTGGAGGGCAGACCTTCCCAGGAGAAAAAGTAAACGGTAACAAGACTGTGCAACAGCCTTCCTCAGGACTGAGAAAAGGTGTGGCCCTAGCTAACTTTGCTTTTGTTTTCCTTTTTACACATGTATGTGTTTGTGCTATGCATGCATGTTCACATGCATGTGCTCATGGACTTGCATGAATTCAGAGTTCAACAGGTGATATTGTGTGGTGTTTTTCTCAATCACTCTTTGCCTTATGTATTGTGACAGAATATTTTCCTTGAACCTGGACCTCACTGACTCATCTTATCCAGCCAGCTTGCCCTGGGGATCCCCTGGTCTGAATTTATGTGGGTTCTGGGGAGTCAGATTCAGTTCCTCAACGATGGGCAGTAGATGCTTTATCCTCTTAGCCATCTCCCTAGCCCCTGTTTTTTTCTTTTGCAGTACTAGGGACCTAATCTAGGGCCCTGAATATTCTGCCACAGTGTTCTGCCACTGAGCTACATTCCCATCTACCACTGAGTCCTTGAGACTATAGATAAAAGAAACTGTAGATAAAAGGACTGTGGTGAAGGAGATAACTGTGCTCTGGGAGGAGCAGGCCTACAGTTCCAATGCTGCTCTTTGTGCATGCTGGGATCGAGTGGCCAAGTGAACAGACTACAGGAGCTGCAAACCTGTTTTCCCCTGCTTATGTGGCAGGTTGCGGATGAGCCAGAGCCTACACTGGTGCATTCTGACTGGGAACCACACTATGAACAGTTAGCTTGGTAAGCCATGGCTGATTGCATACACATGTGTAGCTATGGATTTCTAGGAGCTAGTGAGCCACACAGAATGGTTCATTTTAGAGCATGCAGTATGAAGGAATGTGCCTGTCTTACAGCCAAGTACTCTGCAGACCCTCAGCAAGATGGTCAGAGGTGCTGTCAGCATAGGAAACTCATCAAGAGAATGCACCCTTGGGAAGAAGAAATGATAAAATGACATCTTTTTAGTCTTTCCCCAAAAAGTTTTCAGCTCTACTATAATCCTGATTTAAAAAATAAAATAAAATCTCAACAGAGGGGCATCAGCACAGTGCCTGAGCTATTTATCAAAGCTGTGGGGTCAGCACGGACACAGTCTAAGCAGCTGCCAGTTTAAGCTAAGTTGTAAAAACTGAAAGTGCTACAAGCAGGGCATGGAGGCACATACATGTAATTCCAACACTATAGAGGCTGAGGCAGGAGGCTCAAGGCTTAGGAGGATCACAGTTCTGATGCCTGAGTATGCTACATAGTGATGATACCTTGTCTCAAACAAAATGTAGTATGGTAACTTGTATGCACTGGCTCACATGTTTAGTCACTTCTAAAGAGCCTGAGGCAGGACTGTGAGTTGGAGAGCAACCTGGATTATTTAGCAAAACCCTATTTCAACAATGACAAAAGTATTTCCAATAGAAAAAAGACTATTCAGGGAATCTAAGTGGAGCCTGCCTTATGCTCACCAAGTGTGACAGATACTTCAGGTGACTAGAAGGGAAAGGACGTGTGGGTGCATGGGAACTTCTCTTTTAATGACTTGAAACCTAAACTGTTTAAAACTAAGTCGACTTAAAACACAGCTGCAAACTTCAGAAGAAGCCACCTGCCCTGGGCCCTGCAGCCCCCTCTTGTAAGACTGCCCTCCCACTTTCCTTAAGTGACTTTATTTTCTGAAGGTCAATAAAAACTACCTATTGTTCTTGGAAGTTGTTACTACCTTGTCCACTATTACTCTAGTTCTAAAGGAAAGTTACTGAAGGTAGATCACCCAGTTATCTGTTACACTTCAGGGTTGTGCCAATTCTTGAACCTAAATGTCCTTTCTTGCCTGAATCTAGAATACTGGAATACAGGTGACATTTCGGAGTGATTGATAGAGGGAATACTTACAAAGTAATCCAGTGGCACCCTTCTTACCCTGATGTTTTACTTTATGGGCTGTGTGTGCCCTTCAAAAAGAACAAGGACAGGCCAAGAATGTGTAAAGGTGGAGAAAAAGGAGAAACTTAGCATGGTTTTGATTTTAGGTCCTTAGGATACCTAAGAAACTATAAAAGTGTAAGTCTATTTGAAGAGTATGTGCTTTCTTCATTTTCCTTGCATTTTTTAAAGTTTTTCCATTCCACTAAAGGAAAAGTTATTTAAAACTAAGCCATTCTTTCTAGTAAGCCTCCCATTCCCCTGATGATCATGATGGTAACTGGGAAAACAGCCAACTGCTCCAGGAAGTCTGGCTTATTAGTTGATGATGTCACTGAATGAGAGTTGAGTGAAGAAGACATTGAATTCAATGCAGAAAATATAATTTAACACTATAATTTTGGAGAATAAATAACCTGGGAAAATAAATATTACACTTTAAACTTTCCTATAGCATTTGTGATGTTTCTTTGTTTTAGAAAAGATCAGGCTGAAGCCAGTAAGCACTAATTTTTCAGCTGTTGGACCAAGAAGGACGCACACTACTCGCATTTTTAGATTAACCTCAAAGCCAGATGTTAGACATCCATACTGCTTCCCCACCGAATAAACTTCATTGCTTTATAGCTCACTACAGAGGAAGGCTTTAAAAAGAATGAGTAGAAGAGCTCAGATTTCTGTTTATTTAAGTGTTTTTATTTAATATTCACATACATATGATGTGTTTGGATCTAACTTCCATTGCTGCCACCCTGCCATTTCCTTCCCTTTTCACCCTGCACCAATTTTCCTCCCAGTGTCATGTGTTCTCACTCCCTCCTCCTTCCTCTCCCCCTCTGTCCCTTCCCTCCCTTGCGCTCTTCCTCCTGCTGCCTCTCTCCCTTTCTCACTCTGCCTGTGTGTGGGGGTGTGAAGCCATCCATGGATAGCCTCTCGGGAGCTCCATCCATCATCTGCGGAAGTTACTGCTCCACCATCAGCTATCTGTTGCCAATGCCTCCTCAGGTAGAGGTGGGACTTCATGAACCCCTCCCCCATTGCTGGGAATTGGTTTTATACGTGTGGTTTGATTTTATACAGACCTTGTACAGTTAAACCTTTCCAAATACTATATTTTGATTATTTTTCCCCTCTCAACTCAGCCCAGATCTTTCGTACCTATCTAACTTTATGTTCTTTCTCTCTTATAAAAAAAACCATAAAAACTTAAATCAGAATAAACAGAGAAAAGACCAATAAGACAAAAATGCGAAAATGAAGCAAAAAGTTTACAAAAAGACATTGAGTTCACTATGTGTTGTCCAAACTACTTCTGGGCATGGGGTGTGTCCTGGAGTGTGATCGATAATCACCCAGTGGCACTCCATTTTCCCTTTGCTGGTGGGTATCAGGTCTAGATAGCTTCTTGGTTAGGGATGAGACCCAGTGTCCACTTTCCCCTCTCAGTGCTGCAAGCTGTCTTGACCCTGTGCAGTTCTCGTGTGTGCTGCTGCAGTCTGTCTGGGTTTGGATGCATCTGTTGTATCTGGAAGGCACTATTTACTTGGAGAGTCATCTGTCATGTCATCTCTGGCTCTTAGAATCTTTCTGCCTCCTCTTCTGCATAAGATCACTGAGTCCTGAGAGGTCTTGTACAGATCTTAAATGTGCAGCCATAGCTACTGTGAGCTGATGTGTACAACAGCCCTGTTCACTGCAGATGTCCACTGTCTCTGACTTTCTGCTCCCTCTTTCTATCATGATCCCTGAGCTCAGAGGATGTGACATAGATGTCTTATTTAGAGCCAAGCACCCCAAAGTTCCTTATTCTCTGTATGTTGACCAGTTGTAAGTCTCTGCATTGAAGGTTGAGAGATGCACTATGGGTATAAAAGAGATAAAAGTTTACTACTATGTCCATTTAGCAGAATGATAGTACTAGGTTGCCTGCTCGAGCCTGTGACAGCCAGCAGTGGGGTTTTAGCCTCGTTAACAACACCAGGCATAGATTCCATCTTGTAGAACAGGCCCTAAGTCCAGTCAGACCGTGGTTGATTGCTCCCATAACATTCATGATACTATGTATCATACCAGTGGGCATCTTGTGCCAGGCTAGTCATGTAGCTCACAGGCTTCAGAACTGTATACAATTGTTGATTCTGCTTCTTTCCCAGTAGTGTACATAGAACCTTCTAGCACTGAGAAAGCTAGCTAGCAGGGATGACGCTTCCAAGTGATTCCACCTTGATTTCTCTTGTCCTGTGACTCACATATGTGCTATCTTCAGCAATGAGGTCTTACTATTAACTTCTGGAGGGTGTCCAAGACAATGTCAATAGCCTGTAATATTTTGGAAGGGATCTGTGGGATCCCATGGACCAACAACTCAGAAAAGTGACCTGTACTAGCAGTGTGATTTTTATGATAATCTATGATGTCCTGAGGGGAAACATTGTTTCCTTGTTTTAGAGTAACTCCACTTAAACTTTCCTGGATGTATGTATTTTACGGAGTTCCTTTAGTAATAGGCTTTCATATAATCCTTTCAAAGGCCTTTTGGTGTTAGCTATGCAGTCCCATACTCTTCTTCCCCCTTCCCATCTCATGCCATTTAACCCTCCCTGTTCCATTCCTTTTCCCCCTTCATACCACCTGCATTCTGTCGTCTTTTCCTTGAAATCACTCCTCCCCAGGGACCTTTACTAGCTCCCTGACATCAATGAGTATTCCAATTTAAAGATACATAAGATTTAAGTCTAGCATCTATTTCCTGCAGATTTCATATTTCTTTACAGTTGAATAATATTCCATTTTATATCTGTGAACCACATTTTCATTATCTACTCTTCTATGGCTGGACTTAGGTTGTTATATTTCTTGCCTGTTATGACAGAGTAACTGAACACTGATAAGCAGATGTCTCTGTTGTAGGATGTAGAGGCATTTGGGAGTATGTCAGGAGTGTTATAGCTGGATCATATGTGCTCTTTAGGAACCCTCACTCTGTTTACACTCTCACCAGCAATGAATAAGTGTTCCCTTTCCCACTCTCACACAAACATTTATTTATTCTTTTTTTGAGGGGGAGGGGTGTTGTTTTCGAGACAGGGTTTCTCTGTAGCCTTGGCTATCCTGGACTTGCTTTATAGATGAGGTTGGCCTTGAACTCACAGAGATCCACCTGCCTCTGTCTCCCCAAGTGCTAGGATTCCAGGCGTGTGCCACTACACCACCTGGCTTACTCTTTCTTTCTTTCTTTCTTTCTTTCTTTCTTTCTTTCCTTCTTTCCTTCTTTCCTTCTTTCCGCTAGATTACTGTAAATTCTGCCCCACGTTGGGTGCCATTTGTTGTGGGTTATTAATATTCATTATCAATTTAACTTTTAGTTAATCAGTGGTTATTCCTAAACCAGCTATATATCCAAATCACCACACAGAGATTGGGATTTATTTAATTAACCTAGAGCATAATGCTGGGCAATAGTTACTCCGTCCTAAACCTCCAAGTCTGCATAGTTTTCTACCATTCAGATTTCACCCATTATACTTGCTTTTAGTTATATCTTAGGTCCAGTTCATCTCTACTTGTGGTTTCAAGTCCTCTCCTCCCATCTCTGCTCTCCTACTCCTCCCACTTGCTTCCTTCTCCTCCCCTCCCAACCAGTATGTCTTACCCTATTTTCTCCATTATACAACACTGACTGCATGTTTAATTGACAATATAGAGAACAAATGGTGGTATGTTTACACAAATTTGAGGCAAGTGATGCTTAGAATAAACATCACAATGCAATGTCTGGATTGAAACCAAATAGTAGAGAAGAGCTATCAGCATTTGAATGAACAAGGATAAGTTGTATACATCCCACAAGAACATTATACCAACAATGTGTTATAGGTACCTTCTATCAGATGACTAGCTGATAAATATTTTTTTCTCTTTCCTTAGACTCCCTCTTCACTAGGCTGATAATGTCTTTTGCTCCACAGAAACATTTTAGTTCCTAAGAGAACATCCTGTCAGGCATGAGTACAACTTTAATTCCAGCACAGGGAAAGCAGAGGTAGATGGGTCTATATAAGCTTAAGGCAAGCCTGAGTCACAGGGAATTAATCATATCTCAAAAGACTACAGAATTTAAAAACAAATGTAAAATTGGAGGGAAGAGCCTAGACATCTGCCAACAAGCCAAACAACTGTAACAAAGTCATTTAAAAGCAGAGCCTAATTTCTTTATGTGTAACATGGAAAGATTGCATGAAAGGATCTCCACATTCCCACCTGACACTAGGAAGGGCTTCCAAGGGCCAAAGCCTGCCTTTGCCTTTACAGGAAGCGTGCCTCTTATACAAGAAAAATGCCTTTCTTGAATAAATCCTGTCCATTTCAAAGCAGTGATGTCCTTTGACTTGCTGTCTGGACAATATTGATCAGTTCTGGGTTTGGTAATGATATCATGAAGTGGAATAAGAGAGGAGGGGAGGGGAGCCCACTGTTGATGGAACTCCCTTTACAAGAAATGCTGGCTCTCAGTGTATATCACAAGAAAGCAGGAATTTTGCTTACTGTAGTAGAGACTGTATCACAGTTCTGTTGAGGACACAAACTTGTAAAAATATTAAATGGAAATAATAGGTGGGAAAAAATTCGAAGTCTGGATACTTTGTAACCCTTGGAAGATTTTAGACAGTTCTGTCTGAACTCCTATGTTTATGACCCCTAGCCCAGCTTTTGTGATACCTAGCCAACCATTTGTCCCATCTTGGAAAGACCTCATTAAGGCACATAACAAATATAGCCTTTTCAGGCTCCTCACTGTCTCCCTATTACTATAGCCAGCTCTCTAGTTGCTGGTTGCTGATCAAAGCCTCTGACAAAGACTACATTGATGGGAAGAGACAAACTTAGAACCTTTCAAAACTAGAAACTTCCCCCTTCCCTCCTGAAAAGGCTGTTCTGCCTAGTAGTCAACAAGGAAAGTCAGGACATAGTTTGGAGCAATTTCCTGCCAATTCTCCATTACGATGGTTCTTTGTAGGAAGCATGTTGGATTTAGCTGGCTCATCTCTGCTTGCCTACTCCATAAAGACTGAGCTCCTTAGCAAAGACTCTAACTGCTCTGACAGGCTCTTCCTCAGGGATGAAGCCATAGACCTGCCTTTCAACTCATCTCACCCTTTCTCACCTCTGATTTTCACTTTCCTCTCATTTCCATGATTTTTTGCAGCTCCCAGGGATTTTTGGGCTCCCAGGGAACTCCCAGGAGGGTTGATTTCCCAAGGCATTTTAGATGAGCCCCAGAGAGAGAACATCTTCCCTTGCGTGCTAGAAGGAATCATTCCAGCTGGGAGTAATGCAGTCATAAGCATCAGAGAAGCCTGAGCTGGCTCGTGCGTATCCATTCCGTAAGCATGTCAGCAAAGGTGAGGTACAAGGCAGTGCCTGTCCAGTAAACACAGCTGCATTTATTTCTATGATTACACATCCAGATACCTTGTAGCCTGTCTATAAACATATTGATTTTCCTAGTCCTAGTGAAGGATTGGGGGAGCAGGAACATGGCCTTCCATATCAGCTTTCATATGAATGTATATCAGTCAGGTAGGAGCCATGAGTTATTCATGAGTTATTGTAGGAAATATGACTGCATGACTATGCATTCATCTTTGCCTACCCTCCATCTGCTGGCAGATGCCCACATTTCATCAGAGCATTTACCCAAGGATAGAGCTTTAATTTCTGGAAATATAGTTACCCAACTTTAAATTCTTTTTTAATTTGTACTTGCATTATACTGTGAAATAGGCCTAAGGATGCCAGGTTGTAACAGATGAAAAGCCTTTGCTTTTAAGTCTAGCTCTTGGTTTAGATGTGCTTGAAAGGGAGGAGTGAACCTGCAGCTGAGAAAAGAAGCCAAGAGAGGAATGAGCTGAACAAAGAAAGTGAGCATTTTCAGACTGTCCTGGGCTACAGAGTGAGACCCTGGCTTAGACCAGCCCCTTCACCCTCTATAAAAGAAGGTAAGAAAAGAGA
Organism: Psammomys obesus; assembly: GCF_907164565.1. Classification (NCBI taxonomy): domain Eukaryota; kingdom Metazoa; phylum Chordata; class Mammalia; order Rodentia; family Muridae; genus Psammomys; species Psammomys obesus. Next base: position 7,585,488 of record NW_026596440.1, on the reverse strand, counting down.
ATACTAAGGACATTGGGAGGAAGTGAGTGCTGTGGAACACAATGTCTGCAAGTAGATAATAAAGGCACCACAACATGGTATTTGAGAATCTAGTTAACAGAAGAGTTTCTCAATTTGTTGGAATGCTAACTGCCATCTCTAAGCTATGTAGATGAAGACATCTCTAAGCTATGTAGATGAAGACAGCTTTGAACTTCTGACCCTCCTGCTTTCACATCCCAAGTGCTAGGGTTATTGGGTGTACTACTAAGGCCTAGGCGTAGAATTTCTCAGTTCTGGTTTTAAACATTTAGCCCTCTTGATGGATTAAAAAAACACAGCTGCTTGTTCCATCAGACTGACAGTTGCCATGTGATGAGCAAAGCCTTTTATAAACCCATCAAACAGGCCATCCTCCTTAGGGTCTTTGCTCTTGCTCTTTGTGTTTCTTTTGTTTGATTGCTTTACCATTCATCTTGTCCTTGAGCTCAAAACCTTGGGAAATTCACTTCATTATCTATAGCTGTATAATGGACAGCTCCAAAACACTGAGCATTTTAAACAACAGGTGCCTCTTATCTCCCAGTTTCTGAGGCATTCAGAGAAGCATGATAGTCCAGCTGTTGTCCTAAATCTCTGACATGGTTATAGTCAGGCTGTAAGCTGGGCTTGACTGTAGGTGGGAAAGTCTTCTGAATTCTCTTACAGGGTTGTTGCAGACAACAACAACCCTGTTGTTGCTGATTGATAGTTGGGTAGAAGTTTCTGCTCCTCACAGTGGGGTCATTTGCTAGCTGACTGATGTCCTCATGACCCAGCCACTGGGTCTGTCTCCCCACCCCAGTAAATGGTGAGGATGGAGAAAAACAAACAAACTAAACCCCAAAAAATACCCCTTAAGCCTAATGTCATGGCTCACAGCTGTAATCCCCTCATGCAAAGCAGAGGCTGGGAGGTTGCTGGAAATTTACCAGCCTGGTTTACATAGTGAGGGTTCATAGGGAGAGTCTGTCTCAAAACAAGTCTCAAGAGAGATAGGGTATGTTTTCTGCCATTGGTCAGAGGCCAACTCTGGTGCTATCAGGAGTTAGCTTTGAATGGTGGAAGTGGCAGGAGATAGGCTCCTGGAGAGAGGCAGCTTAGAAGTTCTGCCTCTGAGAGCTCTTCCCTCTTCCCTCCCCTCAACACATTCTTTGGTTAATCCTAATTCTGGGCTGGAAGATGGCTTAGGCAAGAGGAGGGCCCAAGCTCAGTCTTCTGAGTCCATGTAACTGTTCCAGGCATGGTGGTGCACACTTGTAATCATAGCATTCATGTAATGGAGACGAGCTTACTGACCAACCAGCCTAGCCTGGTTGTGAGCTCCAGGGCAGTGAGAGATGCTGTTTCAAAGGTGGAGCTGCCCTCTGGTCTCCACACGCACGACACACACCATGCTTACAAACATGCATACAAAAGAAAAATAAAAGAGCAATCCTTCTAATTCTGCCTCTGTATTATTTCTTAGATGTGCCTTCATCTAAAACCTGGTTGTTTCTACGGAACAATTATGTGGGCTGCTAGAGGATGCCTTGAGGCCTCACACCCAAGGGCACAGGAGGGAGGTGTTATATATAGTAAGTCAACACCAACCTTGAATGACACAGAGAACAGCACATAGCCAGTCACCCACCAAGGATGGAAGACCGTCAAAGTCACCCAGAATTACCCCAGACAGTTGAGCCAAGAGCATGGTCATGTGACTTGTTCTGTGCACGTTAGTCGTCGCCACCACCCGAGTACCAGGCAGAGACAATCTGGAATGTTCTTGTAAGTGGGCTAGCTCCACAGGTGCACACAGCTCTGAAGGGGCTTCTAGCTCCTGAATAAGAAAAGCTTTGGTAGGAGAGGAAGCCTGTCTCCAGTGTCTACCAGTGTCAAGGAAGCAGGATTTAGACCTGCCAGTTGCTAGTGAGAGTGGGTGCTTTTCCATGTTGATTATTTTCCTTCATGCAGCCTTCCTTTAAGAGGGGCTTTGAGGGGGGAAAGCCCACACCTAATGGGTTGAATTTTCTAAGAGACTCTCTTGGCCCTACATAACTGAGCAATTTGAGCTACTACAGGACTCTTTGGCCATCACAGGCCCAGTGGGAAGAAGTAAGCATTGATGGCCTTCCTTGCTGGGGTCTGAAACAAGCCTGAGGTTGAAGTTGAACAGTTAAAGGTGGTTAAGTCAATCAGAAGTCCAAAGGGTAGGAAATCCAGAGTAGGAACTTAATGGGATTCTCTGGGGCTTATATAGAAATGTCCCCTTTATTTTCAGATTGAAAAGCTTGACATACAGAATCTAAGACTTACTGACCTGCTTCTCCTCATTTTACCCATGACAGGTAAAAGGCCAGAACAACCTACCCTCATTGTATCCTAATTTAGCAGGCCAGCTGGGAATAGTCCACCTTACAGCTGGCTTCAAACTTGGTGTGTAGCTGACACTGTCTGTGGATCTCTGTTTTTGTCACCACTTTCCAGTGCTGCAGGGTAGGGCTACAGGCCTGTGCTGCCGTGTCTGCTTTGTTAGTAAATGAGATCATCCCTTTCTCATGTCAAGCCATGGAGTGAGCACACCTGTATGGCATGAGTGCCACAATCTATGTTCTGAGACCCACATTCCACTCTCATTGAGGTCTCTGAATGGTAAGGAGTCATTCAGGTCTCCTGCCTGCTGTCTTCTGGCCAAGTTTGGTTGGTAGAGGATTGGAGTGAACTAGGCATTTCCCTGTTCCCTATCCCCTCTGACACCTATCACCTCTGTGGTCCCAGCTTCTCCTTGGCAGGCCGCCCTGACTCCAGATGACCACTGCTATTACAGCTCCTCCAGCTGAGGAGCCAGAGCTGCTGACTGCTGTTACTAGTTTCTGGCTTACCTCATTGTCCCTGCGTAGTTTCTCCATTCTATCATTTGTATAACAGTTCTCTGTATTAAGTTACCTCAGCTTGCCAGGCCCTACCCTGGCTTGTCTTTTCTTTAGTGGGCGTTAATGAAAGAAGAAAGCCATCATCCTGTGTGTTCTTTTATACACTGTACAGACAAATTAATGTTCAGTCATAATGATGTCAATGAAAACAGTTTATCTGCAAGAACTAGTAGACATTTGTTTACATTGTAAATCAAGCTTATTAATTGACATTTGTCTTAACTCCAGAAAGAAAAAAAAAAAAGAGTTTTCCTTTCCTAAGTTGTTTTCCTGAGAAGTGTTGTGCCCTGTCTGTAGTATAAGAATGGATTCCTCTGATTTTTCAGGTCTTTGCCATCTCTGGTAACTGTGACTTAAATGTGGAAAGAAAGGGAGCCGGCTTGGTCATGCTGCTCGTTTCGTACCTTGCTTTGGCAATGAGCTGGTTCCTGTTCACATCACAAGCCTGGTTGTCGGGACCTCTACTGCCCCATTTGTGCCAAGCCATGTTCTTGGCTTCCACACAAGGATCCCCACAATGGCTCTGTCTGAGAAGGTGGTTTCCAGGACTGGTGGGAAGAGGCGGGTCTGCCCGCCAGCGCTGGCTTTGAGACTACCACTTGTTTTTCCAAGATTAATAATTGCAGAGATCTCCAGCCCTGTTTTCTTTTCCAAAACACTTTCCAAAAAGTTTGTAAGAATGTTTCTGAAGCTTTTTTTTTCTTTGAAGGCAGAAAGGCCTAAGGGAAGCATAAATTATAACTTTGCAGAATAGTATTTAAAATCTTATCCAACTTTTTTCTTTTAAAACACATACATATACATGCACACACCCCTTTTCACATATTAAAGTGATTCATTTGGGAGGAATAACCACTGACTGAGCTATTGACAAAGCAGACCCTTGACATGTTCAGTTCAATATATTTTGAAAGAGTCAACTGTAAAGCCTCAAATATTTCTACTTGGAAAGCTCAACATGACCTTCCTGCTGAGATAGATGGTGGTGAGATAGATGAGTGGCAACTCACTTTAAAAATTCTTCCCTTCTCTGTCTGTCTTCTGCAGGCCATGTGTTTATACTATGGGATCTCCCATCAACAACAGGGCCCTTTTTCCATGCCAGGAACCACCTGTTGCCATGTCAACATGGCAGGCTACCGTTCGAGCAGCTGCATCTTCTGTTGTTTTAATGAGTGGGGAAGATTCTGCCAAGCCCACACTGCTTCATGAAGGTACAGTACAGGTGTTCTTTCTTATTTGGGTGTGATGCACACAGCAGACCCAGGGACTGTGTTACAGTCTCTAAGGAGCTGTTTTGCTGGTGAGGTTGGAACAAAAACACTGCCAGAGAAGGCCCTGGGCTCAGGACTGTGGATCTCGGGCTCCAGACTCTATGAGCCAAAGTTGTCAATCCATAGACGGTTCCAGCATCACTCTCACATGGTGGTTTGTGTAGCCAAAGTGGGTGGTCTTGGTTGAAGACTTCCTGGGCAGGCAAGTATGTCATGGAAACACATTATAGTTGAGCTGTATTTGATTTGGACATGGTATCTGAATGTGGTCTTCTGTTTTTCTGAGAGGTAGTATGCAGGCTAGCCAGCTTGCTGGGCTTGGAAGTCTGAACCCAGAGCATCAGAAAGTTGGTGGCAAGAGGTACGACATCACCCAGGTCTCCTGCGAAGAAACATTTGCCTGTCCAGTCACCTCTGTCCATTTGAGCCTTCAGCATCTGATGCCAGGCAAAATATAGCTTCTCCTCCCACATGCTTATCAGAAAAACTTGAAATATGCAAAAATTCAAAAACCAAAATGAAGTAATTTTGGAAAGAATGACTACTCACAGTACTGTATGTATCAAGAGGAACTAAATTGTCATTTTGGTATGCAACAGTGTCAGTTGCTTTTCTTGTTTATGCTCACATTGAACATATTTCAGGTTGTTACATGTTTTAAAAATACAACTTTAAAGGTTAGCGTACTGTTTTATTGTCTGACTACATCAGCAACAGCCAGACTATTACAGTAGTGGACATTTTGCTCATCAGATTGTTTTCCTGATATCATCAGCTGCATTAGGTTTCCCAGGAGATGATTGAATGAATGGGTGAGTGGTGGGTCTAGTTGGGGCATTACTAGGCAGTGTCATGTGGCCCACAGTACTTTCCATATTATTTCATCTTACCTGATGCTGAGAATCTGTGACGTGTGGAATGGTGCTAGTGGGTCAGACAAGGCCCCCCCTTTTAGTTTGACAGTCTAAATAATTTCCTGTTTCCTACACTGAAAGCTCTAGGGTTGCTGATTTTATCTGTTCTGATTTATGACATTGACTTCATCATAGGCTATATTTGTTGCATATCTACAGGTTCTTTTTTATCTATTTATTTTTTATTAATTAAAGTTTATTCACTTTGTATCCCCCATAAGTCCCTCCCTCCTCCCCTCCTAATCCTCCCCTCCCTCCCGCTTCTTCGTGCATGCCCCTCCCCAAGTCCACTGATAGAAGAGGTCCTCCTCTCCTTCCTTCTGATCCTAGTCTATCAGATCACATCAGGAGTGGCTGGAGAGATGGCTCAGCCGTTAAAGGCTAGGCTCACAACCATAAATATAAGGAGTGGCTGCATTGTCATCTTCTGTAGCCTGGTAAGGTTGCTCTCCCCTCAGGGGGAGGTTATCAAATTATGTCAGAGGCAGTCCCTCTTCCCATTACTATGTAACCCACTTGGACACTACACTGCCATGGACTATAGCTGTGCAGGGGTTCTAGGTTATCTCCATGCATGGTACTTGGTTGGAGTATGAGTCTCTGGGAAGACCCCTGTGTTCAGATACTCTTGTTCTGTTGCTCTCCTTGTGGGGTTCCTGTCCTCTCCAGATCTTACTATTTCCCACTTCTTACATAAGATTCTCTGCACTTTGCCCAACAGTTGGCCATAAGTCTCAATGTCTACTTTGATAGTTTGCAAGGCAAAGCTTTTCAGAGGCCCTCTGTGGCAGGTTCCTAGGTTGTTTCCTGTTTTTCTCCTTCTGGTGTCTATCCTCTTTGCCTTTCGGGATGGGGATTGAGCATTTTAGTCTGGGTCCTCTCTCTTAATTAGTTTCTTTACATGTACAGGTTTTAGTAGGTTTATCCTATGTTATATGTTTATATGAGTGAGTATATATAGTGTGTGTCTTTCTGCTTCTGGGACAGCTCACTCAGGATAATCCTTTCCAGGTCCCACCATTTACCTGCAAATTTCATGATTTCCTTATTTTTCATTGCAGAGTAGTACTCCATTGTGTAGATGTACCACAATTTCTGCATCCATTCTTCAGTTGAGGGGTATCTGGGCTGTTTCCAGCTTCTGGCTATTACAAATAAAGCTGCTATAAACATGGTTGAGCAAATGTCTTTATTGTGTACTTGAGCTCCTTTTGGATATATGCCTAGGAGTGGTATGGCTGGATCTTGAGGAAGCGTTATTCCTAGTTGTCTGAGAAAGCTCCAGATTGATTTCCAGAGTGGTTTTACAAGTTTACATTCCCACCAGCAGTGGAGGAGGGTTCCTCTTTCTCCACAACCTCTCCAGCGTGAGTTGTCACTTGAGTTTTTGATCTTGGCCATTCTGATGGGTGTAAGGTGAAATCTCAGGGTCATTTTGATTTGCATTTCTCTAATGGCTAATGATGTTGAGCATTTCTTTAAGTGTTTCTCTGTCATTCGATATTCCTCTACAGAGAGTTCTCTGTTTAGCTCTGTTCCCCATTTTTTAATTGAATTACTTCTTTGCTGTTTTTCAAGTTCTTTAGTTCTTTATATATACTGGATATTAGCCCTCTGTCAGATAAAGGGTTGGTGAAGATTCTTTCCCAGTCTGTACACAGTCGTTTTGTTTTGATGATGGTGTCCTTTGCTTTACAGAAGCCTTTCAGCTTCATGAGGTCCCATTTATTGATTGTTGCTCTTAGAGCCTGTGCTGTTAGTGTTCTGTTCAGGAAGTTGTCTCCTGTGCCAATGAGTTTCAGGCTCTTCCCCACTTTTTCTTCTAACAGGTTTAGTGTGTCTGGTTTTATATTGAGGTCTTTGATCTACTTGGACTTCAATTTTTTGCAGGATGATAAGTATGGATCTATTTGCATTTTTCTACATGTAGACATCCAGTTAGACCAGCACCATTTCTTGAAGATGCTATCTTTTTTCCATTGTATGGTTTTGGCATCTTTGTCAAAGATCAGGTGTCCATAAGTGTGTGGGTTTATTTCTGGGTCCTCTGTTCGGTTCCATTGATCCACCATTCTGTTTCTATGCCAGTACCATGCAGATTTTATAACTGTTGCTCTATAGTACAGCTTGAGATCAGGGATGGAGATACCTCCAGAAGATCTTTTATTGTAGAGGATTGCTTTAGCAATTCTGGGTTTCTTGTTATTCCATATGAAGTTGAGAATTTTTCTTTCCAGGTCTGTAAAGAATTCTATTGGTAATTTGATGGGAATTGCATTGAATCTGTAGATTGCTTTTGGTAAGATGGCCATTTTTACTATGTTAATCCTGCCAAGCCATGAGCATGGGAGATCTTTCCATCTTCTCATATCTTCTTTTATTTCTTTCTTCAGAGACTTGAAATTTTTTTCATACAAGTCTTTGACTTGCTTGGTTAGGGTTACGCCAAGGTACTTTGTCATTTGTGGCAATTGTGAAGGGTGTTGTTTCCCTAATTTCTTTCTCAGCCCTTTTGTCTTTTGTATACAGGAGGTCTACTAATTTTTTTGAGTTAATTTTGTATCCGGCCACTTTGCTGAAGATGTTTATCAGTTGTAGGAGTTCCCTGGTAGAGTTTTTGGGGTCACTCACGTCTACTATCATATCATCTGCAAATAGTGATACTTTGACTTCTTCCTTTCCAATTTGTATCCCCTTGATCTCCTTCAACTGTCTTATTGCTCTAGCAAGGACTTCCAGAACTATGTTGAAGAGATATGGAGAGAGTGGGCAGCCTTGCCTTGTCCCTGATTTCAGTGGGATTGCTTTAAGTTTCTCTCCATTTAGTTTGATGTTGGCTATAGGATTGCTGTATATTGCTTTTACTATGTTTAGATATGTGCCTTGTATCCCTGATCTCTCCAATACTTTAAACATGTGTGGATGTTGGATTTTGTCAAATGCTTTTTCAGCATCTAGAGAGATTATAATGTGTTTTTCTTTTCTTTCAGTTTGTTAATATGGTGGATCACATTGATGGATTTCCGTATATTGAACCACCCCTGCATACCTGGGATGAAGCCTACTTGGTCATAGTGGATAATATCTTTGATGTGTTCTTGTATTCAGTTGGCAAGTATTTTGTTGAGTATTTTTGCATCAATGTTCATAAGGGAAATTGGCCTGAAATTCTCTTTCTTTGTTGGGTCTTTGTGAGGTTTAGGTACCAAGGTGACTGTGGCTTCATAGAATGGGTTTGGTAGTGCTCCTTCTGTTTCTATTTTGTGGAATAGTTTGAAGAGAATTGGAGTTAGCTCTTCTTTGAAGGTCTGGTAGAATTCGGCGCTGAAACCATCTGCTCCTGGGCTTTTTTGGATGGGAGACTTTCGATGACCGCTTCTATTTCCTTGGGGGATATAGGGCTATTTAATTGATTTACCTGGTCCTGATTCAGCTTAGGTAAGTCAAATCGATCAAGAAAATTGTCCATTTCATTTAGATTTTCAAATTTTGTGACATATAGACTTTTGAAGTAAGTCCTAATGATTGTTTGGATTTCCTCAGTTTCTGTCATTATGTCCCCCTTTTCATTTATGATTTTGTTGATTTGGATGGTGTCTCTCTGCCTTTTAGTTAGTGAGCTTGGCTAAGGGTTTGTCGATCTTGTTGATTTTCTCAAAGAACCAGCTCTTGGTTTCATTGATTCTTTGAATTGTTTTATTTGTTTCTAATTGATTGATTTCAGCCCTGAGTTTGATTATTTCCAGCCGTCTACTCCTTTTTGGTGTGTCTGCTTCTTCTTTTTCTAGGGTTTTTAAGTGCGCCATTAAGTTGCTTGAATGCGCTGTCTCGAATTTCTTCTTGAAGGCACTTAGTGCTATGAACTTTCCTCTTAGCACTGCCTTCAATGTGTCCCACAAGTTTGGGTATGTTGTGTCTTCATTTTCATTGAGTTCTAGGAAGACTTTAATTTCTTTCTTTATTTCTTCCCTGACCCAGCTGTCATTTAGTAGCAAGTTGTTCAGTTTCCATGTGTGTGTAGGCTTTTTGCAATTTCTGTTGTTGTTGAGGTCCAGCCTCATTCTATGGTGATCAGACAGGATACAAGGGATTATTTCAATCTTCTTGTATCTGTTGAGGCTTGCTTTGTGACCAACTATGTGTTCTATTTTGGAGAAGGTTCCATGACGTGCTGAGAAGAAGGTAAATTCTTTTGTGTTTGGTTGTAAGGATCTATAAATGTCTGTTAGGTCCATTTGATTCGTGACCTCTGTCAGAGACATTGTTTCTTTGTTTAATTTCTGTTTTGTTGACCTGTCCTTTGTTGAGAGTGCGGTATTGAAGTCTCCCACTATTAATTTGTGGGGATCTATATATGGTTTAAGTTTTATCAATGTTTCTTTTACAAATGTGGGTGCCCTTGTATTCGGGGCATAGTAGTTCAGGATTGTGATGTCTTCCTGGTGGTATTTTCCCTTGAAAATTGAGTATGAAAAATGAGTATGAAGTGTCTTTCGCCATCTCTTTTTATTAATTTTGGTTGAAAGTCTATTTTATCAGATATTAAAATGGCTACTCCTGCTTGCCTCTTGGGTCCATTTGCTTGGAAAGCCATCTTCCAACCCTTTACCCTCAGGTAATGTCTATCTTTGTGACTTAGGTGTGTTTCTTGTATGCAACAGATTGCTGGGTTTTGTTTATGCATCCATTCTGTTAGTCTGTGTCTTTTTATTGGAGAGTTGAGTCCATTGATGTTGAGAGAGATTAATGACCAGTGGCTGTTAGATCCTTTGATTTTGATTTTGATTTTGAGTGTGGTCATTAGGTTGTGTGCTTGGTTGCTTTTTGTTTTACTGTAGTAAGGTTAATTATTTCCTGTGTTTTCTTGAAAGTAGCTAGTTTTCTTGGGTTGTATTTTCCCTTCTAGTGTCTTCTGTGACACTGGATTTGTGTGTAGGTATTGTCGAAATTTGTTTTTGTCATTGAATATCTTGTTTTCTCCACCTATGTGGACTGAGAGTTTTGCGCGGTATAGTAGCCTGGGCTGACATCTGTGTTCTCTTAGGGTCTGTATGATATCCATCCAGGCCCTTCTGGCTTTCATAGTTTCTGTTGAAAAATCAAGTGGGATTCTAATGGGTTTGCCATTATATGTTACTTGGCCTTTTTTCCTTGCAGCTCTTAGTATTTTTTCTTTGTTCTGTATACTTACTGTTTTGGTTATTATATGGCGGGAGGATTTTCTTTTCTGGTCTAATTTATTGGGTGTTCTTTTAGGCCTCTTGTATTCTTATTGGCCTCCCATTTTTATTGGGGAAATTTTCTTCAATGATTTTGTTGAAAATATTTTCTGGGCCTTGGAGCAGGGAATCTTCTTTTTCCTCTATTCCTATTATTCTTAGGTTTTGTCTTTTTACGTTGTCTTGAATTTCTTGGATGGTCTGTGTCAGGAATTTTTTGATTTAGCATTTTGACAGATACATCTATTTCTTCCATTGTATCTTCCACACCTGAGATTCTTGCTTCCATCTCTTATACTCTATTGGTTATGCTAGCCTCTGTAGTTCCTGTTTTCTTCCCTAAGTTCTTTCTCTCCGAAATTTCCTCCATTTGTGTTTTCTTTACATTTTCCAATTCTATCTTCAGATCTTGAGCCATTTTGTTGATTTCCTTCACCTGTCTGACTGTATTTTCCTGTTTTTCCATCAATTCTTTCAGCTGTTTGTTTGAACCAACCTCTGTTTCTTTTATTTCATTCAGTGCTTTAAGCATTTCCTTTCTAAAGGCCATAAACTATTTGGCTGTAACTTCCTCTATTTCTTTACGGATGGCCATATTCTGTTTGACTTTATCTTCCTCTAGGTCTTTACGTATTTTATTTGTTTCCTCTGTTATCATCTTCATGAGCATAGTTGTTAGGTCATCTTCTTGGATTTCAGTTATACTGGGGTGTCTAGGGCTACTTTCCCCTGGAAACCTGGGTTCTGGAGATGCCATATTACTCTGTCTTTTGTTGGTTGAGCTTTTACGCTGGCCTCTACCCATTGGGCTATCTTAGGTGTTTGTTTAGTTTCTGGTGGTTCCTGGGGATCTTGTGGTGGAGAGAATTCCCTTGGCAGAAAGCTGGGTTTTTTTGAAGGAAGTCTTCTCAGCTTTTTGGTCATAGTCACTGGATGGCTGGCATTTTTCAGGATTTGCCGCTGCTCCCCTCATGGATATAGACCTGAGTGGTAACTGTGGTCTTTGTTAGTCAAGAGGTTTCTTCTCTCACCCAGGGAAGTCCTGAAGACAGCTGCCCTGCTTCTGGGTTTCTTGCTGTAAATTTAATGATCTGCTGCTGTGACCTGTGTGTCCCGTGGTTTAGTCAGTTTTGTTAGGGATAACTAGCTGACCCTTGGAGCCATATCTGGGGGTTGATCTCGGGGATTCCGGGCTTTTGTAGGTCTGAGGTTGGGGCTCTGTGTCCCAGTCCCAATCGGTAATCTGTGGTGGGTGGGTACCGCTTTTCTGGTAACAGCAGGCTATCTGGTGCACAGCATGTCCCTGGGTTGGGCTGGTCTGTGGTACCTATTCCAGGGATATACTGGGTGGCCTAAGTCTGTCCTCTTTGCTTAGTTCCCTGTGAGGATTTCTCCTGACAGTGACTCCCAGCCTCTGTTGCCCTGGGGCACACAGTTGGAGAGCTTGTGTGCAGCAACTGTTTGTGCCTGCTGCTGGAGCCCAGTTCAGTGATGGCAGCTCTGACCCGCTGGTCTGTGAGACTTTTTTCAGGAAAGGACTGGATGATTTAAGTAAGTACAGTTTCCTTCCTTCCCTGTGGATTCTCTCGCAACAGGGGCTCCCGGTCTCTTTTTTGCCCTGGGGCGCACAGCTCAGTCTGTGCCAGATTGCTGGCGTGCAGAAACTGTGCCTGTGTCTGGAGCCCAGTTCAGTGATGGCGGCTCAGACACACTGGTCTGTGAGACTTTTTCTAGGGAAAGACTGGGTGACCCAAATCAGAACTGTTGTCCTGCTCCTCAGATGCCCTGTTCTCCTGGCACTGCCATCTTGTCATCCCCCATGTACAGGTTCTTAAGCTTAACATTTTTACTTTTAAATGTATAACCTTTAGATAACACATTTATAAATGAACAACAGACATACTTGTAGTAAAGTCTCTTTATTTTTTACAATTTGGAGTGGGATGAACATTTTTCATTGCAGTCCATTTAAGACAGTCTTTGCCCATGCATATACCATTTTAAAAATTATTGGAGAATTTCATACATGCATACATGTATTTTGATCAAATCACCTCCTATCCCTTCTGTCCAATTCCTTCCCAACTTTTACCTCCCATTGAGTCTGTTTAATGCTGTCTGTATGTGCCTGCATATGGGAACATATACTGGAGCATGGGCTGCATCCTTGAAGACAGCCATCAATTTCTAGAGGCTCCTAAGCTGGGGGTGGACTTTGTGAGCTCCTCCCCAGTCTGCTGGGAGTCTGTCTGGCTTAGTCTTGTGCAATGTCGGATGCTGTGAGCTCACACGTACCGCTGCACCATCATGTTCAGTGAACAGTGTTTTTCCTTGACTTCCTCCGAGATAGCCCCTGAGCCTTGCAGGGAGGGGATGTGATGCAGATGCCCCATTTAGAGCTGCTTTTTCAGTCTCTTATTCTCTGTACGTTGATAGGGTGTGAGTCTCTGCACTGTAAAAAGAAGCTTCTCTGATGATGAGAGTTGACACATACATTAATCTATGGGTACAGAGATAAGTGTTAAGGGGAAATTTGTTACTATGTCCTTTTAGCAGAATGATAGCACTATACTCTTCCTTAGGACCATAACAGCTACCCATGGGTTTTTATCCCAGTTAAAGGTATCAGGCTTGAAATCCAGCCAGAAAGTGGTTGGTTGCTCCTCTACCATTTATGACAGTCTTAGAGCAGTGAGCACATCTTTCCAGATGGCAGATGGATTACACTAGCTCACTGGCTTCATAAGCTTTTGATTCTTTTTCTTCCCCTGTAGTGTGCACAGAACCTCCCAGCTCTGTGAAAGCCTAGCCAGTAGTAATGAGCCTTTCAGATCAGTACCAGCTTTATTTTTCCATGATCTATGAATCAGCAATGAGGCCTTATCAAGTTATGGAAGGTAACCAAGAGCCATGGCAATATCCTGCAATGTTGGGGAGGGGGGTCTATGCAACTCTAACGACAACTCAAAGAGCAGTGGGCTTTTTAGTTTGAATTTCTGCCGTAATTTTCTCTAAATCTCTCTGTATATGTGTAAGCATATATATCTACTACTGCAATATATATGTTTTTGTACATCTATACATGTACATATATATATATACATATATATATATATATGTAAATTCTGCAGTAGTAGGTTTTAGTGGCATTTTCTTTTTTTCTTTTCATTTTTTTGTAGTTGTGTTTTCAAAACAGGGTTTCTCTCTAGTCTTGGCTGTCCTGGACTTGCTTTATAAATCAGGTTGACCTCAAAGTCACAGAGATCCACCTGCTTCTGCTTCTGCCTCCTAGAGTGCTGGGATTACAGGCATGTACCACTACTCCTTTCTTTTAGTGATATTTACAAGGTCTTTTTGTTGTTGTTGTTGTTTGTCCCTCCTCTACTCCCTTCTCCACTCTACCTTTCCAACCTCGCCTCATTTGACCCATCTGTCCCAGCATTCTCCTTTCCCCTTCATACTAACTACATTCTATCCCCTTTTCCTTGATGTCCTCCCCCTGGATGCACACTAGTTTCCTGACTTCTGTGGGCACTCTAAGCATAAATATCAGAATGTTCACAGCTAGATTACACAAGAGAAAGAACATGCAGTTTTTGTTTTTCTAGGTCTGTTACTTCACTTAGAATGAATACTTATAGTTTCATCCATTTACATGCAGATTCATTAACCTCATTTTTCTTTACTAGTGAATAATAGCCCACTGTGTAAATGTACCACATTTTCATTATCCATTCTTCAGTTGATGAACATCTATGCTATCTCTATTTTGTGCCTGCTATGAATAGAGCAGCAATGACCATGGTTACTCAAGTATATAAGCAGTAGGGTATATATTCCTTTGGGAATATTCTCAGGAGTCATATAGCTGGATCACATGGTAGATCTGTTTCTAGCTTTTGGGGGAGCCTCTACACTTATTTCACAATGACTACACCAGTTTTCTCTCTCGCCAACAGTGAGTAAGTGCTCCTCTTTCCCACACTCAAGCCAGTATTTGTTGTAATTTTTTTTTTTAATCTTAGCTATAAGTCACATAGGAAGAAATCTCAAAGTATTTTAAATTTGTATTTCTCTGATGGCCAAGGATGTTTAAAATATTTTCAAATATGTCTCAGCCATTTGTATTTCTTTTTTTGAAAACTGTTTAATTCCATGTCCGAGTTTTAAACTGGGCACAAACTTCCTGACTGGTGTTTAGTTTTTTGAGTTCTTTGTGTATGCTGGATGTTAGCCCTTTGTTAGATGTATAGCTGGTAAAGATTTTCCCCTATTCTGTAGGCTGTCTTCACTGGCTTGATGGTGCCCTGTGCTATACAAAAACTGTTTAGCTTCTTGAGGTGCCATTTCTCAATTGTTGGTTTTAATGCCTGTGCTACACATCTTGACACAGGGGCTCATATATCCCCAGCTATCCTCAAACTTGCTCTGTGTCATGATAGACAAAGTTATGGCCCCGCCCAGTAATCTTCTTTCTCAGCTCTCTTTCTCAGCTTCCTGACAGCCCTGCCTCAGAGGCATCAAGGCCTTCACTTTCACTCACTTGGCTTTTCTGTTTTGCTAAGTGAGCTGCATGAGTGTGTGCTGATCTCCCTTTAGAGGAGTGGAATATTTAATACAATTTGGGATTCAAATTCATTTTCTTTCTTTATTTTCTGTGTATCATATCTTTAAGAATTGCTGTTATAATTTCAGTTTTTACCCAGTTTTAAATCATCCCTCAATTCATGTTATACTAATTTTTCATTTTTGACCTCTTAAGTTTAAATTGCTTTTCAGTTATTTTTTTTTTCTTTTGTTTCTCCAAAGGTGGTTTTCTAGTTCATTTTCTAAGTGTCCTCTCATATTTTGGCTGACTGTGAGATGTATTCACTTATGAACAGTTCTTGGCTAGGTATTAACTATTTCTTTAAGTAAGGACTGGATGAAGATGGTGGCTGATTTTGAGCTTCCGTGATCCCTCTGCCTCTGCCTCCCGAGTGCGGGCAGTATCCTATGGGTGCCACACCCAGCCCTAGATGTTTGTTTCCTACTTAACTGCGTTTCTCTCTGAGACAAGTGCTAATGTGGCATTTCTGCAGAGGAACCACACTTCTCAGAAGTTGGTAAAAGAAGTCGACATTGCTGCTTACATGCTCTTGAGGCTTTGAAACTTCATGAAATTCCAACTGTAGATCTAGATGTGGTACCTTTCTTTTTTAATCCATGGTACTGAGTGTGAGTTACTTGTACTGAATGCATACTTTTAAATGTATTGTCTAATGAGCTCTGACCACTGCATACACCTGCATGATTAGGCACTGCCCTGCGGCAGCACAGGGCATTTAGAAAGGCTCCTGTTGTCCTCTTCAGTGCACTTACTCCTCCAGTCTTTCCTGCTGTGTCCCTGACCTGATTTCCATCTCCAGGTTAGCCCTGCTGTGTTCACCAGTGGGCCTGGCTTTCATTTGGTGTGGTGCTCCTATACACAAACACACACACACATACAGCCTTTAATCCATAGATAGGATTCTTTTATGAATGAGTCACATTTCTTCACTTAACCTATTGTAGACACTTAGATTTTTTGGGTGGGGGACCAGTTCAGAAATTATGCTGTAATGTTTACATTTATGGCTTTTTGGTGTTTTTTTTTGTTGTTGTTTGTGGTTTTATGTTTGTTTGTTTGTTTGTTTTGTTTTTTAGTGGTTTCTTTTTTCTTTTTTGTAGACATGGCTTGCATTCTTCTTGGATGAGTTCCTGAAAGTAGAATTGTTCTATCAGTTGATAAGCATCTATTTTGGCTTCTAAACTTAACTTGTGGTTCATTATCTGCCAGGGCCTCTCTAAAGCATACTCATGGCTTTGTATTCTTGCTAGTAGTGCCTGAGAGCTTTGGTCATTGTTTGTCCTTACAAATCCTTAGCACAATCAGTCTTTTGAAGTTAGCCCTCTAGCCAGTGTCAAATGCTGTCTCATGGTTTCAGCTCAAATTTCCCTGGGAGCTAATGGTGCTGGGCATTTTTGTGCACTTAATGCACATTCTTATGTCTTAATTTGAAGAGCATCTTCTCCAGCCATTGGAGGTTTTTAATGCCTGCTGTAGAAATGATGAGAATTCTTTGTCTAATGTTCGAGGCACGTAGAGTACAATAAGTACGTGCTTACAAGTGTTCGAGCTGGCCTCTTTATTAACCTCCAAACTTTTCTTTTAGAGTGTTGGGATAGAACCTGGGCCTTTGTAAATTCTAGACAAGCACAGTTGGTCCTGGTCCTGCTTATACTCTGTACCTCTGATTTTTCATGAATGACACTTTTGATTTTTAGTAATTCCATTTGAGATCAAAATAATGTGATATTTCCATCTTTTTTAAAAATCTGTTGTTCTTTGATCCCAGTTTGTCATGCTAACATGTTGACCTGGTCTCTGTGGACATAGAAGTTATGTCTTTTTGTATCATAGTAACAAGGGCAGTTTCTTAATTTGTCTTTGGTTTCTGTAATAAATTATTCTCCCAGGTTAGTTCTTTCTCTTGAGTGTTTACAGCGATGTTTTCACATACTTTGATACTGCAGTATATTTCCCCACTCTCCACGGCTTTCCTCTTTCATATGCACTAGCAGACAGGATGTCTTTATATTGAGTTCCCTTTGCTGCATTCACCATCCATCTACATGTGGCTGAAACCCTCTCCCACTCGGCAGATGGAAGATAACTGACTGCCCAGCTCTGATGTCTTGTTGACAGATGGCTTGTCAAGTTGTGCTTGATTCGTTTGGGGTCTTCCTCTCCCCTCTCTGAGTGGCTTCCTGACACATGTGGGGTTGATCTAGCACACGAATTCCTGTCGTTTCCAGCAGCTACTGATACCTGTCTATTTCCGTAGCAGCTTCCCCCGGTAACTAAACCTCCCAAGATGCCCGAATCTCTCACAACCTCCTCCTCTCACACCTGCATCCTTTCTTATTCATGCTTTTCCCTGACTCAGAGACATGACACTATGTGCCTAGCTGTGCTTTTCAAGCATAGAGTTATTTTCCTTTTTCTCTGAAGGATTTATTTTTTATCTTATGTGTATGTGCACCATGTGCACACCTGGTACCCGCAGAGGCCAGAGCAGGGTGTCATATCCCCTGGAACCAGAGTGGAGATAATTGTGACGTGCTGTGTTGGGGCTGGGAATCAACCCCAGGTACACTGCAGGAGGGTCCAGTGCTCTTACCAGCTGAGCCTCCTCTCCAGCACTGTTTTTGGTTATTGGAGAGAGAAGCTCCTCATCTACCAGAGGTGACCAAGGCATCTTTAGAATGATAGTTTAAAGACTAGACATGGATTGTAAGTCTTGCATGACTATGGAGCCAAATAAAACCACAAGTTAACTACATGTGTTAACTAAGTTACCAAACTTAAACCAACAACTTCACTTTGATGCACAGATTAGGATTTGTTAAAATGAAATTTCCCTCACACTGATGCATCCAGAAAGGTGTGTAAAGAATGTGTGTCTGTGTCTTTGTGCGATATCTGTATGTCTGTATGTCTGTATGTGTTTGTGATTAAACACATGTCCTAAAATTCTGCAGAGAGCCTTTGCTTCTCAGAATGTTTTGATGTTATTCGCCTTTCATTTTTCTTTTTGCATGTGTAGCATATGAGTGTGTACGAGTTTATGACTGTGTGTTTGTGTGTGTAGTGTATGAGTATGTATGGGCTTGTGAATGTGTGTGATGTTTGTGTGCATAGTGTATGGGTGTGTATTAGTTTGTGAATGTGTGTGTGTGTGTGTGTGTGTGTGTGTGTGTGTGTGTGTGTAGACCAGAGGTTGGTATTGGGTATCATCCTCTGTTCTTCACATTAAAAAATAATAAGTTTTTAATTAAAACATAATTAATTACTTTTCCCCTTCCCTTTCCTTTTTCTAACCCCTCACATGTTTCCCTCTTTACTCCCTCTTGAAATGATGGCTTCTTTTTCTTCATTTGTTATTACATGTATGCAGTCTGTGTATAGTGGTGTTTTTATGTGTATGACTTCAGGTATGACCACTTGGTATTGGGTAACCAATTAGGGGGGCTCATCCCTAGGAAAGACTTTCTTCTGCTTTTGGAAGTCATTCGTTTTCTGTGGCTATGTCTATGGGGGAGGGAGGGAGAGGCTGTTCGATTTCCCCCCTCTGGGTTAGCATGTCTATTGGTGTCACACTTCTCCAGGTCTTGCTCAGGGAGCCATATTGTTGAGGAATCATGAGCGAAGTGTCCCATCATGTCTAGGAGACATAATCTCACAGCAGAATTCTTAGTCTTGTGGCTCTTACAGTCTTTCTGCCCCTCTTCTGCAATGTTCTCTTGAGTTATGCTGTGGATATATCCAGTGGTGCTAGGTACCACATAATCACTTGTTCTGTGTATTTTGACCACTTGTGGTTTTCTGTAATGGTTTCTATCTGCTACACTTATGTGTGGGTGGCAGCAGGGTCTCTGCTAGATCTATGACTTTGTCTACCCAATATAGTTGGCTATGTTTCCAGCACCAGCCATGATTTCCTGTCTGTTGAATAGACCTTAAGTCTTACTGGAGAGCTGTTGGTTACTGCCAAGGTATGTGTGCTGCTATTGCACCTTTAGGGTCATGGTGCTATGTTGGGCAGTGTTGTGGCTCAGAGATGTCATAGCTGGGTAGGACTATTTATTGGTTGCTTCTCTCTTCTGGAAGTTTGTATGGTAACTTCTGGTAGCATGAAAACATGTCCTCTGGGTCCTCTGTTCAAAGGGCATAGTGTCTTCAGCAATAGCCTTCACCTTCCATCTCTGGGAGGCAACTAAGAGCAGCAGCAATAGCCTGTGATATTTTGGGAGTCTCTTGGAAGGGGATTTCTCATGCCTTGTGGTCTTGTTATATAGTCTGTGGCTCTTAAGTGGAGTGTTGCTGACCAAGTAGAATAGCTTCATTTAAACTGTATGTCTATACATATATAGTTTAACGTAATGTATGTAATTTAGGTGAATAAATGATTCTTTGTGGTATTTTCAAACACCCTTAGTCTTATTTAACTTTCTCCTTTTCCTTCTGTATTGACCTTCCTCCTCCCACTCCAGTTAAGCACATGCCTCCTGTTTTACCGCTTCCCTGTTACATGCCTTGCATCCTGCTATTCTCTCTCTAGTTCTCCTGCACTTTGTTTTAAATGCGGCCTTATTGAACCTGGAGCTCACAATTAGGCATGGCTGGCTCGAAGCTCCTGTCTCTGTGCATCCTTCCTCCCTGCTCCAGGACTGGGATCATGGGTACCCAGTGCTGTGCTCGGCTCTTTCTGTGGGTACTGGTGATTTGATCCTAAGCCCTCATGCTTACGGGAGAGTTCCCACTGAGCCCTCTTCCCAGCTCCTATTTGGCATTGACTTATGCAAAATCAACATGTTTATGTTTTTCTCAGTAACTAAAACTCCCACCTATCCCTGTGTGGTCACGTGGACATGAGTGTGGAGGTGATTTGACAAATTCACTGAGAGTGCACAGTAAAGAAACTACCAACATGACTACTCCATCAGAAGAAAGGCTTTTATTGTAGGTAAGAGAAAGAAGATATTCAGAGGCATCTGGAAGAATCCAGAGCAGAGAGAAAAGAAAGCAGACTGGACATGGCTAGGTCTAGAGAAGCAGGAGAGAGCAGTGGTGATAGCAAGAGATAAAACATAGTGAGAGAGTGTGCGAGAAAGCACGAGAGAGCAGGGGAATGACAAAGCATTCTGATTATAAGGAGGCTGCATTTAGGGAGGGACTCTTTGGGGGATGGAAAACTCACTTCTCGTGTTCCTGAGGAATGGTGTGATGTAGACGTTTTGGTTTATGACGTGTAAACATGTTTTTGTTAAAATTCCAAGTTGGGGATTTTAGTTTGTCTACACTTGTTAAGTGTCTCGTGCAGGGTGTGGTCTTTGCTAGGTAGAATTAGTTGAATTCTGAGGACTTTGGGGGGTATAAATATGACAGAGGAAGAAGACATGGCTGCTTGGAGGAGGACTGCTTGCTGCTGGTTCGTCCTGCTGCTGCATCTGCTGCTTGCTGATTTTCTGGTAACCTACACTTCTGGATTTCTTCGTGACTGATATTAATATTGCCCCAAAAGAATCCTATGACCCTACCTAGTGGGAAGTAGCGGAGAGAACTCCGCCCCCTCTCCCTACTAACCTTCTTTCCCTCCTACCGGGTGTTGGGGGATTGGAAGGGAAGTAGAAGCGTTTAATAACGGTAAGTAAAGTAGGTTTGTTAAAAAATCAAGGTCAACAATGGTGGCCTTTACCTACCCTCCAGAAATCTTTCTATAGTCCAGTTTGAGTGCATTTCATAAGAGCTAACATGCACTTAGGTCTGGATGCTTTCAAACACCAGCAGATTTCAGCCCACTGACTAGCTCTGTTCACTGTCTGTTTTTGTAAATAAATTTTATTGGGTTATGACTGTTGCCTGGGGCTTCCTCCGAGCAAGTATGGGTGATTGTTTGCAAGGAAGGCTCACGGGACCAGAATCTTTGTTCTCTGTTCCCATACAGAAAATGTTTTCTGATTTCTACCCCTATTAGTCTTTTTTCCAGTCTGTCTATTTAAAAATTATCATTAAAAATTTAGAATAATTGGGAGGTTGAGGTGCGAGAAGCCAGAGTTTGAAGTCAGCATAGACTATACAGTGAGACACTCACCCCAAAAATTTAGAGAAATTATTAAACTTAACATTGTCACAGAAAATATTCACACTTCCAGCAATATTAGTGGGGGCCTTTTTTTTTTTTAATTTAGAATTACAGGTGAGGTCATTCTTTATGAAAACTATTTATAAAGAGATGCTCACTGGGGTTTGATGTTCATGCCACTTAGACACCAGGTGGTATCACAAAACATTTCTCAGCCCAACCTGAGGACCAATTGGAATAGAAAAGGGGAAGGAACTCTCAGAAGATAAGCAAGGAATAGTATTGCTGAAACCCGTGGGTGGGCCTCAGAGTGGCTGTTACAAGTGTGGGTGGCATTCACAGCTGTGTCTGTAGGCTTCTGAGGAAAGGAGTGTGCGGTGGGAGAGGGTGGTGCTCCCTCTGCTAGGCCTCCCTTCTGTGTCCTCCACTCTGTTGTGTACAGTCCCTGGAAGCATGAGCAGCAAAATCCTGCCCAGCCAGTCTCTCCACCAGTGACACTCCATCAGCCCCAATTAGCACACTTACCAGGTACCAACTGACTCACTGAGAGACATACAGAGCCTAGAAGCCAATCCAGAAATGCCAGAAGCCCTTGGTCAAGAAACAAAAATCAGAAGAGAGCCCTCTGAGTCCGTGTTCTATGAGGAAATAATTTTTCCTAATGGGTTTTTAAAAGAAGGCTAATGGTAAGAGGCTGTTGGGCAATGACCATTGTAAGAATTTTGTTCGCTAAGTAATCATTTTTTTTTTCAGAAAGGCTAAGTTAAGGCCATAAATATGTAACTTGTTTGACTCATTTACCTATTCAAATTTCTCAGCTTAAAGTTATTTTGGCAGGTATGTTACACCATGTGTTTTGCCAGCCTCTGTCCTTACTCGAAATACTTTGCGCATAATAAGGGCTCAGAAATGTATCTGGTAAGTATGGCCCATGAAGTCAAGAGTAGCATGCTCCTGGCATTTGAAACCACTGTAGGTGAAGCCGGGGTGATTCTAGGCTCATTGCCTTCCTTACTGCTGATTTCTCTCACTACATGTTAAACAAAGAAAAAAGAAAACAATCAATATGCTATCATTTTCCTCTAGTAATTCTTTGTTCATTTTTAAAAGATCTTATCTGTAAGTTGTGTTACTTGAGTGAAGAACTAGCAGAGGTCAGAAGGAGGCATCAGATCCTCTGGATCTGGAGTTGTAGGTGGTTGTGAGCTCCTGGATGTGAGTGGTGGGAACCAAACTTGGCACCTCTAAAAGCAGTTTGTGCTTTCAGCCTCTGAGCCATCTTTCCGGCTTCTGGCTTTATTTTTATAAATCGAATTTGGCTTACTCTTATTCCTCAAATGAATTTGTTTTCTAGGATCTTTCTCCCCGCCTGCCCCCCCCCCCCAACCACCTTTCTTTTCAAAAGTAAAGAGTATAAATGTTACTTCATTTGGGGCAAAATGCTACTCTTTGTCTGGACTGTCTAGTAGACCAGTTTTCAGACATTCTCTTCTTCATGACCAGGAAATTCCAGGAAATGTGATTAAAGAGCCAGACTCTCCCAGGCTAAAAGCCAACTTTCCCCCCATTTTGATGGCTTGAAGTAAGTAGCAGTGTTAAGAACGCTCCACGGTGTACAAGTAGAGATTATGTGTGAGGAGGTAGTAAATTAAAAGGCATTAGGGATGGTCATGATTAAGTACTTTCCCTACAAAAAGGAAATGCAAAGTAGAGAAGGCTTCTTGGTCTTGGAACTGGAAAACCACTCCAGGCTAGTGCATGCATGTGCTATGAAGGGGTGGGGTGGGCGTGCTTTGAAGGCATGATGCAGAGGAAACTTTCATCATTTCCAGTCAAAAGCTACCCTCAAGGCAGGGTGGTGTTCTGCTGTTCTGTCACTCTTGTGGACTCAGATGATGTTTTATCCTTTTCAATGCTTTCATTTTGTGCTTCTTTGTTCACTAGCTTGCTTGCCTTCTAGAACTGTGCTTACTACTACAGAGTGTATGTAGAAATTATTATTTTTATTACTTTTTTGACCACAGTACTTCTGGCATCCTATGTTTTATTCACCCATTCTCACTGGTATAAAATTTTGTCTTAGATTAGACATTCATGAATGTTTGCCTTCTGACCAACTGTCTGGAAAGGTGGTGTTCACTCTGCTAATGTCCTTTGTGTTTCAGCCAGCTGCATGCATTATAGTCATGCTCATCCAGGGAGAGCTGGTACACTAACAAGCTTGGTGCCAGTGTCCCTGTTAGGGAAGCCAGGAAACCATGGGATAAGGGGTGCTCACTATCGATACACACCTTTCATTTCAGCAGGTGGCGCTCTTTCACCTTTGAAGATTAGTCTCTCCTGGTCCTCTTTGTCCAGGGCTGTACCTTGCTGCAGAGAAGACTGAGGCCTTGTAGGGTGGCACTGGGCTATAAAGCTATTGTCTGGCCTGGTTAGGGAAGGTTGGTGGGCACTGGCCCACCTGATGCCAGTTACAACAGTAGAGAAAGACTGACATGGCCATGGCTGTGCCAGAGGTGTCAGTTGTTCATAAGTAGGTCATGTACATGCAATGTCGTTATAGTAGTGAAAGAATGCTGGGGTTTGCTAAAGCACCCAAGGATGGAACAGTAGGGAAGAACAATGAAAATGGGGAGCCTGCATTCCTTTCAGTGTGTACATTTAATTTACACATGTTTCTATGATATACATGTATAATGTAGTTACTATGTTATTCCTATGCAACTTCCATTTGACGATGTTTCCAAAGCATTCCTGCCATATGAAATAGTTTGAGTAGGAAGCTTTGAAAGAAGACTAGAAAAATAGTCTTAAGGTAGGTAGTACATTCAATTTGGGGAGAGAAATGTGTTATGTTGAACGAAAACACATACCAACTGGACATCACTGAGGGCATCACTCTGTTTGTCTAGCCCACAGCAGAAAGCTTCCAAAGTTACCTGAGTGCTTCCATCAAGAAGACTTGAGTACCTTGTAAAAATTATTTATCTATCTATCTATCTGTCTATCTCTCTGCTTATTTATTTATTTATTTACTTACTTACTTATTTATTACAATTTATTTACTTTGTATCCCAGCTGTAGCCCCCTCCTTCATCTCCTCCCAATCACACCCACCCTTCTTCTTTCCCTATGCCCCTTCTCTAGTCCCATGATAGGGGGTATCCTCCTCCCTTTCTATTTGACCCTAGCTTATCAGGTCTCATCAGGGCTGGCTGCTTTGTCTTCCTCTGTGGACTGACAAGTCTGCACCTCCCAGGGTAAGGTCCTCCAAGAGCCAGCCACTGAGTTCATGTCAGAGACAGCCCATGTACCCCTTACTAGGGAACCCACTTGGAGCCTTCTTGAATTTTTAAGAGAAAATAACAACAAAACCTTTTTTTTTTTTTTTAAGATCTCATGTATCTGGCTGGCCTTGAACTGGTTTTTGTTATTGATTTTATTTTTGTTATTGTTGTTGTTTTAACTTTTATTAATTACGCTTTATTCACTTTGTATCCCCCCATAAATCCCTCCCTCTTCCCCTCCTAATCCTACCTTTCCTCCCCCTTCTTTATGCTTGCCCCTCCCCAAGTCAACTGATAGGGGAGGTCCTCCTCTCCTTCCTTCTGATCCTAGTCTATCAGATCTCATCAGGAGTGGCTGCATTGTCATCTTCTGTGGCCTGGTAAGGCTGCTCCCCCCACAGGGGGGAAGTAATCAAAGAGCAGGCCAATCAGTTTAATGTCAGAGGCAGCCCCTGTTCCCATTACTAGGGAACCCATTTGGACACTGAACTGCAATGGGCTGCATCTGTGCAGGGGTTCTAGGTTATCTCCATGCCTGGTACTTGGTTGTAGTATGAGTCTCTGGAAAGACCTGTTTTTGTTGTTTTTTTTAATTGAGACAAGATGTCATGTAGATCAGGCTGGCCTCAGGCTTGCTATGTAGCCCATTGTAACCTTGAATGTATAGCCTGCCTTCACCTTCTAAGTGTTGACATTGCAAATGTGTACTACCACGCCCCGTTTAAGTGGTGCTGGGGATTTAACTGAGGGCTTTATACATGCTAGGCAAACGCTCTGCCAGTTTAACAACCTTCAGCCACTGACTCTTCAAATGTCAGGCATTCTGTGAGATGCTTAGCTTTGTGAAGATAAAGCCACCCCGCTCCTGCCTGTGTGGAAGTAGGGTGGTATGCAGTGGTAGCTATTTTGGGAGTTTCAGTGGTGTACCAAGTGTGCAGGACTTGACCACCTAAATAGTTCATTAGTTTACTATTGCTAATTGGTATGACCAAAAAGTGACTATAGGACCTTTATTTTTCTAATTTTTTTCATTTTATAAAAATGCTTGTCTCAAATAGTGGAGTTTTTCACAAGAAACAAATTCACACTGATATCCCCTCTGTTCCCTGCTGAGCTGAAGCTGACTACTTTGTCATGCAATGCCTTTCTTTACTGATACTGTACTATCTCCTTATAAAGAGTCTTCAAAGCTATTCTGAGGGTAGTTTTCAGAGCAGTGATTCAGGTAATGGTGTTAGCATGAGGACAGTTTTTGGAGCGGTGAATGAAACAGTGGCTCAGGTGATGGTGTTAGCACTGTCTAGGTTATAGAAAGTATAGTGGACTTTCAGAAGTCCATTCATGTTGTGATGTATTTAGTGTGCTAGTCATCAAGCACAATGCCGTGTGCATGCTATGTGAGTGCTCATGGCTGAGCTGCATCCAAAGCCAAAACCAGCTTTTTAAATCGTCTCTTATGACCTGAAAATCACCACCTTTCAAGTCCTGTTAGTCTTGAAAAATCCAGTTATCTCTAAGGAAAATTTCAGCCGTGTTTTGAAGATAAAAATGATCATTTAGATATTTTTGTAGCTGCTGCCATGCTTGTAAGACAGATGTCTCACAACTGCCTTGTGAGGTTATTGAAATAATGTCTCTAGATAGCTTCCAATTTGAGAAAATGGGATAGGGAAATATAGTATGAAGAGCTCTGGTCTGTTTGAGGGAGGTTATAAGCCCAGAGTTTCAGAATATGTGTAAAAGAGAGGATGAGCTTGGCTGCCCAAGCCAGTGAGAGGGAGCAATTGCCTCTGGCTGTCTCCACAGCCCCCATCTCGGCTGCTTTGTTAATGAGTCCAGGCCTATGAAGTCACCCAGGGGTGTGATGGGCTTCTGGCTTCTTCAGAGAAAAAAACTTTAGGCTAATATAAGTACAGTGTGTTCTCTTTGTTTTGCAGCTGGTTCTGTGAGGGGGTTGGGTACAAATGAGTTGAATAAAAAGGAAAATGAAGGCATTCACTGTCTGTTTCATGGAGGACAGCTCGCTGAAAGTAAACACATTTAAATAGTCTCCAAATGGCCCATTCTATATGAAGTCATGCAGGATGCCCCTTTGGGCTGTCATTCTCCTTTAAATGGATCACTTTGTTTGCACTGTGTTTTAATGCCATTCAACCTTAAACCCAAATGTGGGCCTCATCAGGTCATGGTTTCAGTGCACATGTGGCAGCCATACCTTCAGACATCCTTGGTTCTGCTTCCAGAAAGTCATCCCAAATGGCCAGGAAAGGCAGCTATAGAGCATAGAGAACACCGTGACAGTGACAGGGATAAACACTGGCCAGCACTGTGCCTCCTGACTTCTATCTGCATCCATGATCTAGTTTATTCCTCGCATGATTCTGTGAGGTAGACACTATGATTGCTCCTCTGGTACACATGAGGACATAGGCGTATCCAGCTTGTTAGTATAGAGCAGAAACTGAACCCATAGTGCCCTTGACTCATTGTGTACGGTAAAGAAATAAACCCTCACCAGTTCTGTCTACCACCCTGGCTGATTGCAAACGGCAGACTCTCTGGAATTGCGTGTCCCTCTGTCCATGCAGCACCTCCCTAGCTGTAGGTAGATTTTGTAAGACTTACAGTACACATACTCAAGAGCAACACAGAGGAGGTTTTTCTTCCTAGTGAGGATTCTGGAAATGCCCCCATAGTCCGAACTGAAAGCCCCTCCCAGGACACAGAAAGTCGTCGTCCTCCCCCCCCCCCCCCCCGCCTAGTCCAAGGCTGGCTCTAACACTGCCCAAGATTGGCACAGATGTTCAGGGACAAATGTGCTTGAGAAGCTCTCTAGAAGCTCAGAAAATCACGCATGACCTTTGGAGCTAGATTCCTAAGGGGCAGCCAGCTTGTATGCCCAGTGATACCACTTGGGGCTTAGCAAATGTTGTCATTTTAAAAGCCTGAGCCATGAAATGGTCTCTTCCAAGTGAGCTCTACAAAAGAGGAAATGCAGAGCCTCATGGCTGCGGAGGCCACCTGCAGCACTCCAGACACAGTTGCAAATCCGCACACGCAGATTCTTTGTCTTCATATGCTGGTTTTCATGTGGGGCAATGCTCAGTCTGTTCTTAACATTCCCCAAAATAATGAAATAGAAAAATAATGTGAATTTTCAGTATATTAAAAAACAAACAAACAAAAAAGCTATTTCTTCCATTGTTGTTTTAACTTCATGGTGGCTTCAACTGTCTCTGGACCTCTGGTTGTGGCTTTCACTGTCTCACTTCAGATTCCATATTATTCTAGCTGCTTACTTTTTCCTACAGACCTGCCTTCTACTTCCTGGCTATGCCTTTGTATCTCATAGCACCTTTGCTACCTCACCTTGAGTGCTAGGTGAGGTATCATGGGATTGGCCCTCTAGTTGTTGGTAATCTTAGAAATTGTTTCAGTACTTGAATACCCAAATGTCTCTGAACTAGACAGCTAGCAAAAGAAAAGGTCAAAGTTCAGTGCCTAGAATTGGCAGAGGGGCCTGGTGGGTACAGTGTGTCTTTTTTTGTTTTTATTTTTATTTATCTTTCTTTTTATTTGGAGACAGGGATTCTTAGTGTAACAGTCCTGGCTGCCCTGGACTTGATTTGTAGACCAGTCTGGCCTCAAACTCACAGCGATCCTCCTGCATCTGCCTCCCTGAGTGCTGAGATTAAAAGCACGCACCAATGCTCGGCTCCAGCATGTCATTTTTAAGGAGTTCTTCTTAAGGTACTACCTACTCCTTATTTCTGAACTGCTCCTTCCCAGTTGCAGTTGTGAAGTTTTTAATAGTGTCTCAAGACTTAAAATGTTCTTTTTTCTGGGTGTGGTGACTGTCCTTTGCAATCCCAGCATCTGGGATAGTTAAGAGTTTGAGGCCAGTCAAAAGAACAAACAAATTACTTTTTAATGATTTAATTTTAATTGTTTTACATTACAATATAATATTTAAG
The DNA here is from genome assembly GCF_907164565.1 of Psammomys obesus. Taxonomy (NCBI): domain Eukaryota; kingdom Metazoa; phylum Chordata; class Mammalia; order Rodentia; family Muridae; genus Psammomys; species Psammomys obesus. The sequence continues at coordinate 7,557,220 of NW_026596440.1, read as the reverse complement.
AGCCAAATAATTGTTGCTTTTATTACTCTTTTTTCCAAAGAGCAGTCATCTTGTTTTGCCTTCCCCTTGTTCCTCCCACCTCAGAAATAGCCACTTTCAGGTAGGCCTTGCAGCACACACCTATAACCTCAGCTAGAGCCCAAGGCAGAAAGAGCTCTAGTTCAAGGCTAGCCTGGGCACTGAGTGAGGTTCTGTCTCAAAATAAAAAGCAAAGAGAGTGCTGAGGAGATAGCACAATGTTTGCACACTTGCCTGTGAGCAAAAGTAAGTAAAATGCTTCTACCTCTTACCTGGCTACTTGCTGTTTTCCTCCATATCCCTTGATAAGGTGCTTGGATATCCAGAACTGGGCCTTCCTAGTGTCCTTGTAGGTCACCTTATACGAGGTGCATCAATAAGAGTGTGTGTGTGTGTGTGTGTGTGTGTGTGTGTGTGTGTGTGTGTGTGTAAAGCCGGAGCCTTAGAGAAAAGCTATGCCAAAATCATTTCTATGTGTTCCTTCTACTTAGAGTTAATAGTGATGCTTTGGTGTCTCCCTTCTATTTTCTTGGGTTTCTGTGTACTTATCAACTCTACTGGTTAATAAGACCTCTCTGGTCTTCCAAAGGGCTCTCTCTTGGTCCTTAATTGGCCTCCAAGGGTGTGTGCTCAATGTTCTGCAGGCATCCTTGTTTCTCTCTGGCCTCTTTTTGAACCACACTCTTGTAGTCTGGTAACTTCCAAAGCTTATGGGTATGTCTTGGGATGTTTTTATAAGCTATGTGTATTAGAAAACATAGGATCTTATCTTTATTCTCCTGTTTTACTTTTATAGAGCTCTCGATGTGAGCCTTATTCTATGTCTCAGGTATTTTGTGTCTTTTCTCTCAGGGGTTTCATGTTCCCTTTGAGGCAACACCCTGGGTTTTAGGCTAATGGTGCCTTATTTTTATTGTTTTGTTTTAGCTTTGCTTTGTTAGAGTTGACAATTTGCTCCACCCTCTGGAAGGTTTTTTTTTTTTTCACCTCAATATCTCATCTCATCCCTTTATCCAGACTTTTCTCCCATCAGGCTTTAATTTATCAACGGTGTGCTTTTTGAGAACAGAGTTTGTAGGACTGCATACATTTTCTTATTTCTGAGTTTTTATGACTGGTAGTATTAACATCCTGAGTGTGCTCACTGTCCTCTAGGTGTGTTTTATATTTACTTTGGTCTCTCAGTCTTGAAACCTAGGATTTCTGCAAGTACCTTGAAGGTTCTTGGTTTGTCAAAATTTGGGAAGAGGAGTTTAAGAGTGCATTCATGACTCAGACTCAACATGGCTGATCCTAGGTTTCCATCTTCCATGCCATCAGGCCTCTGCCCTTGATTCTTTCTTGCTGATCCTCGAGTTCTTACGTAGCCCAGGCTGGTCTGAGCTCAGTATAAAGCCTAAGACAAGCTGGGATTTCTGATCTTCCGAGTGCAGATTCCAGGTACATGCATATGTGGCAAGTGCTCCAACAACTGGTCCCCACCTCTAGACCCTGGGCTTTATATTCTCCTTAAAAGCAAAGCTTCAGTTATCCACTGGAAATTTTCAAAAGAATACTGGAGGTCATGACCTTGGATTTAGACTTGGGATTTTCTTTTAAGTCAAAACTTTTTTAAAAATAATCATGCAAGGGGCTGGAGAGATAGTTCAGTGGTTAAGAGCACTTGTTGCTGCTCTTGCAGAGGACTTGGGTTTGAGTTCCAGCACCCACATGGTGGCTTTCAACCATCTGTAACTCCCAGTTCCAAGGGATTCAAAACTGACCTCCTTCTGATCTCCATTGGCACTAGACACACACGAACCCTGAGGTGACATCTCAGATGAAGTCTCATGTATCCCAGGCTGTTTCCGATCTTGCTAAGCTTTACCTGTAGCCAAGGATTACTTAGTACCCTGCCTGACTCTATGAACTATCAATTTGTAGCAGATGCTTCAATAAGAATGCCATGCTAAATCAGATGATGTGTATAGATTTCAGAAACAGGAAGTTTATTTCTTCATCTTTGACGTAAGAGAGACCTAAGATTTTAAGTTATCAATCATTTATTTGAGAAAAGCCTCTAATTTGAGATAACATCTAGACCAAGTAAAGAATACATCCTTAGCTGGGATGGGTGTCCTTGGTGCCAAAAACTCTACTTATGCTTTGTATATGTTCAGAGAGGAGAGGATGATCAGCGACATAGTTAGAAGGATGAGGATAGCCCCCCCCCCCCCATTTCCACAGCTAATTGGTTGTAAAGTCAGGACTAAAACCTAGGCACTTCCCTTCCATAATTTCATGTTTTCCTACTATATCCATCATAGAGTGGCTTAATTGAATTTGGACAAAGTAGTTGGATTACAGCACAGAAGTGATCATTCCTCATTTATTCATCCATTCATCAAATATCAGCTGTGCTTTTCTTTTTCATGCCAGGCATGGAGAAGAGGCTCTGTTCTTATACCTGTGGCAGCCCAAGGCCAGAGTCCTTCTGTGTTTACAGTTGAGTGGTTACTTCAGCACTGCTCTTGCTGATGGATTCCAACTGATCTCTGGAAGAGATCCAGACCTCCTTGGCTGCCTTCAAACTAGCATCTCTCTTGTACTTTCCTTGAGACCTGAAGTCATGCCCTTTCAAGTGGCATAACCTGCCTCAAAGATGAGCTATTGCCAGTTTGTCCCACAGGCTCCATAAGTATCTTGAGAGAAGAACTAGAATTAAGGCCCAGAGCCACACATGCCTCATGACAATTGCTCTCTGTTTATAGGATACATGAGCTGGTATTACTATGTGACCATGCCAATGCCGGCCTCCACCTTCACCATTGCAGTGGGGTGCTGGAAAGAAATAAAGCCCAGGACATCCCCATCCATTGACCTAGTGGCTGAACGTCCCCGCCCTACCCCACCTTTGGAGGCTGACTTCAGGTATGTGTTCGGGAATTTGATGACTTCATTCTGGAATGTGAGTCATCCCTTCTGAGAACCTGGGCTAGTTTGGATCTAGTCAAAGCAGGAAAAGGCCTACTGGGGAAGAGAGAGTCGGAGTCAGAAATATCAGCTTGTTGTTCATGAGGAAAGAGAAGAAACCAGGTAGATGCAAAATCTTCTGTGATATCGGCAGAAGCATTTCTACATGTTTGCTTAAATTAAAAAGCTGCAGATTGAGCCAGACATGAGGTGCATGCCGTTAATCCCAGTACAGGAGAGGCAGAGGTAGGCGGATCTCTGTGAGTGCAAAGCCAGCCTGCTCTACAGAGAGAGTTCCAGGACAGCCAGGGCTACACAAAGAAACCCTGTCTCAAAAAACAAACAAAAAGCTTCAGACTGACCACTTTCCCTCCTACCCTTTAGATGTTGGTCTTAGTGTCTGGTCAAAAAATGGCTTAAGGAAGTAAAGGTGCACAGTAAAAAGAAGAGAAAAGTGAAAACTTCCTCTGGTTGTTCCCCGGAGGGCACTGAACATTTTGGCCCAGTGATGGCTGTGGGTGGTATGTTGCGAGGCAGCTTCTTCAGTGGTGTACAGTAGCCCTAGGAGTCCAGGCCACAAGGGAACGTCACATAGCTGTTAGGTTAAGGGATTCATACTGAGTCAAGGCCCTGTTAATTTTTTCTGTTTTGTTTTGTTTTTTGTTTTTTTTTTTTAAATGCAGAAAATAAAACAGCATTTCGTTTTTAGACATAATATAGGCTGTTGCATGGAGAAATCCAGAAGAATGATACAAATGCTTATTTCATCTTTGAAATAAAACTGACAGGAATGTCCTTTGTTGGTAGAGCCCTTACTTGGCAGGCATGAAACCCTGGTTTCCATTCATAGCACCACATAGACTGGGTGTGTGGCCCATACTTGTAATTCTAGCACTGAGAATGTAGAGGCATCTGGGTAAGAAGCTGAAGTCATTCTTGAATACATGGCAAGTTCAAGGTCCATCTTGTATGAAATGCTATCTCAAACAGAACAGAAAAAGAAATCAGCTAAGACATTTTGTGCTGGTCTTCTTTGCTGTGTTGCTTGTATGCTCACCACAGTAGCTAAGGTAGTGTCCTCAGGAGCTGACACCATGTATGCTCTCTTTGCTGGCAGGCACACTTTCTGCCTACATTTTGCTCTTTTGGCAGGATAGAGCTAGTTTCTACTTTTTTTTTTCTCTCTCTCTCAGCATTATGTCAGTTTTGGAGTATCTTTCCTAATGGGTCTACTTAATATAGTTCCAGAAAGATTATTAGATTTTACTTGCATCCTCTCAAGGGAAGAGGGGATACACACTGCCTTCATGTAGAAATATTTAACTACAAGACTCTCTAGTATTCCCTTTCTTGCTCTGGAACCACACAGCAGGCATCATTTTGTAATTGTAAATGGCCCAAGTTTCTGAGTAAGGAAGATAGGTGCTCTAGAGAATAACTTTGACTTGGTAAGAGCAAGAAATGTACTTTGTTGTGGTAAAGCAAATTGCTGCAAGGTTTGTGACTGTGGTGTGTTCTAGCTGATCCTGAACCCACACAGAAGCCATTGGCTATCTGCAGGCCGTGTTCTGGGGTCATTTAGTTCTGAAAATAGACCTGTAAGGTGTGTTGGCTTTTCTACTCTTGGTTATTGATGACAATAAAGATGCTTAGACAATAATTTATTTTCCTACCCATTGAGGAACAGTACCTGTATTCATTTATACCAGATGTAATCTCTAGAGAGGTAACTTAGAATCTTTTCTAGAGATGTTTAAAATCTGAATATAACAACTGAGCCACCTCTGAAAGCATCTTGGAGCCATCTTCTTACTTGACATCACCACCGTGACCCAGCTATTAGTACTAACTGGAGAATCTCCTCAGAAAAACAAAAATTGAGGGACTGGGAGGTGGCTCCGTGTAAAGACTCATGCTGTCAAGCCTGATGGCCTGAGTTCAATTCCCAGAACCCACATATTGGAAGGAGAGAGCCAACTCTCAAAAGTTATCCTCTAACCTCTGCATGAACCACTTGTTGTCATTCACACACAAAATAAGTGTAATTTTTGAAAAAGAAAGAAAACACAAAATTGAGGGCCTTTGAACCTGAAGATGCATCCTTATGGCCCTTTGACAAAGCCAATTTTTTTTTTTTTTTTGGCAAAATAAAATCTTTGTTCATGGATTTTTAATAATGAAGTTTTCTACCTATAGTCTTAGAGCTCATTGATAGTTAGGGGATGAAGGCCAAGTAATGAGGTAGGGTTGAGCCCTCCTGCTCAGAATAATTAGAATCCCTTTTCATTTGTCTCTTCCATTGTGAACAGAAGAGAGCATGGCCACGTCAGAAGGGAGAACTAGGGAAAATGAAGCTGTGGAAAGTTCCTTTTGGGACCTAGGGAAGATAAAGCCTGTTCTTCTTTTGCCCTTGAATGTTTAGAAATAGTTGAAGAGCATACAGAAGGAAATGAAGGCAGAGATTTGGTCATTGACAAGTTGGACTGAGAGTACATGGGAACCAGGTTTCCTAACACTACTACACCATTTACCAAACAGATCAACTGCTGCATAGACCAGACAGCAGACCCCAGAAGACCCTCATTGGACAAGTAGGTCCAAAAAGGCCAGACAACCAGAGAAGTTAGGGAGGTCATGTGTCCCATTCCCAGGGAATGTGTTCTTTTGAGCAAGGTTGAAGTGGGGCAGTGTTGTGGAATGAGCTCCTCCACATTCCCTTCCATGACTGACAGTGCAGTTTCATTTATCTGCATGCTTGTGTATCAGAAGTATACAGCTGATAAAGAAATAGCTTTGTTTTCTTAATCCTGTCATGCCATCACAACTTATATGACCATCTCTGGTAGTCAGTGTTTCTGTTTATCTACCACATCCCTGGCTCCATGGGTTGAGCAGCTCTGTTGTACCATCACACCCATGTTGGTGTCTCTGGCTATGCTCATATCTGGTTTTGCCTGCCTTCAGAGACCTCCTGTCCACCAATCTCATTCATGTCAACTTCATGTTTACAGGAGCCTTACATACCATGGCTTTCATTTGCCTAAGTGTTCATCTGAGTTCCAGAATTTAGCCAAAGGATTGGTACTGAATTTTTGATCACCATTCCCATAAGCTAAATTACATAGGTGAAGAACTCCTCTAGTCCACTTGGGATGGATATTTTAGTAAACATATACACTAAAGACATTTAGATAAACAGTCCCATGTGCACTAATTTTATTTGGTTCTAGCCACAGAAGAGTCTTGCTTATATTTAACCTCTCAGGCCTTTATCTGGGGTCATACAGCTTAAGCTTGGCCTGGAAGCTTGGATACCCTCCAGTAGAACACAACAAAAGTGATTGAAAAACTGCTACCATATTAAAGACACTGATATGACTTATTCTGCAGAAAGGAAGGCTTGGGGTGGGGAAAGTCTTGTCTTGAGAATTGTGAAAGCTGAGGAAAGCCACCATGAAAGGAAGAGAAAGAATCTCCAGTTGCGACTGGGTCTGTGCTAATTGTTGACTGCACAAGCCCTGCATTCCCTTAGCTGCTGTATGAATGGGGCCTTGAAGTGAAAGGCCAGAGTCATCTTTTGTAAATAGAAACCTTGGGAAGCATTGTAGTATGTGACTGACACCCACAGTGACGTACTGAAGTACTGTCACTGACGGAGAACATTCTGTCATGTCAGAGAGTCCCCTCCGATCCTTTCTTATCTGCCCTCCTCTTTTTAGGCAGCCACATTGGTGAGACTGTGGGTGAGATGCTTTGCTCACATTTGGTCTGAGCATAGCCACTGAAGCCAAAGTGTGCAGGTCCTTATGTAGGAACTCACAAGTGGTACCTCTTTCTACCACTATGAAGAACCTCATTGACTTAATTTTCCCAGAACTTGATTGCCTTCAAGTCCTGAGTTTTATGGAAAATGGTACTAAGTCATGCATCTAAGAGTAATCATCCTCATTTTTTGGTGAGTGTTCATATATGCCTGGAAAGGAAATTATCCATCTTTTCCCTTGAATAAACAGGCTTGTTTGCTGTACCTTTGCCAGCATTCTCTGTTCCCTAACTTTCAGTGTTCTCAGGTGTGAGAAATAATCTCCCTCCAAGAAATAAGTAGCATTTCTAGGTAGCATGCTTCTCTGCACTGTTATGATATTGAGACCTGAAACATACCTCCTTGCTGTGTCCAGAGAGCTTCAGCCTTAGGTAAATGTATGTTGAAGGGCCCTCTTTTTTCAGGTTTTTGAGACAGGGTCTTACTATGCAGCCTATGTTGGCCTAGAACTGATATAATCCAGGCTGCTGTCACCCATAGTACTGTTGCCACAACCTCCTGAATGCTGGAGTTCTGGGTATACTGGTACACGCTGTTGTCACACTTGGCTTCTGAAAACCTTGGGTGGAAGGTTTGAGACAGGGTCTCATGGAAGCCAAACTTACCTTGAACTCCCGATTCTTCAGTCTGTACCTTTCAAGTGCTGGGTTTACAGGCTTATGGGCATCTGTCAGCTTGTAAAAGCTTTTCATTAGAGAGTATGTGAGCTTACATTACCATAGAACATTGTTTTCCCGTGTATATAAGTTTTAAAAAGCCCCACACAGGCTCAGCAGGTAAGGGGCCTTTGCACCTCATCTTTAGGTAGATGTTGCAACCTTTTTAGTTGGGTGTTTACAAGCAGATGCCTTTGCTTTCTTTCCTGGTAAGGTGATTTTATCAGTCTAGGCTTAAGAATGTCAATGACTATATTCTTGCTATTATTTTATCCTAGCACTTTATCCTATTACATGTCCCATTTTTCCTATTCACCCTCAACCATAACAAGGCCTCACTGGGGCTGGTTATTCTTGGTGCTTTCTTGAAGTGCGATGGTGGAAGGTGAGGCTTGTTTACATAGTTGTGTGGATCTCCTGATCACAGGCCTTGGGTGGGTAGAAGATACTTAATAAATCTAATGTGGAATTATTGTTGCAACCTGCCCAAATTGATACAGGCAAGCACTTAGAGATTCTTCATTATTCATGGTGAATCACAGGAGCACCCACAGCTAGGATTATAATCTGCAATTTAAAGTTACAGGGTTTTTCCATTGTGTCTGAATAGAGGATATGCTAACATGAAAAAATAGAATTCTCTTTGATGTTAGCTTCTTTAGCTATATAAATTCTCTTGAGGCCTATGAGTCAGGCTCTAGGAATTTTCTTTCAGCTCCTTTGCCTTTTAGGGAGTAGCTGATCACATGGGGCTTTCTGGACTCTGCTCTGCTTCCTTATAAGGTCGATTTCATTAAATTTATATGGTCAAGTACTTGCTTAGCATGCAGGAAACCCTGGGTTCAATTCCCGGCACTGTATATACCAGGCATATGCCAGTATTCCAACACACAGGAGGTAGAGGCAGGATAATCAGGAATTCACAGCTATTCTCAGCTATGTGGTGAGTTTCAGGCCAGCCCGGGATGCATGTGTCCTTGTCTTAAAAGCCAAAAGCGAAGTGGGAAAAAATGCTCTCAGAAGTGCTAACCTCTGACAAGTTACATTTTGTTAGGATGGTTTGTAGGGGTTTTTTTGAACATTGTGCCTGTAACTGTGATTGGTTTGTTGTCCAACCTCATCCCAAGTCATTTATTCTAGGATATTCCAGAATGGAGTCTTTAATTTGTTTATAGCCAAGTACATAGAGGCTCATACCTGTAGTCCTAGCACTTGAGAGGAAGATGCAGAAGCATCAGGAGTTGAAGCGGTGCCTCGGCTATATTCTGAGTTCAGAGCTCCCTTGATTACATTACATCTCGAACAATGAAAAGTAAATAAATAAAATGGCCATTGCATCACTGCCTTCCTAAGAATTGTATATTATTTGAACAGTTTTTCTATAATGGCATTTTAAATCACATTACTGAGGGTAGAATTTGCTTTAATTTAGGTGGGAGGTTGTTTTATTGTTTTAAATTTTGCCCCACCCCTACTCCACATTAATTTTAAAACAAAGTCTTTTACTTTCATGTGGTTTAGATTGAAGTCATTTGGTCACTTCAAGCACATCAATAAATATTTGATTTATAATTTTTCACTGCTGTCTAAAAGCAGACAAGCCAATAATGGAAGTGAGCCACTTTTACTAATAAGCCTGTTTGAACCATTGTCTTCTCATAGTTGTCCACGTTTGTTCTTGTGTGTTGTCTCAGGTATGCTGACACCTGCAGTCATGAAGAATACCCATGCCGATTCCAGAAGGCTTCTGCTGCCACCCAGGAGATCATTCCTCATCGAGTGTTTGCCCCAGTGTGCCTTGAGGGTGCCTGCCAGGAGACCCTGCTGTGGCTAATCCCTCCTTGTCTCTCTGCTGCACACTCCATCCTGGGAACACACCCTTTTTCCCGGCTGGACATCCTCATTGTCCCTGCCAACTTTCCAAGTCTGGGAATGGCCAGGTATGCTTCTCCATCTAGTGCATGGTACAAGTGCTTCAGAGCCCTGGGGACTACAAGGGGAATACTTTTCTTAAGCTCTGTCAGCAGTTTCATTTGCTTAAGATGGAAGGGGTTCCTTGTTCCCTCCTGGACATCTTACTGCTACCTTCAGGGCATAGTTTTCAAGTAGACCACCCATGTGCATGAACCCACAGGTATCATGGGCAGGCTTGAGAATTCATTGCACGCCCACAGTGATGGATGCGGGGTCATGATTGCTCAGTTGCTGTTAGCTGGGTGATGAGAGCTTACTGCTAATGAATTCAAGGTCATGGTGTCAGACTCTGAGCACAGTAACAAAAGCTGGTCCCAGGGACACAGCTGCTCACCTAATCCTGACCGGCTGCCTCCTCCATTCTCACCATTGGTCACAAGGCAACAACTTGAGAGCCCTATGTCAGAGAGAGCGTAAATCCATCCTCACTGCTGGAAAAACAGCTACAAGCAGATGGCTTGCCATGGGGGAGGGGCATAGTGACTTGTTCCTATTTTTAATACAGCAAGTGAATTATTCTTACCCTGCCTCCATTTGATTCCAACAGAAAATGGAAACTTGCAAGCTGACCGTCGTTCCCTCTGTCTGTCCACACAGTGATGGGAGAGTAGCTCTGTCCCACAGAGGAAAGATGACGGTGAACCTTGCCTGTGCTTCTGTCTGCAAATCCTAATCACTAACAGGGACTGTGCTTGAAGGGACGGGAAAACAAGGCCATCAGACATGTGGCTTTGAGTTTTTCCCTATTAGTGAAGGAAATTCCTGCTGCCAATTCATTTCCATGCTTTTGAACAGCTGTCCTTCGTGGTGTTTTCCCAAAACGCTGCACACATTCTTGGTAAAACCCTTGAGTAGAAAAGAACTGACCAGAATATTTGCTTTTGATCTTTACACACACACACACACACACACACACACACACACACACACGCACACACGCGCGCGCGCACGCGCACACGCATGCATACACATCAACCCCCATACACACACCAGACACATTTACTCACCCACCACACAGGCACACACCCACACACCAGACACACACACACATACCTCTACCACCACACACATGCACACACACACACACACACACACACACACACACACACACACACACCACTTTTTAAGGGTTGGCTGGCTCACTGTAATCCCTGAGGAGGTCTCATAGAGTCATTTAGACTGATTTTTATCCTGTCTTTACGAAGATAATGGGAATGTGGAAACTAGGATAATTATATATGTGTGGTTGCATGCATCATATAATTGTCTTGATGTCTATATATAGTTGGTCTTAACAAGGGGACTTCTTTGGTCCCTTTGAAGAGTCTCCTGGACTTAATTTAAGCAGTTATTGGTGAGGAAAGGGTTGTTCATTAAATGCTTCTCATTTGTACAGTTTTGAGGGGGTCACATTTATTTGGGGGTTTTAGCACTTTGTGAGCATTATTTTTCAGGGCGTATTTGCTAATAGTTCCATGTTCTAGCCTGGGGGAACCAAAGGCCTAGTATTTTCGTCCACAGAGTCTCTTGATAGCTCCTTGAGACACAATCTGCCGGAACTAGAATGTGCTGACCTGTAGGCCATTCTATAACTTCTCTGTCCAAGTCTGCATGCCCAAGCAGGCAGCCAGGAAGAGTTCTGCTTTTTGAGATATTTAACGTGATTTAAGTATTCTTAATGCTGTATTTTTAAAATAATAAGCCTAAGTGCCAGAAGGCCAAATGATGCTGTGCACAAATGTCAGAAGTGAGGTGGTGGTAATAGCTCAGCAGTCATGAGGAGCTGTTATGCTTCAGAATAGGAGAACTGTGCATGGTTCTCAAATACCTGCCCTACCCCTACCCCACCTTTCCTTATTAGACAGGAAAATAGTCTGTCCTGGTTAAGTTGTTTCCAGTACTTCACTCCGTTCTTGGCATTTGAACTGTAGAAGGGTGGTTGTGGTGTTGTCTACTCCTAGGTGGGGGAAGAGTGAGGGTAGGCTTCTGTTTTTCCAAACTCTGACTTAAATTGATTCCGCTTGCTGGGCTTGGCCTTACAGATCCCTACACCTTGAGCCACCTGCAGCTGAATGCCTGGATGACTCAGCTAGCTACCAGAGGCCTACTGCTTTATCTATGCTCAAGGTACTCCTGGTGCAAAAATGGCAGGCATGAAGGTCAAGTCTTTGGCCCAGACAGGGATAAAGAAATGTTCAGACCCATGATGTGCTATCATTAGAATCCTACACACCAAAATTCCTCACATCCTGACCATTATAGTATGCTGGATAATCAAAGCACTTCTTGGTAAATTAACTGACTCTTTCAGTTCCTGTTTTATAATCGTGTAGCAAGATCATAAATTCCATAGCTCTGGGCTTCTTTAGCAGTTAGGTTTTAATTATAATGAGCACCATTTTAGTATTTCTTTTTGGCAAATAGCATTCAGCATTCCCAGGCAAATCATTAACTGTGTTAAAGTATTTTAAAAATGTTTGGACTATACACAATGTTTTAGACATTATTCATCAGAGCTTGTATGAGACTCCTTAAAACTCTCCTCTTGGGTTCTGCTTTTGAGCCAAAGAGGTGATTTCAGTGGACTGAAGAAAACACATTCTTATAATTTGAAAGCTTAATGATCAATACACAAGAAGGTAAATAGTGTATAAACGGTGGTCTAGAATTGGACTTCTTTTTAACAAAAGTATTCATTGGTATTGTACTGTGTTGATTCTGTCACCCTTTTCTACAGAGCCACAGCTGACCAGTTCTCCCTTGTGCTAGCCCTTTTCTTACTCACTATTCAAAAGGAAAGATGCTTTCGTTCCAGTCTGACAGAGGAAACCTGCTATTTTGCATTTGGTCTTCCATGGCTCACCCCATCTCATCTTTTGATCATTTGGGATTTCTGGGCTTTCTGGTTTTATTTTATTTAATTTCTGCCTTCCATGAACATGACATTTGCATGTCTTGGAGTAATATGATGTTTCCATGAAGATATGGGTACATTTTTAATAAGTCTCTTTGTATACATAAAGCTCTCCGGTTGAGATAATTAATATTCTGCCATTTTCATTATGACCTCATATATTCACGTCTCAAATTGAGATGGAACAGCCAGCCTAACTTCCTCTCACTGAGAAATAAATGCAAAGGATATTCTTCGTCACACTCCACACTTTGTTATAACATCAATAATGTCAATGTAATAATAGTCTGAAAGGATATTTATGAACATTGCCTAAAACTAACACCCAGTCCTATCTCTGTATGTGTGTATTTTGCCATTTGTCTCTCAGCAGATCACAGGTATGCCCTAGTCTGTACATGTTTGCTTCACCTTTTTTGTCTTTCAGTGGTTCAGTTTATGTATCACAAAGCAGAATTAGGACTACCTTGCTGATGACCAGGTACCCTGCACTCCATATTTGAATTTCAAGAGTCCTGAAAATTATCTCAGTGCCAGGGTTTTGTTTAGTGCCATCAAAAAGCCACAAGGCCCTGCTTTTCAACTTCACTCTTCATGTATTAGTCTTGCCTTTGTCCAACTGGGAAAATTGTAGAACAGGGAAAGTAGAGATAGTGTGGTTGGCTGAGGTAGCCAGACTCTTCTCTGACCTTCCTTCTTCTGGCTCCAAACCAGGTTGTGTGCAGCTGTCTCTGTGTTTCTGTCAAACATGTTGTCTGCTTGCAGCATTTACACTGCCAAAACTACAAGGGTGAGTGAAGTTGATAAGATCTCCATTCTCCCAGGAATACACATTCTAGCCTGGGAAAAATTGAACACACAGAAGTGAAGATGTGTGCTCTGAAAAAAAAAGTAAACTGGAAGGACACTGAAGAGTAGGGTGGGTGGCTTTGTTAGGGTGGGCTCAGGTCAGCCATGTGAAGAGAAGTAGAGACAGTGAGATATGGGATAGCCACAAAGACCAGCTTTGTCCTGGGATCATGAGTGCTCTCATGATGGGCTAGCTAGAGCCCCAGGGCTTAGCAGCTACTATCCTTGAGCATAATCTTCACTGCTAAAACTGGCACAGCACCTAGCAGCCAGAGTAGACACTACCCCTGTGCCAGGAGAGAACGATGACCCCGGTGTCTACATGTTCATTACCTGCTGGCTGTTGCATGATTCTTTGTTCACCTAGTAGTCACAGGGAAGGGATAGGGGTGTGTATGTTTGCTTGTCTAAGTTTTTAAGGTATTTTTTTTCTTTTTCTTGTTAAACAAAAGTAATGTTGACAAAGAGTTTAGAGAAATAATTGCTCAAATACTCTCAGTATTCTTCATGTTGGAGCAATACCATAAAGCCCCTTATTATACACAACTTGTTCTTAAAAGATTGGGTTGTGCAATAGAAAACGTCTGCATGCTTATCCTAGCTCCTGACTCTGTATGCAGAGTTTCCCAACAACCTCAACTTCAGAGAGACGCCCTGCACATACATGCCCAGGAGTGACGGCAGCCAGTGTGCCCCACACCTCCCCTGCAGTTAGACAGGGTGTTGTCTTGTTTATTCTTATCTCCCAGCCAATGTGTAATAGAATAAGCAAAGCACTACTCTCTGCTACAAAGGGCCTGTTGTTTTCAGCTTTCTGTGCTTCTTTCTGCCAGAGAGGAAGCAGTCATAAGTTTCTATAATTATCTTAAGTGGTAAGGCTTCATAGCTTTGGAAGTATTTCTTCAATTGTGTTTTGTTTTTTTTTTTTTTTTTTTTTTTTGCTAACTTACACTTGAGTTTTTAATCCCCTAAGCCCAAAGCACCACACTCTTGAATAGTCCTCATTTAAATGTTAAGGGATATGCCCACAGTGGTTCTTCCCTCAGGAGCAGGGCTCAGAGACAAGTTGGTGCCTGCTCACTCGTGCATCTGCCCACCCTTCACTTTTCTGCTTTCTCTCATAAGCTGTGTATTTGGGGTTCCTGTGTAGGTTTTTGTCTTGAGATTCCGTTGTTTCTCAGATTTTTAATATATTCTCAATTTTTTTCCATGGGTTGTTTCTTTTAAAAATCCAAACATTTAAATGAGCATTTTGTCCCTTGTGCCTTTTGCACAGGTGAGTGAGGGGACAGGCAGCTCCCACCTTCCTTTTCTACTCCTGGATAAGTTTAGTTTTTCTACAACTTTGCTGGGGCTGCCAGCTGAGCAGTAAGTCCCTGAGGCTGGCAAATGGGATGGCTCTCTCTGTTGCTTTCTTGTGCTCATTTTATTACCTATTTATTTATGTTTCCATGAAGGAGTTGCCTGACTTTATTTCTCTTCTTACAGGAGGGTTTTCTCCTAATTTGTTCTGTTTTTCACTTTCCTTCCTAAAGCAGTAACTGTTGTTTATAAAGTGCTATTTGTCCGGGGCTCAGAGAGCAATGGTTTTGCTGGTTGTAGCCATGGCATCCTCAGCTTTTAAGCCACTTGCAAGCCCTTTCTGCAAGAAATTTTTGTATAAAAATTATAAATATAAAATTAGTACAAATGCCAAATGTTTACTGATGAGTAGTAAAGAAATTCATTTTAATATTTCTTTAGTATACCATTTATTAAAGTCTAATTTGCACAGTAATGAGAGGGATATGTGTGTTTATTTTTACATAAACAGTTAAATTCTAGCTGGATATTTGATACTGCATCTTCAGTGTTTTTTCAAAATTAATATTTTGGCTTTATAATCCTCAACATTCAGAAGGCTGTTTCAAACAAATATCGTAGGAGTATTTTACAGCCAGCTCAGAATCATTAGAAATTCTGCCCTAATTCCAATGATCAAATTCATTTTATAATTTTTTTAAATGAAACTCAAATCAGCAACTCAAGCATTGCTGAAAACCAAACATTTGAACACAATACAACCAACCCACAGATACTTGCATGCCGACCTGATACTTGCATGCTGAGGCATGATGGTAGGAAAATACTGTAAGGCTTCCTGTAATTAAGCCTTTGTTTCCATGAAAGCAGAAACCCTTGTGTGCACAGTGAAATCCCCCCCCCCTCCAGCTGGCAACATTCAGCAGCTACAAGTCTGTGTGAGAGGTGTTTGGAGCTCTGAGGAGAGATTTAGAGTGCTGTGTGTGCCACGAACTGCAATGCCTGATGCATTGCAGGCAACTGCTGCCAGAAACATGTCCAGTTCAGCATGTTGGATTTGAACTATATTGGTTGTAGGCTCAGAAACATTTAACTGGCACCAAACTTTTGTGCCCTTTCCCCCAGTTCAGTTAGAATATTCAGGTGTTGACCCACAGTTAAGAAACTGTGGTCTTGACAATAAGTAGTTTATATTAAGTCGTCCAGGGAGTGAAGAGTTTGGGGCTTGGCCATTGGCGGGACTTGTCTGACTATCTATGGCTGACGGCATTGCTCTCAGGGAAAGTGATATGGGTTGTTGCTCATATCACAATGGGCTAGCTTTGAGGTGAGTGTGCAGAGCTGACTTCTCTGTCGAGGGACAGTCAGAGCAAAAGTGTGGCTTCTACTTGTCTAGAACCTACTTGCCATGGAGCAACTGTGCTACTTGTCAGACTCACAAGTAGCATTTTATCATCATGATACATGATCTCTCACCCTCTGGATGATTGCGCTTAAGTGTTTCCTTTTCTTTGAACTGTTCACACACACACAGACTGACAGACCTACCTTCAGAGAAATGTTGGAGCCTTCCTTCATGAGAACTTGCCAGGCCTTTAAAAGGCCCTGCAGCAATTGCCCTCTACCTGTGTTTGTAATCATCCTTCTCTTTTGATGTCATCATTGGCAGCTAATCTCTTCCAGTCCTGGACCTGGTGCGGCTTGTCACTACCACTTTCTGATTCTCCCCTTGGATGGAGATCCCCCTCACCTCTCTGCTGAACCCCCATTGCTGTCGTCTTTGGATAGAGAGCCATGGAAGGCAATGGAGAAGAGCCTGCATTTAAATATTGACTCATTTCTGAAACCATTACAAAACGAAAGCTGCTGGGTTCTACACCATGTTATAAACATATGTGTTCCTTATTGGCAAGAACACCAGCTCTAGAAATATTCCTCAAACACAATACATGAATGGCTCTCCTGAGAGAGAGCTGTTTCTGTGTTGAAGTATATAGTCTTGCCACCTTAATTCATCCTAAAATGCAGTTGAACACACTGAGTAAAAGGCCAAAGATAAAAAGAAAGACTCTTTCAAAAATATCTTACTTTAGGGGCTGAAGATGTAGCTGTTTGCAGAGTGTCTAGCATGCCTGAAGTCCTGGGTTCAATCTCCAGCACTACATAAAGTGAGATGTGCGGGCACACACCTGTATTCCAAGTTTGTGGAGGTGAGAGGATCAGAAGTTCTGTGGTTACATAATGACAGGCTAGCCTAAGCTCCACAAGATCCTGTCTTGAAATAAAGAAATACTATTTTCATAAAAACTTTAATATTGTGTGGGGTTTGAGGGTTCAATGTAAAAATGAATCCCAATTTAACTCAAGTGGAGCTCAAAATAAGACAACTTCTGTTTCTTGGTATCTACCCATGTTTACTCTTTCTGTCTGTCTGTGTCTGTGTCTCTCTGTCTCTGTCTGACTCTTTCTTTCCTTTCCCAACCTCCCCTCAAGACTTAGTTTCATTATGTATCTCTGGCTGGCCAGGCACTCTGTGTAGACCAGGCTGGTCTCAAACTCACAAAGGTCAGCCTACCTCTACCTCTGTGCTGGGATTAAAGGTGTGTGTTTCTATGTCTGGCCCCTACTTGTATGCATTATGGAAGTAACTCCTTAGTCTAGGCAAAAAGACTGAACACGAACTCTGCACTTCACCCTTCCCATTTAGCTTGCAAAGAATTACCCCTCCCCTCTTCAGACTGAAATGGGAATCCTGAGACTCCACTTTGAGAGAGTGTCACTTTGGGGTGACAGTCGGATGCTCTGGCTAAGAGGGGACTGTTCCAGTAGGCTTGGCAACTAGGCCTTTGTCCCTGGAGCTGCTTTACTGAAGTGCCAGAGACTTGGGATGGCACATTATGGCTCTTCAGTTAGTGTCCTCTGTGAGGGCATCCTGAGAGTTGAAGGTCAGTGCTTCCCTTTAGGGGCAAGTCGGTTGTAGTTCCCTGAGCGAACACCTATGGATAGGTGTGATGAATGCTGGATAAGTATGCCTCAAGGAAATGTGAGCCCATCAGCTTAAGTCAGGAGCTTTTGCAGTCTCAAGGAGACTAGTTTTGTGGAATGTAAGTAATTCAGAGGTGGGGATGGGAGTCAAGGGTAGGGTTGCAAGTTAGTAGTTTAGGAAATACATAGATTCCAGAATTAAAAGAGAGTCCTTTAGTAGGGAGCATCCAGGAAAGCTTTTAATATTCTTGTCAGCTGATTTAATATTCCGATGCACCTGCCTCTCGAAGACACAATTTCCTTCTCCCCAGCTGAACAGTGTCACCCCACTATGATATTCAGGAGTACACATTTACTTAATGGAACCAGTAGAGACTCAAACCCACCTCAAACCACTCTTTGAGAGAATTGTATTCACAAATATCTAGCACTCCAGTGGACAGCCAGCTGTGGAATTCCACTTTCTTCTGTCTTTGGTGACCGAGGACTTAGATATGTTGAGGACGCTTCACATTATCAAGAGGTATTAAAGTTTAAAAGGAAACCCTCAGAGCAGGCAAGCTGCCTCAGCAGCTGCAGAGAGGAGGCCGGGGGGAGGGAAGGGAAAGCCATGCTGTTTGAGTTCCTGGCATGGAAAAAGCCTGCCACATGGCAGGGAGGGAAGCTTCAGAGAAAGAGCATGGAACTCAAAGGACAGAAAAAGCATGCTTAGACTCTGAACAAAGATATAGAAAAGGAAAAAGAAAAAATTTTAGTACAAACTCAGAAAGGTGGGCAGACCCAGCCAAATGTCATGGCTGCCAGGCTTGTTGGGGAACGGTCATCATGGGAAGAAAAAGTACAGTATCTCATTAAAAGAAACATTTTCTGCCTATCTCTACAGCATGAGCTAAAGGGAGCCTGGATTCCTAGTATCTTGGCTAGGTGACTGACCACACTGCCTAGACCAGAGGTTCTTGACCAGAAGATTTTCTTAACTAGCCTTTAGTCACACTTATTTATATAAAGTTGTACACACTTAATATGGCCTTTGTGTGTGTGTGCATGCAAGCACATGCATGTTAAGGACACTGCATAGCACAAAAAAGTAGAAACATTTGAAGGATGAAAAACTAATCTTAAAAGTCAATCCTACGGGTTTCACTCAACAGAGTGCTTTGAGCCCCAGGATTCCTGCAGCTGCCTGGAACCCTGTTGGGACCTGGCAATGGATTTGGGGATGTGAACTGGCTTTTCTTCTTCACAGGTGCAAAATGGTAGGGAATGTATGTTGGGTGGGGGGATCTCTGCCCGATAAGGATAATCTGGGAAGTTTCACAGGCTCTTTCTCACAACTTCTCCATCTCTTGTCTGAGAATCTCAGACTGGACAAGGGGATGGGTGTACTACAGAGAGATGCTCCCTGATGTGCTCCCTACTGCCATTGCTCAGAAGGACCTTCCTCTAAGGATCTGCTTCTGGCCTAGCTCTCTTCTGGGAAATTAGGGTTTGATTTGAATAGCCAGCCCATGTATCTTAGAGCCTTAACGTTTTTAAAATTTAATTATATTTTTAAAAAATATTTTGAACAGAGCTAAGGTGGGGTGATTCAATTCTGTTCAACAATCTTACAGGAACTTTTCTTTTGTGAGAAAAAGCTGTTTAGATCACCAAGCTGGGATTTCCATGTATTCCCTCAGCACCTAGGCGTCAGTAGGCATCTGAATGTTAGGCCCTCTAGGAAGAGTTTCAGAAAGGATCCCTCTCCTCTAGTTAATTGCATAATAAGCAGATCTTGAGCACAAGACTTCCACCTCTGACCCCCACACCCACACCTCAATGCTAAACACTATTTTTCTTTCTTTCTTTCTTTCTTTCTTTCTTTCTTTCTTTCTTTCTTT